>NW_020837961.1:27803708-27874793 GCF_003676395.1 Aethalodelphis obliquidens | reverse complement strand
TCTTTTTATGGCTGAATAATATTCCACTGTATGTGTGTATAATATATATATATATATATGTATACATGCTCCACATTTTTTTAATCCCTCTATTCATTGATGGACACTTAAGTTGCTTCCATGTCTTAGCTATTGTAAATAATCCTGCAATGAGCATGGGTACATATATTTTTGAGTTAGTGTTTTTGTTTCCTTCAGATAAATACCCAGATATGGAATAACTAGTTGGTTCTATTTTTAACTTTTTCAGGAAACTTCATATCTCTTTCTCTGGTAGTTCTATTAGTTTTTGAGAACATATTCCTTATTTCCAGACTAAAATTCTTTAGCACATAGTAAGCATTTATACATTAACTATTTGTTTTATGAATGAATGCATATGTGAAGTATTACTATAGCAGTTAAGCCATTTTTTTCATCTTTTATATATTAAAATTCCTTTTGTTTACTCTCTCTGGATTGCTTCAGAGATTACTGTAGTGTGATATGGATATAATATAGTATGGCACAGTTCTTTAATATTTAACCATTTTAATTTAATAAAATATAATTTAACCATAATGGAGGCAGAAATCCAAGGTAAGAAGAGCATTATTCAGTCACTCCACAAATGTTTATTGAGTGCCTTGTGTTCAATGCTTTGTGATAAATGCGAGGAAGTTTCAAAAGTTAATAGAATAGCTTCCCTCTTGTGTGTTTATGATTTAGCCTGGGGAAATGATACATATACATAATTAACTACAATAGAAGACATAAAGTGATGAGTCTTGTAAAACAAGCACATCTCAGCTGCTCTGCTTAACAGTCTTGTCAGGCAGGGCACAGAAGGGGCTTTGCAAGAGAGGAGCCTGAGCTGTGGCACAGACACTCCCGGCATCTTTGGAGAGCTGTAAGGATAATTCTAAAGTTATTTCATGCTCACGTTCATAATGTGCATAGCCAGCCCTTCTAAAATAACAATAATTAAAAACAGTACACTTGTTGAAGTAAGTCAGAGAAAGACAAATGTCATGTGATATCATTTATATGTGGAACTTAAAAAAAGACACAAATGAACTTATTTACAAAACAGAAATAGACTCACAGACATAGAAAACACACTTATAGTTACTAAAGGGGAAAGAGGGGGAAGGGATAAATTAGGAGTTAGGGATTAACATATACACTACTATGGATAAAATGGGTAAACAACAAAGACCTACTGTATAGCACAGGGAACTATGTTCAATATTTTGTAATAAGCTATAATGGAAAAGAATCTGAAAAAGTATATATATATATATATGTGTGTATAACTAAAAAATAAAACAGTACATTTGTTTACTAAAGAGTAAGCACTACTTCAACTGTAGTGTATTATACATTGATAAGAGTAAGCACTACTTCAACTGTAGTGTATTATACATTGATATTGTTATGTATAAATTTAATATAAAGATGGCTTTTAGAAAATTTGTAAAATTATAAAAATAGGGAAGTATTACTAAGAATTCAGTTTCTTTAATATAACCACTTTTTATTATCTTGGCATATTCTTTTACAGTAATTTGTAAAACTACTTGTAACTAGAATATTTAAGCCCTGGAAGGGACACTACATGTCATTTTGCCCAATTCCCCTTTCATTGTTATGGGGAGTCAGTTAGGAGGTATTAGAAAAGTATCATTTGAATTGAGAATCTGAGGATGCAGAGGCTAAGTCAAGGTCATGACCTTCACTGTAACTGTGAAGATGATGATTCAAGTTCAGAGTCGCATCAGGCCCATCACCCCCACCACTACCACACACAGACATGCTTCCCAAGCCGTCCTGACTTTTTATGAAAAGTAATTTTTCTGGACAAAGTAAGTACCACTGTATCTGCCTTTGAACTAGTCTTTTTTTTTTTCTTTTCCTCAAGCTTTACAATTGCTGCTACTTTTGTCCTTTGAATATTTTCTGAAGCAAAATCTGAAAGAAATATACTCACTCCCCCTTTTGCTCTATCTTGGGAGTGGAGGTGAGGCAGAGGCCTGGAGTCCAGGCAGCCTGGCCCTGCAAAAGCTCTTATTGCCTGTGGACAGATTGGGTTCCAAACTCCTTGGAAAGCTCTGACCACGCATTTTTGGCCCCTCATATGTTGCTTCGCATGACTGTTTTAAGCTCAATTCCTTTCTTTTTCCAACCACACATATTAAATAGTAGGACATAGTATTTCATCATGAAACTTCACATAAAACAAAAGCTGATCCTTATTAGATGTAAATATTTTTTAAGCTGAAAATCATTTAATATCCCTGTGGGAGAATGATGACTTTTCTCCCCAAGACTGCAGTATAATGAGGTAAAAATGTTTTCACAATACTTTGGAATTGTTATAATTGTCTTCTGTGTTGTTTGACTGTCAGTTAAATGAGAACATTTGATAACTGTAGGGAGCTGATAAGACTTTCTATTAAAGTTACGTCATTATGTTAATCTGGGTTCAAATATAGTTTGCCTGAATCCTATTTTGATTATATTAGAATAAATTAACCTATTAAATAAAATTACCCTAGAGGGCACAGAACATTTTAAATGCCTTTCAAGTTACAAGTATATAAAATCATGTACTACTAAATCTACAGTTGTCTTTCCTCCTTAAAGCCTTTATGATTTGGAGCATAGATATTTCCACATAAATACAGATTGTTTGAGATTTAACATCAACCAATGAACAAGATTATTTAGCTTTTAACTCTTTGCATATTGTGGGAAAATAGTGAGTAGTGAAGTTTAAAAAATGTAGAGGCTCCCAGATTGCATGTGGTATGCAAACAACCAGAGACTGGAGTTATCTAATAAATATATTGACAGCTGCTTGTACAAAACACATAACTTTATTTTAAAAAGTTGATCTTCGTGTCATGGTGCAGATAATAGAGGTCTTCCAACAATTTTAACTGTAGTTCCTTTATCCATGTATGGGAAGGACTCAGTGACCATGAGTACCATACATAAGTTTATAAACATTCACATAACAATTATATACTGTCCACTTTACAGTGATATGGCCTGCTTTTATTCAGAGTAAGTTTGACATATGTTTATGTAAAAATGAACTATTCTAACTCACCTAATTTAAAAGAAACTTCCACAACTTCATTTATTTATATATTCATTCATTCAATAGATATTCTGAAGTTCATGCTATGATACTATGTACCAGGAAACTGTCACAATATAGAGACATAAAAGGATCATAGAGCAAACTGAACATTGAGTAGATTTCTTTCTAGTCAATATAGCTGACACCTGAGAGTCAACAGGTGGATTCTCAGGACCACTCAACTAAAAACTTTTTGGTGTTTTGGTGCCATCAAACATTTGTGCTTTTCATGAGTATGCATATTAATCTCCATCTGACTGTCTAATGGGCTCTTATTAGAGATTTTAAGAGTGGGATTGTAAAGGCAGGAGAGGGAAAAGTATAGATGAGATGAGTGGGAGAGGAATTTTATAGTAGATGCCAGTACCTAATTATTTGCAAAAACATCACCACACCATTACACACTGTCATAGGTACGGACAGAAGTCAAGAGAACTATTTCTGGCTTTTAAAAAAATTGCTTATATAATATACAATCTATGTATGTAAGTAGTAAAACAATTCTTCCACACTGTAGAACGCACTAAGTGTGCTCTTCAATATATACTCCCTGTTTAAGAATAACCTGGTATTGTGATTTTGGTTTCTGGCTTTAAGTTTGAGGTTAATCAAAATTCTTTAAAGTCAAAGCAAATCAACATCTGTTTAGTGAACTAGAACTGTGCTCCAGATACTATATTATTTGGAAAAAAAAAAGAAAAATAATTATACTTCACATGTATTGAATGCTTTCTATATGCAAAGAATTATGCTAAATGATTTACCTGAATTCATTTAAATAATCTTATTTAATCCTCCTAGAAACCCAATGGGCCATGCACCATAAGAACACTGAATCACAGAGAGGCAATATATCTAAAATGCATAGCTAGAAAGTGGTAGAGTTATGACGTGAAACCCCAGTGTTCTGACTTTTCAGCCCATGGTTTCAAAATATTTAAAGTAATGTAGGATTTCCAACATGTAACCTGTAAAAGAAGTAGATCAGAATAAAAGCTTCAAACAACAGTTCAAAAGCAAGGCCAACACTTATACACAATTATTTGGATGGTAATTATTGAATATTGTAAATAGATATAATGTTTTACTGGCAATTTTAGGTGGTAATCAATAAAATCTTTTTTTGGGAGGACAGAGGCATGCAAAATTAGTTCTTATGAGCCAACATCAATTACCAACGTTGCATTTTATTGCCTTTTTTCTTAAAAAGACTGCAACATTTACTTATTACCAAAAACTTTTTACAATTAGAAAGGATAAAGAAGAAAATTCATTCATTTATTCAACAAATATTTATAGAGTGTTAAGATCACCTATAAAATAGGCCACCAAGAGATAACTACCATTAACTTTTTGCTGTATTTTCTAATGTTTTGTTTTTTAAAATACATACTTGTAATGACAGGGTACACAAAAATTATACATACACATATGAACTTCAAAATCCGTTTTTCTGATTATAAACATAATACATGCTCATTGTGGAAAATTTAGAAAATGCAAATAAGTAAATTTTTAAATAGTACTTGGAATATCTACCTCCTCAAAATAATCTCTGTTAATATTTGTGTGTATTTCATTAATTGCATAATGAATTATAAGACATTTCACTTACTGTATAGGTTAATAAAGTTAAACGCATCTGTAGGTATTGATTTTTATCACAGTGAACTCAAGAATATTCATATGTCTGAATGAAAAATGATAATGGAAGAGTACAATGAAAACATACTATTAGCTTGGGAAAGTTTAGTAATCTTTCTTGATTGAATAATTGAGTGTTCAGGGTCATTCGACATGATTCAACAGATGCAGAAGAGCGTCAATCACGATTCTCCATAAAGAATATGGCCAGTCTGTTTCTCTATCCTCTGCTTATGTTCAAGGAAAAGAAAAATTAGTAGTACTCCCAGCACAGTATCCAACTGTGTAAACAGTTTAGCCA
This sequence comes from Aethalodelphis obliquidens, assembly GCF_003676395.1. NCBI lineage: Eukaryota > Metazoa > Chordata > Mammalia > Artiodactyla > Delphinidae > Aethalodelphis > Aethalodelphis obliquidens. The sequence continues at coordinate 27,869,721 of NW_020837961.1, read as the reverse complement.
ATAAAGAAGTTCTAGAAGATAACAGAACCCATCATGGCTTTTGCTAGGCTCAAGTGTACGTAGGTAATGACCCTCACTGATCCCACAAACCCAGATTACTATTTATATGCTCCCACAATCTTCAAGTTTCTAGTTTTGCCCGTTTAAATTGCCTTTAATGAAAAACAGTGAGAAAGGAAATAGGGAATGTTTTTTTATTGCTTGGCATCTGAACATATATACACCCAGTAGCTTGGAAGAGTCTAGCCTAAAGGGCGAATCACTGAAGAAGAGACAGGAAAGCACATCTCTCTCCTGTAGAGCAGAGGGAGATGACTCAGCTGTACAACTTAGATTGTACAACTTAGCTGTACAAGTATTAGATTGTGGACTTTGAGTCTAGCAGGTTTTGTGTACCAAACAATGACACACCCATCCAAAGTGTCCACCGTGATGTATAGTGAATTATGTTTCTAATTAGTCACATTAGAAAACTGCTAAATTAAATTCCAGTGGACTTAAGCTAACAGAATGAGGTAACACCCAGAAATATCTTCAAATAAGATCAATTCCAGTGGAACCAAAGTGCTCCAGAACAACTAGCTGCGGAGTGCTGAGCCCACTGGAATGTAAATACGCTGCAGTTCCGATCTGACATGAGGTGATAAAACCTCATGTTCAAGGAGAGAAGCACTAAAATGCAAATTTAAGGGTGAGTCCTAAAAGATCTTATTAGTCATCAGCCTGGCAAGAAATCCCATCTAAAATTGTGGGTTAAAGGGTGTGGCACAAGAAATACATTTCCTGAGACAGGGAAAGCAGCAAAAGCAGAAACACTGCTAAGGACAGAATCAAATCAGGCTGCACCAAAGTTCTGACACATGTAATCCAACAGGACACTTGAGTTTGGGCTCCAAGGTGAATAAGGGCAAACCTATTATACACAACATTTCCACCCTTAAGTGTAGTTTTGATTACTCCATCTGTTAAAATCCATCTAAAAGATTTTGAATATATGTCCTCACATAGCTGTGAAAGTTTGTCCCTTCAGAGAGCTAGAAAGCATATGAAGTTCGTGGGTCCAACTCTTTTCCCTCAAAGGCGCATAACAATTCTTCATTTATTCTACGTATTTAGACTGCTTTTTATTCCCAGAAATTTTCAACATGCACAAAAATAGAGGGAATAGCCCAGGGGACCTCAGTACCAGCTTTCTCAGCTATCAGTGTTTTCTTGGTGTTCAGAACGTACCTTGTTCTTTCTCCACTTCCTCCATTCTTACTCAAGTCACATTATTTCTAGTCTGGACTGGTTAAAGTCTCTCAATAATATTCCCTTTGCTCACCTACCAGTCTATTTTCCACACAAAGTCAAAATGGTCTATAACTGTAAATCAGATCTTGCCACTCCCCTGCCTAAAATCTCCTATGTCCTCTCATTTAAAAATCCCGAACACTTATGGTCTGGAGAGCTTTCTGATCTATCTCAGTTCAGATGTCACCTTTTTTTTTTTTTTTAACCTCCCTCACCACCCCATCAAAAATGTCCTGCCCCAGTCCCTCCAGTCCCTCTCCCAAGTGCAACAAGCTGTTTTGTTTTCATCATGGCTTTCATCACTATCTAAAATTTTATTATTTCTCTGCTTTTGCCCCAACTCTTACCTGGAGAACCCTGGCTCCAGGACAGCTGGAATCTTGTCCATGTGTTCACAGCTTTCTCCTCCACCTCTGGCCGAGTGGTTCTCAACCTTGGTGGCACATTAGAATCACCTGGGCAGCACTGACTAATATAATTTGCCTTGGGGCCCAGGCACCATTAGTTCTTTTCAGACCCCCCAGGTGATTCTAGTGTATACCAGGGACTGAGAAACACTGCCTCCTGAAAATGCCTGGCACATAAAAGGTACTGAATAACCTTTTGTTTAAACAAACGAATGAGGCCTCCTCCTACTTCAATTATATTTTGAATACAGCAGTAGATAATGTGTCAGGAATACGTTATTCCTCTGAGTCTTCAGGATCACTTTGGTTCTGTGGTATTTATTTTTAAGTCCATATTGGTAGAGAGATAGAGAGGGAGAGAGAGAAAAGAGGGAGGGAGAATGTGTAAGAGAGGGAGAGGGAAGCATGGGTTGGTGGGGAGGAGAGAAAGAGGAAGAGCGAGAGACTGATTGTGTTTCCTCTGTTTTCATCCCTGAATCTTTCTTGTACTAGTGTTAACCACTTGTTCATGGGTCATACTCACTCAGCCCTCTGATTAGGAGGCTTTTAGCAGGCTTTTCCCCAGTCCAGCGACCTTACTGCCCAGCTCTTTGAATAGATGAGTTTGTGAAAAGCTGTCCTTTCAGAAGGCACTACTACTTTACCTATAATCTTACACATCTCAGAATGGAAGATGCTAGCATCTGTCCCTTTCCTGACGTTTTTTTTTCCTGGCTCATTTGCAATATGTGAATAGGTGTGGAACGAACATCACTGTTAAACTGGGAAATTTAGAAAAGTACTCTGGCTGTTCTGAAAAATCAGGAGCCACAAGGCAGAGTAACAGTCATTCAGCAAGCTTCTGCCGTCTTCCTTATGAATATTTGCAATTGTTCTGTGGTTCACACAAAGCATTATAAAACTCACTGATCACTGTCACTGTGAACATTTCAATAATACCGAGGCAAGTATTAGGTAGGTAGACAGATAGAGATAGACACAGATAGATAAACCTTTTTTCATTTAGCAGAGTTGAAAACTGAGGTTTAAGGAAATTATGTCTTGCCCAAGATGCCACAGTCAGTTTATGGTAGACTCCTTTTCATATGGTGGTATCATCAATTACAAAGAATGATGAGTAGGAAATAGTGATTGAGCTTTCTTCACAAACCAATGCCTGCAATGTAATTTTTCTAGGTAACCTCAAAACTTCAAGCGTTCAAGGCCGTCCTTTTCCAATGCATTTTTAAATGTGATGAAAATGTGGCATGATGGCATTTTAATTGAAGTATCCATTTCTTTTTCCAACATAATTGACATTTTTAGATGTTGTGTAAAATGAATTTATTTTCAACTAGATACAAGTACTATGGAATATAAGTGGAAAATAAGAATTATAAAAGAAAACATATAATTGAGCCCATATTATAAAATATATTTTTATTAGATTTGATGCAAATAATTTTCTCCATGAATCTACAAAACAGAAGAGTTGCTTTAATATTTCTGATATTTGCAGTTTTTTCCCTATGTGATTTATTGTCCTATAGGAATCCAATTAAAATTTTCTATTTTGTTAAATTTTACATTTGAAACCTCTGATTGTTATTCCACAAATGTGAGAATAAAATTCTTAGATAGAACTATTGATATTAGAAGAAGTCCTCAGTTTGTTAATATTTTTGGATTGTTATTTTTTTCATTTATAAAGATTAATGACAAACATTAATTGTACAACTGAGAAGTATCTGCAAATATGGAAAATTCTCATGGGGCCTTTTAAAAGGGGAGAGGGAAAAGATAAAATGAAAGTATTAAATTTTTATCACAGAGAGCATAATGGACCAACTCTGAGTGCATCTATGATTATTTATTTCATGAATCTGTGATTCTCTCTATGCACTTTAAGTGGGTTCATACCTCACTTTCCAGCACTGCTTTTCCCTTGTAATTGAGAGTAAATGAATGTACCATGAATCAGAGACTAAAATTCACACCTCAGTATTATTATATAACATAGAAAATCTATCATCGTGAAAGCAATTCCCTTACTCCTGAGATAATTCGAGGTATCCATTTTGGACAGGATCATCCTTTATGAAGAAGGTACAGAAGTATCGATTGAGTACTTTAGTGATATTCAGAATTTATTGGAGCTCCATATCCTTAAGTAGTCGGATGAAATGAAAATGCTCTGAATGTAATCATTAATTATTCCTCAAACCTCCCTTAGGAAAACATTCATTGTAAGATAGGACTTGGTAAGGTAGGACAGGGATTTTAAGTATGAGAAGCATCAAAATAATTACTCTATGTGGCATTCATCAGCTTCAAAAATGTGCATATTTTAAATCATTGGATTTCAGGCAAGACTTCGCAGTCATACCAGAACTAGAAATGTTTTTATAACATGCCTGGAGGAAAAGTCTTTGTTACGCCTTCACTGAACACATTAATTTTGTATCAGAAGAGGGGAGTTGATAGCAATTTTGCGCCTATCTGCAGATGTATGAAATGTTTAGTCATTTTAAGGTAAGAAGTGCTCACATGTCAACATTTCACTGAATTTAACAAAACTGCTTCGTTTCTGTAAGAAAAATGTAATGTTTAATAATCACAGGTATCAAGATTCTCTGTTAGTTAGTGAAGTAGATTTAAACATGTAAGCATGTAAATCTATTTTTATTTTAACATATTTCCCAACATAGAGAAATACAGCAACTAATATAATCAGCACCCACCTATTCACTACCCACATGGAACTCTTAAAATTTTGTTTATATACTTCTCTGTATTTTAAATTTCTATTTCATTTCTTTATCTTTCTTTAACAAGGTCTTGATATAAAAGGTGCAGAAGAAGAGTTCCTCTAAGAACTGTGTGTATATGGTTCTGAGTAGCCCCGGCAGATGGATAGTTAGACCCTCAGCGTGGTCCTGGCCCTGCCCCTCCCCAACTGCCTTCCCTGCCTGCTCCTTTGCAAGGATCTCATCAGTCACAGCCCTTGCTCCTGCTTCAGGTTGAACCCAGGTTCCCAGCAGCCCCCCTGCTCCATCGCTCTAGGCTCCACCTGATCTCTTTCAGTCCATTCTCCACTCAGCTCCCTGAGTTAGTCTCTTAAAAAAGCAAAGCTGATGGTTTTCAAATCTCTTGAATGTTCGTTGCCTACAAAAGTTGCTTCTCAAGTGGGGTGCAGAGACAAAGGAGGATCCACGGGGTTGGGAGAAGAAAATCTCAGGACCTTTATCTGCCTTTATTTTTTATATAGTATTTGAGATTTGTATTTAATGTGTGTTTTAGAATGTACGTAAGTTCGTCTATACGTAGATAAATATGCATATACTGGGGGAATCATACTAATAGAGGTGCAGAGTAAAAGATTTTAGAGACCACTGTCTTGGAGAACAAAATTCAAGCTCCTTCTTAGTCTGGCCCTGACATTTTTCTCCCTACCCCATCACCTCCTGCTTACCTACCTCCTTGGCACTTTGAACTTTTTAACTATCCCTGGACCTGCCTCAGCACAGATTCCCTTGTACAGAAAATCCTCTTCACATACCTCAACTAAATCCAACGGCACCATGGCATGAAAGTTAATATTTCCTTAATGACTCTATCCCCTGTGTTCCCATAGCCCTTTTTTTCAGATGTTGAAAATGCCTAGCACAATACATTATAATTTAGATCTATGCAGATCTGTTTCCTAAATTCGGTGGGAGTCATTTCTTATTAACCTTTGCATCTACAGTACCTTGCACACTGTCTGGTACATCACAAGTGCTCAATAAATACTTCTGAGTAAGTGTGAATAAGTGTACAGAAACATGGGCCTGTATTACAGAGATACTACTGCTTATAACCAACACTAAGGCAAATCAATATATGGCTGTAAATTTAGTTACATTGACTCCAAGAAGATATTAAAATACAAATATAGGAATTTTCTTTGGGAAGGCTCTAGGTATCCATAGTTGTATATTTTCAATGGTCAAAACATAAACATATTATAATTTATGTACTTTTAAAAATTAGGGTGTAGTTGCTTTACAATGTTGTGTTAGTTTCTGCTATACAATGAAGTGAATCAGCCAGATGTATGCATATATCCCCTCCCTCTTGGACCTCCCCCACCCCACATCCCACCCATCTAGGTCACCACAGAGCACCGAGCTGAGCTCCCTGTGCTACACAGCAGGTTCCCACATGGTAGTGTGTATATGTCAATCTCAGTCTCCCAATTCATCCCAATTTATGTACTTTTGAGGAGAAAACCTTACTAGCCTTGTTATTTTTAAGTCTTGAGGAATTTCTTAGGCTTAGGGTGACCTGGGCTCACATCTTCTTTTTTGCCTTAGAGCCCAAAGATATAACTTTTAGACCCTCATATCCACTGTGGCCACCATAATTGTTTTCCTGTTCTATTCTCCAAGACTGGTTGCAGAATGAGAGGCCAAAGAACAAACAAACTAAGAAAACCAAAAAGTATATATATAAATAAATTTTATATGTATTAAGATATATATGTGATATATATGAAGATATATAAAATATAAATATGAAGTTATCTATAAGACTATCTAGTTTAATTGATTATATTTATAATAATAAAAATATATAGTAGAGACCTTGCATTCTGGAGTAGAACAGTAGAACACTTTGGGCTCAATCTTGCCTCCATCACTATCGATTGTGTATATTGGGATAAATTCTTTACTTTCCTCAGCACCAGTTTTCATATCCATAAAATAAAGATTCTGAAAAGAATATTATGTGGTTTGAGTAATGTAAGGTGCTTAAGTAACATAGCATAGTGCCTGATTTAAAAATACCTAGTAATTTTTAGCCACCTTCATTATTCTACTTCCTAGTAAACATAAACTACTTTTTTTAACCTAATAAAATGGATCTTATGGTGAACTAGAAACATACTAACCTAGTAAAAAACATCTCAGGAATTCCTTTTACTCCTCTTTCTCTGGGTGGAATATTTAAACAATAGATTCCATTTTTCTATAGAGTCAAAATGTGATTTACTTATTTCAGCCTCTGTTAAAGCTGCCAAATAAATTTTCATTCCAAAATACAAACTAGTTAATACAATCAAATCACCTAAAAGAAATCTTGACACATCGTGAGCACTCAAGAAATGTTAGCTACAATTGACGTTTCTACTGACAGGTTTTTAACCTATTTTGCATGACCACAATATGTGTAAAAATACAAACATATTTTGAACTGTTAAACAATTATGTTTTATCCAACAGAACTGCAATGAACAGAATCTGTATTTTGTTTAAAAATACACGAAAATATTAATCATTTAAAAATGACATTTGAAAAACATATTGTAGGAAAAAACTGCTACCAAAGACTCTATTGAAAGTAAAATATTGAGGATACATAAATTTTATAAATTTAATGGGACATTGCAATAGAAGTGTTACTTGGTAATTGGTGATTTTAATGAGCTTCAATTTCTTTGAAAAGACCCTTATTATAAATAGGACGTTTATATCCATGGTAACAGGGAGGATGCCTCTTAGCTTTTCAAAACATACTAAGAAAATTAATTAAGTTTTCTTCATTTCTTTTTTTTTCTCCATAATTTAAAAACAACAATAAAGGAGAGTTTTGCTCATTTGTTCACCAGGATATTATACATAGTTCCAGTGTAAAAATTAAAATCTAGTGAGGTGAAATAAATCAATAAATTTCAGTCTGTTGGTGGATTGGGAATAGGTCCTTGGTCCACAAAAACTATTGGACAGTTGTAAGATAGCTTCCTTAAGACCTTCAGTGAAATCCACAAAATCTCGTCTTCATCAGATATCACTAGATAAAGATGGAAATCTGACTTTGGCTAATTTTAGCCTAAATGTAATTGAAAATAGCTCTTTTTAAGGCAGAGATACATGAGCAATGTGCTTGCCTAAAAAAAACCCAGTATAGACAATGTAAATGCTACTGTTAATATTCTAGGTCTTGAATTTCAGTCTATAAAAATGCAAATTTACCATCAACAACCAGTTGTTTATAAATTACAAAATGAAAATATTACATATATAAATTTTATTTTTATATATTGATGTATATCATATCCTCTGATTTAAAATATGGAAATATTACATCTGAAAATACTATATCTAGCAACTAGCTATGTATTTGTGTGTATTTCCTTCCCCACAGGAAGGAAAGCTTATTATAATAATTTAGCGTTCCGTTTTATGCTATATAAATATAGTACTATAAACTATGATAGCTGAAATTGTGATTTCAAGGAGTGCTAGGGTCAAAAGTGAGCATTTTGGTGACTTTTGCTGTAGAACTGGCTCTCTTGGAGTGCTGGCGTGATACAGAAAGCAGTGTGGATAGCTGGCAAGGGAGGTATAGCCCAGTGAAAGACTTTTGCTACTCCTACTTCCCCTCTCTGTGTTACTGCTCTGCTACAGAGATACATGCATACTTCCTTTAGAAAAAGGGCAGAGGGTCTTCATAAGCAGAGGGAGGCCATTCCCTAGGAAAGAATAGGGACATTTTCAGGATTCCAGATCATTAAACACTCAGAGCTGTTCACAGGCCCTTTAACACACTACCAATGTTTTATAATTCATTAAAAAAACCAGTTCTCTATGCCACCACAGAAATTTCTAATTGACTTCAAAAAGGGATTTGGTGGGAGGAGCTTCAAGATGGCAGAAGAGTAAGACACGGAGATTACCTTCTTCCCCACAAATACATCAGAAATACATCTACATGTGGAACAACAACTACAGAACACCTACTGAACGCTGGCAGAAGACCTCAAACCTCCCAAAAGGCAAGAAACTCCCCACGTACCTGGGTAGGGCAAAAGAAAAAAGAATAAACAGAGACAAAGAATAGGGACGGGACCTGCACCAGTGGGAGGGATCTGTGAAGGAGGAAAGGTTTCCACACACTAGGAGCCCCTTCGGTGGGGAGACTACGGGTGGCCAAGGGGGGAAGCTTCAGAGCCACAGAGGAGAGTGCAGCCACAGGTGTGCGGGGGCAAAGTGAAGAGATTTCCGCACAGAGGATTGGTGCCAACTGGCACTCACCAGCCCGAGAGGCTTGTCTGCTCACCCGCCGGGGTGGACGGGGGCTGGGAGCTGAGGCTCGGGCTTCGTTCGGAGCACAGGAAGAGGACTGGGGTTGGTGGTGTGAACACAGCCTGCAGGGGTTAGTGCGCCACGGCTAGCCGGGAGGGAGTCCAGGAAAATGTCTGGAGCTGCCGAAGAGGCAAGAGACTTTTCTTGCCTCTTTGTTTCCTGGTGTGCGAGGAGAGGGGATGAAGAGCGCTGCTGAAAAGAGCTCCAGAGACGGACCCAAGCTGCAGCTGTCAACACGGACCCCAGAGACGGGCATGGGATGCTAAGGCTGCTGCTGCAGCCACCAAGAAGCATGTGAGAAAACACAGGTCACTATCCACACCTCCCCTGCCGGAGCCTGTGAAGCCCACCACTGCCAGGGTCCCGTGATCCAGGGACAACTTCCCCGGGAGAACGCACAGTTCATCTCAGGCTAGTGCAACGTCACTCCGGCCTCTGCCGCTGCAGGTTCACCCAGCACTCCGTACCCCTCCCTCCCCTGGCCTGAGTGAGCCAGAGCCCCCAAATCAGCTGATTCTTTAACACTGTCCTCGGACCGAAGAACAGACGCCCTCATGCAGCCTACATGCAGAGGCGGGTCCAAATCCAAAGCTGAACACCAGCAGCTGTGCAAACAAAGAAGAGAAGGGAAATTTCTCTCAGCAGCCTCAGGAGCAGTGGATTAAATCTCCACAATCAATTTGATGTACCCTGTATCTGTGGAATACCTGAAGAGACAACGAATCATCACAAATTGAGGAGGTGGACTTTGGGAGCAATGATATATATATATATTTTTTTTCCTTTTTCCCTTTTTGTGAGTGTGTATGTGTAGGCTTCTGTGTGTGATTTTGTCTGTATAGCTTTGCTTTTGCCATTTGTCCTAGGGTTCTGTCTGTCTGGTTTTTTTTCGAAAAATTTTTATTAGTAATTATTTTTTACTTTTTACTTTTTATTTTAATAACTTTATTTTATCTCCCTTCCTTCCTTCCTTCCTTCCTTCCTTCCTTCCTTCCTTCCTTCCTTCCTTCCTTCCTTCCTTCCTTTTTCCCTTTTACTCTGAGCCATGTGAATGACACGCTCTTGCTGCTCCAGACAGGCATCAGGGCTGTGCCACTGAGGTGGGAAAGCCACGTTCAGAACACTGGTCCACAAGAGACCTCCCAGATCCATGTAATATCAAATGGTGAATATCTCCCAGATATCTCCATCTCAGCGCCAAGACGCAACTCCACTCAAGAACCAACAAGCTACAGTGCTGGACACCTTATGCCAAACAACTAGCAAGACAGGAACACAACACCACCCATTAGCAGAAAGGCTGCATAAAATCATAATAAGGCCACAGACACCCCCAAAACGCACCATCAGACATGGAACTGACCACTAGAAAGACAAGATGAAGCCCCATCCACCAGAACACAGGCACTAGTCCCACCAACAGGAAGCCTACACAACCCACTGAACCAACCTTAGCCACTGCGGACAGACACCAAAAACAACGGGAACTACAAACCTGCAGCCTGCAAAGAGGACACCCCAAACACAGTAAGATAAGCAAATGAGAAAACAGAGAAACACACAGCAGATAAAGGAATAAGGTAAAAACCCACCAGACCTAACAAATGAAGAGGAAATAGGCAGTCTACCTGAAAAAGAATTCAGAATAATGATAGTAAAGATCATCTAAAATATTGGAAATAGAATGGAGAAAATACAGGAAACGGTTAACAAGGACGTGGAAGAACTAAAGAGCAAACAACCAGTGATGAACAACACAACAAATGAAAATAAAAATTCTGTAGAAGGGATCAGTAGCAGAATAACTGAGGCAGAATAACGGATAAGTGAGTGGAAGGTAAAATAGTGGAAATAACTACTGCAGAGCAGAATAAAGAAAAAAGAATGAAAAGAATTGAGGACAATCTCAGAGAAGAGACCTCTGGGAAAACATTAAACGCACCAATATTCGAATGATAGGGGTCCCAGAAGAAGAAGAGAAAAAGAAAGGGACTGAGAAAATATTTGAAGAGATTCTAGTTGAAAACTTCCCTAATATGGGAAAGGAAATAGTTAATCAAGTCCAGGAAGTACAGAGAGTCCAATACAGTATAAATCCAAGGAGAAACACACCAAGACACATATTAATCACACTATCAAAAATGAAATACAAAGAAAAAATGTTAAAAGCAGCAAGGGAAAAGCAACAAATAACACACAAGGGCATCCCCATATGGTTAACAGCTGATCTTTCAGCAGAAACTCTGCAAGCCAGAAGGGAGTGGCAGGACATATTTAAAATGATGAAGGAGAAAAACCTACAACCAAGACGACCCAGCAAGGATCTCATTCAGATTGGATGGAGAAATTAAAACCTTTATAGACAAGCAAAAGCTAAGAGAATTGAGCACCACCAAACCAGCTTCACAACAAATGCTAAAGGAACTTCTCTAGGCAGGAAACATGAGAGAAGGAAAAGACCTAAAATAACAAACCCAAATCAATTAAGAAAATGGTAATAGGAACATACATATCGATAATTACCTTAATTGTAAATGGAGTAAATGCTCCAACCAAAAGACATAGACTGGCTGAATGGATACAAAAACAAGACCCATATATATGCTGTCTACAAGAGACTAACTTGAGACCTAGGGACACATACAGACTGAAAGTGAGGGGATGGAAAAAGATATTCCATGCAAATGGAAATCAAAAGAAAGCTGGAGTAGCAATTCTCATATCAGACTAAATATCCTTTAAAACAAAGACTATTACAAGAGACAAAGAAGGACACTACATAATGATCAAGGGATCAATCCAAGAAGAAGATATTACAGTTGTAAATATTTATGCACCCAACATAGGAGCACCTCAATACATAAGACAGATACTAACAGCCATAAAACGGGAAATCGACAGTAACACAATCATACTAGGGTACTTTAACACCCCACTTTCACCAATGGATAGATCATCTAAAAATGAAAAGAAATACAGAAACACAAGCTTTAAATGATACATTAAACAAGATGGACTTAATTGATATTTATAGGACATTCCATCCAAAAACAACAGAATACACATTCTTCTCAAGGGCTCATGGAACATTCTCCAGGATAGATCATATCTTGGGTCATAAATCAAGCCTTGGTAAATTTAAGAAAATTGAAGTCATATCAAGGATCTTTTCTGACCACAACACTATGAGACTAGGTATCAATTACAGGAAAAAATCTGTAGAAAATACAAACACATGGAGGCTAAACAATACACTACTTAATAACCAAGAGATTACTGGAGAAATCACAGAGGAAATCAAAAAATACCAAGAAACAAATGACAATGAAAACACAATGACCCAAAACCTATGGGATGCAGCAAAATGAGTTCTATGAGGGAAGTTTATAGCAATACAATCCTACCTCAAGAAACAAGAAACATCTCAAATAAAAACCTAACCTTACACCTAAAGCAATTAGAGAAAGAAGAACAAAAAAATCCCCTAAGTTATCAGAAGGAAAGAAATCATAAAGATCAGATCAGAAATAAATGAAAAAGAAATGAAGGAAACAATAGCAAAGATCAATAAAACTGAAAGCTGGTTCTCTGAGAACATAAACAAAATTGATAAACCATTAGCCAGACATATCAAGAAAAAAAAGGGAGAAGACTCAAATCAATAGAATTAGAAATGTAAAAGGAGAAGTAAAAACTGATACTGCAGAAATACAAAGGATCATGAGAGATTACTAAAAGAAATTGTATGCCAATAAAATGGACAACCTGGAAGAAATGGACAAATTCTTGGAAATGCACAACCTTCTGAGAGCGAACCATGAAAAAATAGAAAATATGAACAGACCAATCGCAAGCACTGAAATTGAAACTGTGATTAAAAATATTCCAACAAACAGAAGCCCAGGACCAGATGGCTTCTCAGGCGAATTCTATCAAACATTTGGAGAAGAGCTAACACCTATCCTTCTCAAACTCTTCCAAAATATAGCAGAGGGAGGAACACTCCGAAACTCATTCTACGAGGTCCCCATCACCCTGATACCAAAACCAGATAAAGACATCACAAAGAAAGAAAACTACAGGCCAATATCACTGATGAACGTAGATGCAAAAATCCTCAACAAAATACTAGGAAACAAATCCGACAGCCCATTAAAAGGATCATACACCATGATCAAGTGGGGTTTATCCCAGGAATGCAAGGATTTCTCAATATATGCAAATCAATCAATGTGATACACCATATTAACAAATTGAAAGGGAAAAACCATATGATCATCTCAATAGATGCAGAGAATGCTTTTGACACAATTCAACACCCATTTATGGTAAAAACCCTCCAGAAAGTAGGCATAGAGGGATGTTTCCTCAACATAATAAAGGCCATATATGACAAACCCACAGCCAACTTTGTCCTCAATGGTGAAAATCTGAAATCATTTCCACTAAGATCAGGAACAAGACAAGGATGCCCACTCTCACCACTATTATTCAACATAGTTTTGGAAGTTTTAGCCACAGCAATCAGAGAAGAAAAGGAAATAAAAGGAATCCAAATCGGAAAAGAAGAGGTAAAGCTGTCAGTGTTTGCAGATGACATGATACTATACCTAGAGAATGCTAAGGATGCTACCAGGAAACCACTAGAGCTAATAAATGAATTTGGTAAAGTTACAGGATACAAAATTAATGCACAGAAATCTCTTGCATTCCTATCCACTAATGATGAAAAATCTGAAAATGAAATTAAGAAAACACTCCCATTTACCATTGCAACAAAAAGAATAAAACATCGAGGAGTAAACCTACCTAAGGAGAAAAAAGACCTGTATGCAGAAAATTATAAGACACTGATGAAAGAAATTAAAGATGATACAAATAGATGGAGGGATATACCATATTCTTGGATTGGAAGAATCAACACTGTGAAAATGACTCTACTACCCAAAGCAATCTACAGATTCAATGCAATCCCTATCAAACTACCACTGGCATTTTTCACAGAACTAGAACAAAAAATTTCACAATTTGTATGGAAACACAGAAGACCCCGAATAGCCAAAGCAATCTTGAGAAAGATAAACAGTGCTTGAGAAATCAGGCTCCCTGACTTCAGACTATACTACAAAGCTACAGTAATCAAGACAGTATGGTACTGGCACAAAAACAAAAAAATAGATCAATGGAACAGGTTAGAAAACCTAGAGATAAACCATGCACATATGGTCACCTTATCTTTGATAAAGGAGGCAAGAATATACAGTGGAGAAAAGATAGCCTCTTCAATGAATTGTGCTGGGAAAACTGGACAGCTACATTTAAAAGAATGAAATTAGAACAGTCTCTAACACCATACACAATGATAAACTCAAAATGGATTAAAGACCTAAATGTAAGGCCAGAAACTATCAAAGTCTTAGAGGAAAACATAGGCAGAACACTCTATGACATAAATCACAGCAAGATCTTTCTTGACCCACATCCTAGAGAAATGGTAATAAAACCAAAAATTAAAAAATGGGACCTAATGAAAGTTAAAAGCTTTTGCACAGCAAAGGAAACCATAAACAAGACCAAAAGACAACCCTCAGAATGGGAGAGAATATTTGCAAATGAAGCAAGTGACAAAGGATTTATCTCCAAAATTTACAAGCAGCTCAATATCAAAAAAACAAACAACCCAATCCAAAAATGGGCAGAAGACCTAAATAGACATTTCTCCAAAGAAGATACACAGACTGCCAACAAACACGTGAAAGAATGCTCAACATCATTAATCATTAGAGAAATGCAAATCAAAACTACAATGAGATATCATCTCACACCAGTCAGAATGGTCATCATCAAAAAATCTACAAACAGTAAATGCTGGAGAGAGTGTGGGGAAAAGGGAACCCTCTTGCACTGTTGGTCGGAATGTAAATTGATACAGCCACTATGGAGAACAGTATGAATGTTCCTTATAAAACTAAAAATAGAACTACCATACCACCCAGCAATCCCACTCCTGGGCATATACCCTGAGAAAACCATAATTCAAAAAGAGTCATATACCAAGATATTCATTGCTGCTCTGTTTACAATAGCCAGGACATGGAAGCAGCCTAAATGTCCACCAACAGATGAATGGATAAAGAAGTTGTGCCACATACATACAATGGAATATTACTCCGCCATAAAAATAAATGAAATTGAGTTATTTGTAGTGAGGTGGATGGACCTCGAGTCTGTCATACAGAGTGAAGTAAGTCAGAAAGAGAAAAACAAATACTGTATACTAACACAAATATATGGAATCTAAGAAAAAAAAAATGTCCTGAAGGACCTAGGCGCAAGACGGGAATAAAGACACAGACCTACTAGAGAATGGACCTGAGGATATGGGGAGGGGCAAGGGTAAGCTGTGACAAAGTGAGAGAGTGGCATGGACATATATACACTACCAAACGTAAACTAGATAGCTAGTGGGAAGCAGCCACATAGCACAGGGAGATCAGCTCGGTGCTTTGTGACTACCTAGAGGGGTGGGATAAGGAAGGTGGGAGGGAGGGAGATGCAAGAGGGAAGAGATATGGGGACATATGTATATGTATAAATGATTCACTTTGTTATAAAGCAGAAACTGACACACCATTGTAAAGCAATTATACTCCAATAAAGATGTTAAAAAAAAATATTTGGGAAAGAAACGTAGAAATAGTTTCCTGCCATCTCTTGTTCTGTTGTCAGTTTGGCCGTCACAAAGCAGAACAATAGCAACCCCATGAGTTTTACTTTGTGAAATGCCAGGATGATAATTTCTGGACGATTTGTCACATCCTGTCGCTCAGTGTGCAGCCGTAGGGAGTGCCAGAATGTCTGAGCAGAGACCATTCTTCTGTGGGCCATGAATTTCTGGGCTCTGGGTTGACTAGCATGGGTGACAGACTGACCCCTGCCAGGTCTTTCTATACTTCAATTCACACACGCCACCTTGGACTTGTCTTAGAGTCAGCTGTAATGTCTTTGGATGCCCCATCTTGACTGACCTTTTATGAATCTTCTCGGTAAATATTTTCTCATCTGGCTTCTCACCCACTGGATAAGGGCCAAGGACCCTGGAACTGGCTGAGGGCCACTGTTGGTGTGAGAGTCCATCCTTGTTTTCCAGAATGGCCTCGGAGAGTATTTCTGTCATCTTCAGGAGGGTTGCTGAAAGTTGTTGATCACTTTACATAACTCTACCTCATTTGGAAAATAAAAGTAACTGCAGAAGTAATTTTGTCAAAGGTTGTGTTGTGTGCTTATATGTGACCAAAGTGCTGAATAGCTAGGTTGGAGCAAGGTTAGGTTTTTCTGGGATGGCATGAAAAACAAACTTCTAGACCTCCCTGCTTTTCTTTCATATTATGTTCTTTCTCATTAGCCTGAGAGCATCAGTTAGGAACACAGGCTCCTCTTAAAGAGGAACAGTTGTGTTTTGTACTATGGTACTATCTGAAAAAATAAAATTAAAACATAGAAAAAGCTTTAAAGGATATTTTTTCGATTTTTTAAAACAATGTTACATGCACACACAGTTGCACAAACACAGACATACTATAGCTAGTAATCAAAGATGTATTTGGAACTAAATGGAATCTTAAATCTAAACAAATTTAAACAAAGTTCTTTAAGACTAACCTCCTGTTGTTACAGTAGCAAAGAATAGGAACTCAGTGACTGCTGAAGTCACTTCTTAAAATTGCCTGGTTTCTAGTGGGAATTTCTTAGATGATAGGAAACAATTGCGTTGAAAGGCAAAAGAAGCAGTTCTGTTGTTTATTTGAGTACAGATGGCATAGTGTATCAGTTCAGGAGGGACTCTTACAGATTTTAGGATGGCATATCTTATCAGCATTTATTCTTCATCAATTATTTTGTAACCAGTCTACTTGTCTTACTTTTAACAGAATAATCATCTGTTGAATACATGCATCATTCATTTTCTTTATTACTACATATGTCACAATGAGTCGGTCCAATTTTAAGCAGAAAAATACCTGCTTTTCCTGGCATAGTTGAGAATTAACTGTTTCATGCAATCTAATTTTTTAGATAACTGAAATCTACCACAGAAGCATCAATTTTTAAAACATATTCATTTTAATGGAAAACGCTGAAAATATTTACAGCTTCCAAAGTTCCAAGCACTCATAAACAGAATACTTTGTGTGTGTGTGTGTGTGTGTGTGTGTGTGTGTGTGATTATTGTGAATCTGATCATGTCCCAGAGTCTGCTTCTGCTTAAAAAAAGCCATTTTTTTTTTTTTTTTTTTTTTTTTTTTTTTTTTTGCGGTACGCGGGCCTCTCACTGTTGTGGTATCTCCTGTTGTGGTATCTCCCGTTGCGGAGCACAGGCTCCGGACGTGCAGACTCAGCGGCCATGGCTCACGGGCCCAGCCGCTTCGCGGCATGTGGGATCTTCCCGGACCGGGGCACGAACCTGTGCCCCCTGCATCGGCAGGTGGACTCTCAACTACTGCGCCACCAGGGACGCCCGCCATTCATTTTTTTCACCTTGCTCTTAGAATAGAGACTAAAGTCTCTAGTATGACCTTAACCCCCTTGCCGCCTTCTCCAGCCTCATTGTACATTACAGCCCTCTGATGTTCTCATTGCTTTACCCATGTTGTTCTTAAGTCTCTTGCCATACTCTCTCCAGCCACAGGACCTTTGTGCATGCTGTTATTGCTGCCTTGAACATTTTTCCTTCCCTTCTTTCCTAGATCATCCTACCTATCCTTCAGATCTCAGTTCAAGTGTCACTTTCTCAAAGAAGCATTTCCTTACTGCCCTGACCATTAATATGGGCTCAGAACTATCCCCTAGCATTTGTCACTATACTGAGCCTGTATTAATTATCTCCCTCTCTAGATAGTGAGTTCCATAGCTTCAGAGACCTTCTCTGTTTTGCTCACCATTAACCAGTTCAGTGCCTGGGAATCAAGAGCTGCTAGACTTGATTTTGTACCCCAAGAAATAGACACCACCTTCTCTCTGTGCATTTCTTATATTCTCTTCTACCTCTGTGTTCATAGATTGGAACTTTTTATAACATCTCTACCTCCTGTGTATATCAGTGTTTTTAGCAATGATTATTCAAACTCTCCCTGGGTATCTTTTCATTTGATAAACAGTCAAGAGCCCAGAAACTCTTCTCTGAGATTCCACCTGTTTAATATTTCCAAGCACCACTTATAAATAGAGGACAAAAGTTGACTATTCAGAATCTGGAAAGGTCTGAATAAATCCATGCTTTGACGGTGGCCATTTGCACTACTATACTAATGAGTTTTTTTGTGTTGATTGGCCAACAGAGATGTGGCAGCTGGAGTTGCCTCAATGTACTCAGTTTTTGCCTCAATATACTCAGTTTTATCTCTGTAACTCCAGATAAATACCTGAGTGAATTGAAGCAATGGTGTGAGATGTTTCACAGGACGGGTGTCTTACTCATTTTGTCCACCTCTATATCTATTTTGGGTGACAGAGTGCCTGACAAATATTGGGCATTTAATAACTGCTTGCTGAACACTTGATGATGAAAAAAATACTCACTTGGTTGTTTGTCCATACTTGACTCATTTCTCTCCTTCATCAGCACCATTTACTTTCTAACTAACTCATCTTTAATTCTGCTCTAGTGTTATGAATATTTAAAAAATGAAAAATTGAAGATGTTTAATTACTTTTCCATAATGTATTATCTGTGACATCAACTAACTAATCAATATTTTACCTCTAATTGAATGTGCACACTAAGGACATTATAAATGATGTTGTATGCACTCAATTTTGTCTTCTGACTCCTGAAAGCTTTTCCTTTCTCCTCGATCTGTTCCAATATGCCCCCGATTTGATGATGATGCTACTGTCTGCAGGGGCATGTGTGTTTGTAGGTTGAGTGAAAAGACTCATGCAGGAGCTCATCACTAATTAGCCATGCATTTCCCATAGTGAAAAACTGGCCTAAAGTTTCAAGAAAAAAATAGAGTTCCTGAAGTTGAAAATTAGTCTGCCAGTTCAGACCCATAGCAAATGGTTATTGCTCTCAAACTTAGGATTTACAATAGATAATTGAAGATTCTCTTAACTAAGACATTGTAAATGGCATAACTATAATGATCCTATTTGGAATTCAGCCCTTGTTTTCAGGGATTTACTGTTTTGAAAAGTGTTTGATAAATTTATAGCAGAAGAGAAAATACTTCTGCCAACTATGTAAGTGCTTTTGACATAATTTGTATTCCTGCTGTTACATGCAAAAAATTGTGCTAGAGAGGAGAAAAAAACAAGTAAAAAGAAATGTTGTTTGGAAAGAAACCAGCAGTCTAGAAAGGTAGTTTTGATCTATAAATATCTCTCTTAAGGAGATTTGAACACCAACTAATGTTGCTACCTTGAACATTTTCCCTTCCCTTCTTAAGAAATAAAATGCTTAAGATAATCAAAATATTCCATTCACTTAAAGATGCTTATACTGGATATATTTTTGATGAATTTTCAAATAAGAATGGCATGAGGATTATGATACATTATATCATAATGAAAAATGGAAAAACTTGTTATGTATCATGAAATGTAACTAACCATGTTATAATGGAGATAACGAGACAGAATTGAAAGACCTTGATTAGCAACTTGGCTTGCCATTTTAGGCATATGCCATTGAAAAACCTAGGTTTTCTCATTTATAAATGGAGGCAACTACTCATAAGTTAAGAAGTTTAAATAAAACCATGTTTGTGAAAGTGCTTTGTAAATTGTGTAGCACCATACCAACAAAAAGGATTGTATGACCTGGGATACTCCAAATAGAGAAAATTTCTAATAAGTACTTAAGAAATATGTTATAATCACATAGTTCTACCTGTTGATCAAAGCATTGTTAGACAATTTCTAAATTTTGTTTACGGAGTACTGATCCCCATATGGGTATTTCATGAAAAAAAGGAACCGTGCTTACTGAATGTGAATAAGCGTCATTGAGTTCGTGGTCCTCTCTTCTCTCATTCTGCCTCAATCCTCTGTAAGCCAAGCTTCTCCTCACCTTGCCTTCATGGACAAAGGAATCAATGATGGCCTAGAGTTTAATATCAGTTTTATATATATATATATATATATATATATATCTTCTATTGATTTTCATTTTGTACAGCATTATCTTGTAAAGACAAGATACACTGACAACTTCCAAGCTATTTGCATATCAGAGCTGAAACTGAAAGTATCTCCATAATTGAATTTTCACTTATTTGTAATAAGTTTATCCTTAGGAGGATACTTTCATAGTGTTTGATCACAGATGAGTTTGGGCATTGCTATCATTCAATAATGTTAAGCTTCTGTCAGTTTCTCTCCTATACTATATATTAATTTTTTCTCCATGAAGCAAATATTTATTGACGGCCTGTGGGAATAAGATACACCTAGGTCCTCTTTCCTTGGTATATTCACAAAAGCCTCTGAAACTAAATTTCCAAGTCAGGCCATACTAAGGCCTGGCATAATAAGTTTTCATCGTTAACAGGTTTTTTGTGTTTGTGGGGTTTTTTTTTTTTTTTTTTTTTACATCTTTATTGGAGTATAATTGCTTTACAATAGTGTGCTAGTTTCTGCTTTATAACAAAGTGAATCAGTTATACATATACATATGTTCCCATATCTCTTCCCTCTTGCGTCTCCCTCCCTCCCACCCTCCCTATCTCACCCCTCCAGGCGGTCACAAAGCACCAAGCTGATCTCCGTGTGCTATGCGGCTGCTTCCTACTAGCTATCTATCTTATGTTTGGTAGTGTATATATGTCCATGCCTCTCTCTCACTTTGTCACAGCTTACCCTTCCCCCTCCCCATATCCTCAAGTCCATTCTCTAGTAGGTCTGTGTCTTTATTCCTGTCTTACCACTAAGTTCTTCATGACACTTTTTTTTTTCTTAAATTCCATATATATGTGTTAGCATATGGTATTTGTCTTTCTCTTTCTGACTTACTTCACTCTGTATGACAGACTCTAGGTCTATCCACCTCATTACAAATAGCTCAATTTCGTTTCTTTTTATGGCTGAGTAATATTCCATTGTATATATATGCCACATCTTCTTTATCCATTCATCCGATGATGGACACTTAGGTTGTTTCCATCTCCAGGCTATTGTAAATAGAGCTGCAATGAACATTTTGGTACATGAATCTTTTTGAATTATGGTTTTCTCAGGGTATATGCCCAGTAGTGGGATTGCTGGGTCATATGGTAGTTCTATTTGTTAATATCAGTTATATATTTTAAAAGACATTTTCAGAGCAAATAGATGTCCACCAAAATGATCTATAGACCTGCAAATACTAATTTCTGAGACACACATTTTCAGTTGAACACATCTGGAAATAAACTCCCTCATGTGTATTTTGTGCCCTTAGAGCTCCTCCTCTGCTTCTTCTGCCTTGAATTTTTACAAAGGTATGGGTAGAAGATCATGTGGAATAGCTGTTTTCCCAGAGCCCTACAATATAAACTAATGGTTTTTGGCAAGGGAATATAGAAAAATGAAAGCTGGTGGGAGAAGAGGAATCCAAGGACCTGAATATTGGTTTGTGCCTTAATAACATTCACCAAATGAGTCTTGAATTTCAAAGATTTTTTATTCTCTCTGCACCTAGATATGTGTGTCTGTCAATAGCAATAGCAACAACAAAAGAAACAGATTATCATCCAGCATAAATTGTCTATATAGTCATTATGAAAAATCACAAATTATGTCAGTGCATCCACCTTTCCCTTCCATAAAAGTGTTGTGTTAAGTGCATTTTCACATAATCCAATTGAACCATTATAGTTTTGCATTAAAATATAATTAATGTTCAATCAAAACTGCACATACAAAATGCTTTCAATATCCTGGAAACTATCGACCCTTGTAAAAGAATCCACTAAACTGTGCTAAGTTTTTATGATGTAATCATTGGAAAGTTGTCATTTTCATTAACAGCATTGTGATCATTTAGAAAGTTTCATCGCTCTAAAGTTACCAATGAAATGTAATGTTTAACACCTGCATTTTAAAATATGCATTCATTGTATCATGATCAGCAGCATTGTTCCTGTCCTATTAAAATAAATATTTATATGCTAGTTTATATGGGGACACAATCAGGTTATCTATTACATAAATATTGGTAAAAGCTTAGCTACAAATATATGGATCAAAGGTCCTTAACTAAGTGTTCCTGACCAAACTTCAGGGGAGTCCTTGAATCTCCTGAAATCATGTGCAAAACTGTTATCTATGGATATAGGAGCATTTATTGGTAAGGATTGGATGCCCAAAGTGGCCCATCATCCACTGAAAGATAAAAACAGTATTCTAAATAATACATATAAATTTAAAAATTATGTTTATGTTTGATAAACATAAACATATTTGATAAAAACATAAATATTTCCCTCTGTCTTCCTTGATTTCATTTGAACACTGTGAATGCCCAGAATATTTTATTTTCATTCACCTTAAGATATTTATAGCATTCTGCTCATATTATAATTTTCAGAAGTTACATTGTCATATGCTCTTTTCTGGTTGTGAGGTTTCAGAGGTGGGTCTGTCTGATTCACGTACATTTTGTACATCCAGAAACATCTAAAGAGATATGCATTCAATTACTTATTGTACATTTATTGAGCCCACAGCTATTTTAGGAGTTGGTGTTAAAAGACAAACAAGTCAATACTTCTAACATATGTGAAAAGTGCCAGAGCAAAGTGTGCAGCAAGAGCACAGAACACGGCCCCTGGGTTCCCCTCGGCAGACATGGTCCACTACAGGGTTAATCTTAAGGCTTTACCTAAGAAGATGTGTGGACAAGTGTCTTTTTTTTTCAAATTGATGACTTCTTAAAAAATTATTGAGTTCTTTCCTTCTCCATCATTTGGTCATGCCTGATTTATCAAGTATTATACTTTTAGATATTTATTAGACTTTAATACGCCTCCATTGATCTAACATTTATTTGTCACCCAGAGATATACTAATTTAGCTAATTTTGCTTCAAATGCATTTTAATATGCAGAAGGTCTGGTAGTATTAGTGTTCCTCCTCATTCTTTTTCTGAATATTATTTGATATTCTGAACTACAAATTATCAAAAGTGGAATTTAAAATGAAAACATTATGTTTTCAGAAAAATTTTTATAAGATTTTGATTTCTATCTCTATCCGTTAGGAATGCATTTAGTTGAAAAGACCAGAAACCAGACAAAAAATAACTTTCAAAAAGTAAAAATTGTTCTCATTATAACAATTTAGAGAGTGCAGCAGCTCTGTGGTGCCATAAGGAACTCAGGGTTTTTCTACTTTTCATTCTTCTATCCTTAAACTGTAAGACTTTGTCTTTAAGCTTCTTTTGCCTTAAGGCCTGAAAGTAGCTTATGTACCATTAGACCACAGGTCTGAGTTCTGGGTAGAAAGAGGGATGAAGGAGGGAAAACAAACAAACTCTAAAAGCAAACAAACAAAAAACACTATTCCCCATGTCCTAGTGATACTTGGCTTCTTTATGGGATGAGAAGGTCTGGGACTCTCACCTACTCTCATTGACCATAATGACGTTTCACGGCATCAAGAGCTGCAGTGGAGGATAGACAGTTGAGTAACAGAGGTTTTCAGCCTCTAAAGTTCAAGAGATAAGCAACAAAGGTGTTGCTACTGTGTTTTGGTAGTCAGTCCAAAGCCTATAATCGTATTTCATCAAATTAGTAAATATCTTGGAGTCAATTTACACGTATGTGTGTTTATTACCTTTCCCTAAAATCAGCAGGGTGTTTTTCTCAGTAATTCCAGGCTTCTTATATAATCTCTCTAAAAGGACAACAGTTAACATTTATGGAGAGCTTTCTATTTTATAGGCATTGTGTTAATAAGTGCTTTGCATACATTCACTCATACTCAATGTAACCCGTGAGGTAAGAGAAATGGAGATGCCCAATGTACACCGATATACAGAGATCACAGGTCTAAAACTTTAAGTTAACAAAACTGCATACAGCATGCTTCCTTTCACATAAGAATTTATGTATTTTTCTCAGTAAAAGAATTGGAAAGCTAAACCAAAGTCTAATTAAAAGAATTACCTATAGATAAGGTAAGACGTTTGGGGAGCAACTGTGGCAGTTTGATCATGGACTGGCCATTGTATGAGATTAGGATATTGTTATTTCTGTGTGAGATAATGGTATTATTGTTAGGTAGCATCTGCAGCTTTCAAACAATTTGGTAAATTATGTATGTGTGCATTCGGGTGTGTGATAGATCATCAACTATGAGAAAAAGCTGATAATGCTGAATCAAGTTGATTACGTGGTAATGTAGGCGCTCCTTGTAGTATTCTTTGAATTTTCATGTTAAAAATATTTATAATTAAAAGTTGTAAAAAGTAAATATTAGACATGACTGACTTGAACTCGATGTTGACCTTTATTCAGAAACATCAAAAATTTAACAAAAGCCACCCCAGTTTTTGCTAATTTACTACTTGTGAGGAAAAAGTAAAATGTGAGTTTTATTCGTAAAGGAAATCTGAAGAATAACATTAGTGTTTTCAGGGTTACGAGGATTTTTATAAGATGCAAAATGTCTAGTCATTTTCCCCTTCTGGGAATAGAGAACAGAATCTTAATACTAATTATAAAACTTGCATTTGCATAGCACTTTATTGTTCCCAAAATACTTTTCTGTCTCCTGATAGGCATGGTTGTAGGAAATCGAAATGAGCTACTTAGAATAATTTATGATTCACCCTCATTCTTTGGCAGAGAACAGACAACCCCATGACAGGTGGGTTGTACAATTCACCAGTGATTGAAGAGAAGCAATGTGTAATCCCTTGGGATCCCTTTCACTTTATGCTTTTATAATTTCCATCCTTTGTTATACAAAACAAACTATGCTTAAATAAAACATTAAATCCAAAGTAAACATATGTAAACCATTCTCCAAAGAGCAGCACTTAATGAGACCTGAGGTCTATTTATTCACATACTGGTTTTTTTTTTTTGCCTGAAATCTGTATATATTCAGCAAATGATATTTCTATAATAGAAGCAGTTATCATTACTGCAAAAGTGAACCTTTACAATTCGTGTAAAGTGGCACTTGCTGAGTTTTAAAACACATACAATACCCCTAATACTTTGGATTCCAAGGCAGGTTAGCCCTTTAACTGCTGGCAATGA
Organism: Aethalodelphis obliquidens; assembly: GCF_003676395.1. Taxonomy (NCBI): domain Eukaryota; kingdom Metazoa; phylum Chordata; class Mammalia; order Artiodactyla; family Delphinidae; genus Aethalodelphis; species Aethalodelphis obliquidens. The sequence goes on along the minus strand of NW_020837961.1, from coordinate 27,844,668 downwards.
AAATATGATTTTCTTCCTAGTTGCCATGTGTTTCCCAGAGGAACGTGTGATCAAAACAAATGTTAGCTATAGATATGTTTATATGTTTTGCTTTGCGACATCTTTCCCATTTGAATTGGCCTCTTTTAAATTCTTAGATTTCACTGGGGCATATTTAGATACCGATTTGTGGACATGTGCTCTGCTCTTCCTGTTCCCTTAGCTAGGTTTTATTTGGTGGGAATTCCAAGATATTTTCTGTGTCAGTTAAATTATAGGCCCGTAAAAAGCAAAATAAGATTGTTTGGAGGCAGTGATGTGGACCTCAAGGCAGTGTAATTGCTTAATCAAGCAAATTCTCTAGAAGCACTTGGTTCAAGTCTCTTTCTCTGACTTAAGTTAATGAAGAACTAGGTAAAAATATTCAAATTAGTCTTTTTCTCAAGATGAGGAGATTAAATGTACAAAACTATTTAGAATAGTTCTTTCAGATTAAATCTTCCAAGTGTGTAATTGCTGCTTCAGAAGACAGATTCTATGAACTTCAGGTTAGTTTGCAAGTAGTGGGATTGAATTTAGTTGGGCAGAACCTAGGCATCCAACCTGTAGGGACTCCCACCTTGGCATTCACCCTTGAGGTCATGGAACCCGACCTCACTCCAAAAGAGGCCAAGATAACTGCTTGTGCTAGGAAAGAAAGTGAGATGACCCAGTGGGACTTTTATAAAGTAAGTGATCAAGGCACCAGAGGGGGGTGATGTGACTGAGCAAACTTAAGGAGGAACACAAATTAAGCCCAGAACAACAAACAGAGAACCAAAACATTGCTTAGAAACCAATAATATAATAAACATTAAAAAAAAAAAGGAATCTTTGCAAGATAAAGAAATATCTCAAAAGAAAAGGATGGAGTACATAAAAAATACAAAACAAATGAAAAATAACAACCAAATATAAGAAAATTAGAGGATTAATCTGTAAGGTACAACTCTGAAATATTAGAATTTCAAAAAGTAAAGATAGAAAAAAATGAAGGGAGAATATAGAAAATTTTCAAAGAAATAATGGAAGAAAACTTTCCAAACATTTAAGATCCCTCAATATAACCATCAAAATAAGTGCAGTAAGACACCCATCAAGATATGTTACTTTAAATTATTCAAAAGCTTACAAAGACAATAAAACAAGTAAAAAGAGGTTATATTCAAATTGTTATGAACAAAAATGGCATAGAGCTTGCCAAGAACAACACTGACTATGAGAAGACAATGAAGAAATACATTTGAAATCGAGCCTCCTGACTTAGAAACTATTATTCAGTGTTTTTAGGCCCACCTACTTATTGTTTATCCATTCAACATTTGTTTCGATTTTTTTGTGTTTTTACCAATTTCTTTGCTCATCAATTTTTCTTGAATCTCCAACTTCCTTCTGGGATCCTTCTTTTTCCAGACATATATCCTTTAGAAATTTTTTTATTTGATGGTAAACATTCTTATTTTTATTTCTTAGAAATTATCTTTGTTTCCATTTTGGTCATGAATGATAGTTAAGCTGGGCATTTAATTCTTCACCTATAGTCATTTTTTCCCAGTACGTTAACAATATTAATTTGGTCTATTGTTGCTGCCATTTTTATTGTCACTCATTTTTATGTAAGTATGTGCCCTCCCTTGATTCTTTTAAAATATCGTCTTGGTCTTTGATTCCATACAGCTTCACTAACAGGTGTTTAGATGTGGAAAATATATTTTTTAATTTCTAAAAAAAATAAAATTTTATTTGTTTTGTTTGGGATTCCAGAATCTTGAATTTCTATGTTTCATTATGTTCTTAAAATTCTCACCTACTATTCTTTAGAACATTTCATCTTTTCCATTATATTCTTTTCTTGTAAAGCTCCCATTAGGTTTATAATGGAACCTCTCATTCTTTCCTTCATATCTCATAACTTATCTTTCATGTTTTCGATCTACTCTATCTTCTTGCTAAGTTTTTCAACCTCTTCTTTTGGTTTACTCATTCTTCTTCAACACTATCTATTTTGCTATTTCACCAATAATGAAGTTTATCATTTCAATTATTATATTTCTCACCTCTAGCCATCTATTCAGTTATTTTCCACATCACTTGATATTTTGATAGTATCTTATTACTTGGTCATCTTTTTGATCCAATCTTATTACTTTAAACTTTAATTAATTTTTATTATATCATATATTTTTTAAAATTCAAAGCAGTCAAAATCTGCAGTATGTTGTTCTGCTTTCAGTAATGTCTGCCTATTTCCTGGGGCATTATGTAAATTTTGGATTATGAGTCTATACATCTCTTAGAAAAGATTTGTTGTGGCTTCTTTCCAAGTTTCTGGGACATCCCTATCATGGAAAAACTATAAATTTATTTTTGAGTTTGGAGTTTTTTGGGACAATATGGTTAATGTAAATTAAAATCCTAAACCCATGAAAGAACAGTGGTTATAAATTTTCAATGAAGGGTATTTTCTTTTTCTGTTTTTTTCTTTTCTTTTTTTCCTACCTAGTGTCCAGGTTATATCAGACATGTTTCTTTTCCCCATGGGCAGATTTTTGTCCAGTCCATTCTTTCACTGAAGTTGAACTATGTATGGATATAATATATAGAACATTATATGGAGAGAGTAACTCCAATTCTTCACTTTAAGTAAGCTCAAGGCTTGTCTTCTGCTTTTTGTTCACAGCTGTAGTTATTGGTTATAGAGGACAAAGTTTAACAAATGACCCCTGAGAAGCTATAGCTATGTCTTCAGCCTTTTAATTCCCTATTTCTATCTCCCTATTAATTTTTGCCCCATGTGCATTTTCATTACTTTAATAGGGGGGTCATAGAATCTCCAGTTTGCAAGGAACATGACTTTTCTACCTCCCTTCTCCCATTCTCCATAATTCCAATGTTTTAATATAACACACTTGCAGAGTCTTCTTAGAGCCACGCTTGCCTCAGTTATCAGGCATGGATTCCTTTTAAAGGTAGTCCATCCTTCATTTTATGATCGCTTGTTGACTAGATTTAATTTTTGCATGATTTTATTCAGATTAATCTTTATACTTGATAAGCTTTAACCATTCATTACACTGCCTCATCCTTAAAACTTTTATATCATGGTGGTATTTTGTACTTACATGTTAGTTTGATTATTTTAAAGAATCTAATTTGAAAAGAAAGGTTCAGTTGAACTGTGGTATCATATTTGTCAGAAATTAGCTTATTTCACAAATCCTAAAGAAATTTATTTCATTTGTGTATATAAATTTTAGATATGTAATAAAACCTCACTAATTTTTATTAATTGGGAAGAAAGTGATAAAGGTCAACAAGAAATATTAATAGAATCTAATAGGAAATTCAGAGTCATTGCTTTTAGTAAAACAAGCTACTAGCTGATAAGATATTGCCAAGAATATGTGACAAACATCTATAAACCATATTTGCCTGCTGACAGAGCCCCAAACTCCATGAAGCAAAAAAATGACAGAAATAAAGGGAGAAATAGAAAATTCAAAAATAATAGTTGGAGGCTTCAATTCCCCACTTTCCATAATGGATAGAAAAACTAGGCAGAAGATCAACAAGGAAACTGAAAACTTATAGAAGACTGAAAACCAACTAGACTTTACAGACATCTGTAGAACACACTACTGAACAGCAGCAGAATACACAGTCTTCTCTAGCGTATTTAGAACATTCTCCAGGATAGAGAATATGCTAGGCCATGAAACAAGACTCAATAAATTTACAGGTATTTTATTTATGCAAAGTCTGTTCTTTGACCACAGTGTATCTAAGTTAGAAATCAACATCAAGAAAATTTGGGAAATTCACAATATGTGGAAAATAAGCAACACTGCCTAAATAACCAATAGATCAAAGAAGAAATCACAAGTGAAATTTTAGAAAATACTTAGAAATGAATGAAAATAAAAACACCACATACTGAAACTTATGGGATACAACTAAAGTAGTGTTTAGAGCGAAATTTATAGCTGCAAATGCCTATATTAAAAAAGAAGAAAGATCTCCAATCAACAACCTAACTTTCCACCCTAAGAAAGATTTCCAATCAACAACCTAACTTGATATTTTATTTAAAAAATAAATTAAAATAAAGTTTAAAGAGGGAATAATGAAATAAAGAATAGAAAAACAATGGAGAACTCAAGTTGGAAGCTTCATGATTTTAAAACTTCACTACAAAACAGCAGTAATCATTTTTGTTTTTATTTCCATTTCTCTAGGAGGTAGGTCAAAAAGGATCTTGCTGTGATTTATGTCATAGAGTGTTCTGCCTATATTTTCCTCTAAGAGTTTGATAGTGTCTGGCCTTACATTTAGGTCTTTAATCCATTTTGAGTTTATTTTTGTGTATGGTGCTAGGGAGTGTTCTAATTTCATACTTTTACATGTACCTGTCCAGTTTTCCCAGCACCACTTATTGAAGAGGCTGTCTTTTTTCCACTGTATATTCTTGCCTCCTTTATAAAAGGTAAGGTGACCATATGTGCGTGGTTTATCTCTGGGCTTTCTATCCTGTTCCATTGATCTATATTTCTGTTTTTGTGCCAGTACCATACTGTCTTGATTACTGTAGCTTTGTAGTATAGTTTGAAGGGACCTAATGAAACTTAAAAGCTTTTGCACAGCAAAGGAAACCATAAACAAGACCAAAAGACAACCCTCAGAATGGGAGAAAATATTTGCAAATGAAGCAACTGACAAAGGATTAATCTCCAAAATTTACAAGCAGCTCATGCAGCTCAATAACAAAAAAACAAACAACCCAATCCAAAAATGGGCAGAAGACCTAAATAGACATTTCTCCAAAGAAGATATACAGACTGCCAACAAACATATGAAAAAATGCTCAACTTCATTAATCATTAGAGAAATGCAAATCAAAACTACAATGAGATATCATCTCACACCAGTCAGAATGGCCGTCATCAAACAATCTAGAAACAATAAATGCTGGAGAGGGTGTGGAGAAAAGGGAACACTCTTGTGCTGTTGGTGGGAATGTAAATTGATACAGCTGCTATGGAGAACAGTATGGAGTTTCCTTAAAAAACTAAAAATAGAACTACCATACGACCCAGCGATCCCACTCCTGGGCATATACCCTGAGAAAACCATAATTCAAAAAGAGTCATATACCAAAATGTTCATTGCAGCTCTATTTACAATAGCCAGGACATGGAAGTGACCTAAGTGTCCATCAACAGATGAATGGATAAAGAAGATGTGGCACATATATACAATGAAATAATACTCAGCCATAAAAAGAAACGAAACTGAGTTATTTGTAGTGAGGTGGATGGACCTAGAGTCTGTCATACAGAGTGAAGTAAGTCAGAAAGAGAAAAACAAATACCATGTGCTAACACATATATATGGAATCTAAGGAAAGAAAAACAAAAAAAGAAAAGGTCATGAAGAACCTAGGGGTAAGACGGGAATAAAGACACAGACCTACTAGAGAATGGACTTGAAGATATGGGGAGGGGGAAGGGTAAACTGTGACAAAGTGAGAGAGTGGTATGGGCATATATACACTACCAAACGTGAACTAGATAGCTAGTGGGAAGCAGCCGCATAGCACAGGGAGATCAGCTCGGTGGTTTGTGATCACCTAGAGGGGTGGGATTGGGAGGGGTGGGAGGGAGGGAGACACAAGAGGGAAGAGATATGGGAACATATGTATATGTATAACTGATTCACTTTGTTATAAAGCAGAAACTAACACACCATTGTAAAGCAATTATACTCCAATAAAGATGTTAAAAAAATTAATTAAAATTAAAAAAAAATTAAAACAACAACAAACAAACAGCAGTAATCAAAACAGTGTGATTGCTATGAATGTATTCTTCCCATATTCATATGTTGAAGCCCCAATCCCCAATGTGACTGTGAAACACACAGCATCACTTAAGTGTTCTTGGTGGGAGGAGATAGGAAGGACATTAAACCTGAATTTATTTAAAACTTTCAAGGTAACTTCCAATTTACAGAAAGTTTCCTGGTAAAATAAGTTAAATGAGACCACAAAGGAATCAAACTGAGACATTTAGGATATAGAGCATTCTATAGGACAGCTAACCAGTTTCTTCAAACTAATGGGATGAAAATTTTAAAAATGGGAAAAAGGACTGCTTCAGATTAGGATTTAGGAGACATCACCAAACACACTGTATGGACCTTGTTTGGATCCTGATTCTAATAACTGATATGTGAAAAAGACATTTTTTGATAAAATTAAAAATTTTTAAATTCAGCTTTGAATCAGATAATGCCAAGGAATTCTTACTGTTTTTGTTAGGTATGATAATGACATTGTAGTTTGCAAGAAGGTGTGCATATTGTTAAAGATGCCTATTAAAACATTCTGAAATGAGGTGACATGAGGTTTAGCATTTCCTCTAAAATACTTCAGCTACAAAGAGTAGAGTATAAAATATCGATAATTGTTAAATGTATGTGTTAAATGTTTGTTATATATTATCTATACTTTGTGTTTGAAAATATTTATAATCAGAAATTTTGTTTCAAAAAGTGTGTGCCATGTGGGATCACCACCTTCCTCCCCAATCTTTTCCCTCCTCTTGTATCCACTGAAGTATGGCAAACTCAGAGTTCCCAATTATTCAATGTGGAGGTTGACATCACAGTGCAAATCCTATACAGTGATAATAAATTACAAGTACACAGACACACATTTCTCATCTTGTTTTGTGCAAGACAGAGCATTAACCAACCCATGCAGGACATTTTAAGGCTTATTAATTTTTTTTCTTTAAAGCCAGTGTGGTTTTTAAATAGGAGAATGGCATGATAATACTAGAGAGCTGAAAAGACCATTTTTCCCCTTGGAAAATGAATTAAAGGTAAGCAAAAGCGGTACAAGGAAACCAGTTGAGTCAATCATTTATTCAATATATTTACTGAGCATTTACTATGTACTAGGCATGCTTCTAAGTCCTTAAGTAATGCAATAGTAGAAGTGGTTGATGCTCATAGTTTGAATTACAGTAGTAATGGAGAAAATTGAAAAACTTAAACTTATTTGAAAGGTATTCTGCGGGTAAAATCAATAACTTGACAATGGTTTGATAATAGAAAGAGTCAAGTTTGACTCGAATTTCTAACTTTAGAAACAGATGGAATATCTATAGTGAAGAAGACCAGGTTTGTAAGGAAAGATTTTAAGTTGGGTGTTAAACATGTTGAACTTGATGGATTTGTCAAGTCAGTTGAATATTTGGGTCTGTACTTTGGGGGAATTGTCTTGGCTTCTAGGAATCTTTGAGATGAATTTGTGATTGACTCAGTGTAAAAGTGGCATATCTTACTTATCACCTTCCTCTTCACAGGCAACTTTTCATGAGCTCAAGGGCCACCTTCTGTATTCATTTTTGTCAACCCATACTGTAATACAGTTATCTACTCTTGCCTTTGTCCTTCTGTTATTCTGGCAACAGGCTACTATCATGGTGTCTGTAATCTCTTCATTCTACTCCTTGTTTTTTAAACTGTCTCCTCTTGTTCGACTGTAAGCCCTTTAAGGATAGGCATCACGGCTTCCTCATTTTCAGCAAGTGTCTGATATTTTGTAAGCACTTAACTGTGTTCAAGGTATTAATAAGGAGGCAGATTAAGACTATTTAAAAATTAAATCCTGAAATATAGCTAGTGCCACAACTTTAAAGCAGTAGGCTCTCTCTCCCTCTCATATCGTTCTCAAACAGTCTTTTAGGATGAACGGCAATAGCACCCACTACCCGCATCTCCCCTTCTCCTGCAACATGTGTAGAAGATAAAAGGGATGGAGTTCTGAAGTGGATAGTGTAGGATGTACAATTTTTTAAGTAATAAAGCTAAATCACCCACAGCTGGATTATAAACACACTGTGGAAATAGCTGTTTCTGAGTAAATTCTTAACTCAGAAATAGCTGTTTCTGAGTAAATTCTATTTAACTGAGTGGCAAATAATCGTTTGTCATGTAGGGCAGGAAAAACTTTTCCTCTACCCTCTTAGGTTTATGAATGAGACTTGCAAGTTAAGCTGACAAAAGACAGACTAACAGGAAAAAAAGCATGCATATTTTATTGACTTTAATACTTTTACATGCAGTGTATGGGGAGGGGTTCACAGAGAAGAAGTGAAAGCCCCAAAGAGTCAGTTAAACCTGCGGGCTTATATACCATTTTACCAAGTAACATTAGGTTGTGGAGAAGTAACTAGACAAAGGAAAAGGGGTTTGGGCTTCTAGGTGTAGCAAATTTGGGGAAGGTAAATATATGGGGATACTAGTGGAACATATGGATTGTTTAATAAGGTTTGTTATGCAGGCTCAAGTCAGTGACTCTGCAGTGAGATTAAAAGTCGTTCTCTTCCTGTTACAGGAGAGGGGAGGAGAACACCTTCACAAAGGAAAATGTATGCCCTGCTTTTAGGCAGAAAGTGGAAGAGCAGAGAGTTCTTCCTGCCTCTGCTGCCCTTCAGTTGCCCTCAACTCAAAATAATTTGCCAAAAATTTGCCAGAGTGACGTATTTTGGGACTGCATATTCTGATCCCCTTCAGTCACATAATGCAATTATAACTATTAATATGACTCCATATCATTTTCTTTACTGGAATTGAAGCTTCTTATCTGTAAAATGAAAGAAAAAACTGAGCTTAGGTGATCACCAGTGTTCTTCTCAGGTCTCAAATTTCATTAGAAGACATACTTTCCATCATCTGTCCTACATGATTTTCACATTCATAGAAACTGTAACTTCATAAGAAATTCTAATGTATAACATACTCCAGAATGTTCTATAGAGAATGTGAGGATTAATAATGGAGGAATTTAGCCCATCCTTTCAGTCGACATTTGGCCAAAAAGATCCAGCTGTCCAAATTTAATAGTCAATTTTGCAGCTGAATATTTAAAAATTTCTGAAATCAGCTACTCAGTTTGTGACATAACTTTAATTGTACACTTAAAAAACAGAATTGTGTCAACTGTGTTTTATTGAATATGCCAGAATGCTGTCCATCTGATCTCAGTGTCACATTCATGTGGTAAAAAATTCTAGTGTCTAATTTGGAATCTGCATTATCCTTAGAGGGCCATAGAGATATTCATTATCCACATATTTCAAACATAATTTAATGACTAGAGATCCTCTAAATTTCCTAGATTTATGAGCAAGTCAAAATATATGTATGATGCATTTTGTCTCTGGTTTCTATCACCTACATCATTTTTTAAAGTGTCTACATATGGCAATGGAAGCAATTACCAGTCTAACCAGACTTAAAAATCTTAGAATATGAGGGCACAAGAGATTCAAGACAAGGACAATTAGTATTACTATTTTAGCCTGGGAACAGGCAGGGGTCTCAAGATACTTTTAATGCTGGTGTTGTCCCATTAGGACATATGTTTGTGTGTATTTCAGGGTATTGATACCACAGTATAATTTTCCTTTTTTTTTTCCTGTTCAAGAATATGATCAATAATGTCCAAATAAGACTAAAAAGAAAACTCAAGTTTCCATTTTTTTCATTTTGGTCTAAACTAGATGCACCAGCCATTGTTAATATTGATGAGCTTAAGTATGTGTCATTGTCCTAACTGATGTATCCAAGCCTCTGGGTGATTCTGCCTTTGGCATCACTGAAACTTAATGTGAACAATATCATTCAAAACAATAACATAATACGGCCTTTATTGTTGGTTCATTAGCATATAGCAAGGGATTATTCCCTTCTGGTCTGCAGGAGATTTTTTTCCTTTCTTCTCACTGACTCTGTGTTTTTATCTGAGAAGATTGCTGTGAATGATCAGGTGCCAAATACAACATGAGCTTTTTATCTAAGTTTTGTAAAAAAATAAAAGGACCTGGGAAAGTACCCATTCTGCCACTAGAAAAACTTTATAGTGGAAATTAGAATTATAATATGGCATGGTGTCATATTAAAGCTAGGACCCACTGCCAATTTCATTGTAATCAGTTTACCAGGCATCCATGGAAACAACTTTTTCCCTGACTAAATTACTATACATCCCCAAATTTTGGAAACGAACTCTACACAGATGCAGAATCAAAATAGAACAAAACAAAGAGTTGGCAATATTCCATTGAATTAAGGCAGTGGAGGCAAATAGTTTGTGTAATTCAGCCATTTTTCCAACTTCACCCCCACAAGTATTTTTATTTATTATCTGAATTCACTCATTCATTTATTCAAAGGTTTATTGAGCATCTACTATATAGTAGGCATCATTCTAGGCACACGGGGATACAGCTCTGATCTAAATAGTCAACAATTTCTGCCAGCCAAGAGTTTATATTCTAGTGGAGAGAAACAGAAAATAAACAAGATGAATAAAATACACACTGTGTTATATGGTTGTAAACTGTATGGCAGAAAGGGGCTAGAAGTGATTAGGATGTCCTGGGAGTAGGTGGTGCTTCAATTTAAATGGAATGAGCAAGGAAATCTGCATGTAGAAGGTGCCATTTAAGCAAACACCTGAAGTGGTGAGGAATTGTGCCAGGGGGATCATTGAGGAGAAATTCTAAAAAAAAGGAACAGCAAAGGCAAAGAACCTGAAAGGAGAGTGTCTGGAGTGTTTCAGGACAGCAGGGGAGCCCGTGTAGTTGGAAGGAAATAAATGAAGAGGTGCATAGTTAGAGGGGAGGTTACAGAGCTAAAGAGGCAGGGGTCATTATCAAGTTTTTGGCTTTTAGCCTGAGGGAAATGGGAAGCTTAATGGAGTGTTGATCAGAAGAGTGACAAGATTTACTCTGGCTGCTGTGTAGAAAATAGACTTGAGGGGTGGGAGGGTGAGGCAGAGAGAGGCAGAAGCAGGGACTAATAAGAGCTATTGCAATAATCCAGGCAGGAGAGGATAATGGCTTGGAAAAGGGTGGTGACAATGGAGATGATGAGAAGTATTCAGATTCTGAATATATTCAGAAGATAGAGCCAGCAGGACACGCAATGGGAGAGGATATAGTTATGTGAGAGAAAAGGAGTCAAAGTCTAATGATTTTAGCCTGAACAACTAAAAATGTTGGATTTACTGAGCTGAGGAAGAAGAGGAAATGTGAATGAAGCAGCTTTGGGGGAAATTCAGTTCAGTTTTAGACGTGAATTTTGAGATGACTAATGCACATCTAAGTGGTGATTGCAAGAGGTCAATTTGGTACCATATCTTGATGTTAGTGGGATATTTTTTTCTCAACTAAATCTTTAACGGCAATTTTTAATAAGAACTTTTAAGCAAAACATGTTTATTTAAAAAACAGAATGTAGGCACATGAAACCCAATTGCAGACAGCAGAGCCATGCTACATGGGATTATGGGTTATGGAATGTCAACTTGCCTTCTCTCCCTCTTTCCTGAACCACAGGATCTCTTAGCACTGTTGCTCTTTGCATATTTGCTTTATTCTGCCCATTACTATCTCATTTCCTCTGCTCTATAACACATTACTCTTCACAGCAGCAATGTCAGGCAGAATATATACCTATGACTCTCCAACTTTGATGTTACTGAACAGAGAATTGGGAAGAGATATGTAAAATCTCCTCTAGTCAGTCCAGGATATCACTGAAAGTGTTCATTTTTCTTACCCTTGATATGCAGTGGATTTTAGGGTCCCCTTTCACATCAAATCTGGAGCTTAGAGAGCTATTGAAGCTGGAGATATCAATTTGATAGCTGTTAACAAATGTATGTTATTTAAGGGCATAGTTCTGGGGAAGAAGGGGGATAAAGATAGAGGAGGCTTCAAGGCACAGAATTTGATACCAAGTCAGAGAGAAGGAAGAATAATCCTTAAAAGAATAAGAAGCAGCAGCTCATTATGGTAAGAGAAAACTAGAGTATTGCCTTACCTAGAAATCCTGTGAACATCCTTCCAGATGAGACTTGAAAGGTAGGAAGGGGCCAGACCTTTTAGAGCCTCACAGATAATGTTAAGAAATTTTTTGTTTATCATAAGCCAACAGTTGGTTTGTGTCTTGAATTGGGAATGTTACAAAAATTTCAATCTAAATATTTCATTTCCTTTCAGAAGGTCAAATGTTTCAATCCTATCAAATTGGCCAATGTGCCAAAATATCTTGAAAATATAATTTTTAGTTAGACGATTTAAAATAATGAATTTTTAAAATTTTAAAACTAGAAAATTTCAATGTTCTGGAGAAAAAGAACAGATTATAAAATATTATTCTAAATTTTAGTTTGACCCAGTAGTTTAATGTGCTAATTCATATGTTTAAAAATTAGGGACTGACGTAAGCTAGTGTGAATGGTGGCATGATTACATTAAATCATAGAGATATTTTTCCCTACCTATTTTCTCTTCATTTATAGCAAATACAAGCTGTAAATCTTAACTAAAGTCTTGAATAGGCACACAATATTTAAAGCCTTTTTAAAAAGCAGAAAGATTTGTGTTTATTGTTTTTTATGTACACATTAGGCTCAGTTAGATAAAAGTAAGTGAAAATAAACCCACAAAATATTTTTAGTTCATTTTTTATTGCAGAAAAATGCATTTCTTATCTCTGTTACCACATAAATATTAATCTGGTATCTTGTTAGAGTCACTGAATGATCTTAAAGACTGAGCGGCCAGTGAGTGCCATTTGTGAATCACATCAACAATTTCAGATGGGCCCTATCATCTGTCACTGCACATTGTCATCTCAGCTGGGCAACCCTGGCAATATTGCAGCAGGCTATTGTTTATTGAGAAAGCTAATATTAGGAGTAGATGTGATAAGAATGTCTTTAAAAAACTAATTGAATGCTATCTGTTTTTGGCAATAGCATCTTATATCTCTCTGTAGTTTATCGCTTTAGAGTCCTTTATTCAGTCTTTTTATAAAATCCCATTATTTAAAAATCGAGGGCAGAGTCGTGACATGTAAGAAGCTTTATATATTACTCTGATACTCAAAGATAACCCTTCTTCCTCTACTGCTCAACAAAACCTGCATTATTGAAAAACATGGGAAAACCTGCCGAAAACATTGAGATATGAGTCATAATCTCAGTGTTCATTTCAAACATCCTCCAAATGTTTATAGAAATGTTTAGAGAGGAAAAAGCAAAGTCAAAATGTTGAAAATATTAAGAGTGAGGGGATTTCTATTCAGTCATGCCCATGTTTTTCAGCTCATTCTTCCTATTATTTGATTACAAAATCCTTAAACAGGGCGGATAGATGGAGAGATACATGATAAAGTCCAGTAAATTATTAATTGTAGAATCTAAGTAGTTTTCATTGTATAATTCATTCACAGTTTTAGTATGTTTGAAAATATTCATAATAAATTGTTGGAAACAAAATACTCAAATATTACCCTCTGGCCCTGTCAATGAAAATGGAATAGACGTTTGCTTATTTCATTAAATGATTATTTATAGTAAATTTAAATTAAAATAATCTTGCAGCATCTAATACTATTTGCTAAGGAAATTCCATACTTCCAATCTGAATTTAAAGAGACATAAACTGGGAGGAAGAATCAATGAATTATAATATTTAGGAAAAACACAATGGAATAGCAAGAAGATGTAAATGGGAATTGTGTTTATGTTTTTGTAAAAGATCTGGAAAGAAACCAGAGTGCAAAAAGTCCCAGTTCTTTCCACAGAAGTGCATTAACCCGATTAACTTTCAAACTAATGTTTGAAATAATCTGAGAGTGGAAATTGTATTTTACTTAATTTTTTTTCTTTTTTTCTACAAAATCCTTGCCATCCATAAACCAAAAAGTAGGAGCTAACTTAGCTCCTGTTGACAAAGACTTTCTCCTTTGTTAGGATACTCCTCTGGTTTGGCCATGGCATTTTGGGACTTGGGCATAGTTTTTGGTCTCTCTGTCTCCTCCTTCCCTTCTTCAGAGAAAGAGGATGAAAGCAGAAGTATCAGATGGGCTGTAGGCGCCCATCTATGTAGTAGCACAAATACCAGCTGAACATATTTTTGGTCAGGTACAAAGAAACAAATGGCGGATGGTTTCCCCAAATGTTGTTTACCCTTCTGATAGTCTTCCCAACAACCATCACATATAAATATGTATGGTATTTATTTTAGTGTTTAGCTGAGAACAAATTCAGCAAGGTGCTCTGGTACCAATATTTATTGTTTGATATGAACTTACTGAGCTTTTTAACTGAATGGATTTGGGACTTCCTTTTTCTTATATACAGCAGGTTCTTATTAGTCACCCATTTTATACACATCAGTATATGTACGTCAATCCCAATCTCCCGGATTTGGGACTTCCTTAATGGCTATTCCTAGGCTAAATTTTGCTCATAAAGAATATCCTAAATAAAATAAAATAAAATAAAACATCGGATTTTCAGCACAAAGGATTTTGTGCAAAACTGTGGCAGAGGCAAGGGACTTGGCATGATCTTGACCACTAATTTTTATACACACATATCTTGAAAACATTTCTATTTTGTGACAAATGCAAAATATCAAGTACAGTACCTACACTACTTTTCGAAACAGAATTTTCAGGGCAAGGGTGAAGCAGCAATAGTAGCAGCAGCAAAGGATGTAGCAGCAGTGGTGAAAAGTGGTAAGAGCTGGGGATCAGGACATATTTCCTGGTTTAAATATACCAGAGAAGAGAAAAAGAAACAAACAAAACTTCCCTTCATTCAGAACACTGTCATTTTAAATGCCTTAAAACAAACATTCTATTTCCTGAATTTTCTTTTTCTTTCAAAATGATGTTAACATTCCTAAACTGGAACCAAGGGATAAATTAAGCTTGATTGACAAAATAGTTTTCATAAATGGTTCTAAAGTAGTGAATGGACAGGGTTACTAAGGAAAGGAGGACTAGGTGAGGATGATGGACCAGAATGCATGAAAAGAAAAAACTGCAAGATGCAGCAGCTCCACAGTCTCTAAAAGGCATCAGCTTCAAGAACTTTTACCAGACAGCAGTAATACAATTCAGACAATGAATACTTTATCAGTCAAGGCTCAGCACAGGAAATGAAAAGCACACTAGAAATGTTAAGAAGAAACTGATTTGATGCCAAAAATTAGTACTTTAAAAAATGCTGAATGAAATAATGCCATTTGCAGCAACATGGATGGACCTAGAGATTATCATACTAAGCGCAGTAAGTTAGAAAGAGAAAGACAAATACCATATGATTATTATATGTAGAATCTAAAATATGACACAAATGAACCTATCTACAAAACAGGAACAGACTCACAGACATAGAGAACAGACTGTGGTTGCCAAGGGGGGTGGGTGGGGAAAGGATGTGTTGGGAGTTTGGAATTAGCAGATACAAACTATTATATATAGAATGGATAAACAACAAGGTCCTACTTTACAGCACGGGGAACTAGATTCAATATCCTGTGTTAAACCATAATGGAAAAGAATATGAAAATACTATATACATGTAAAACTGAGTCACTTTGCTGTACAGCAGAAATTAAATACAACATTGTAAATCAACTATACTTCAATAACATTTTTTTAAAAAGACCTGTAAAAAATTGTTGAATGGTGAAGGGATGGTTTCTAGTTTGGATTTCTAGGAGTGACTCTCAGAGCAATGAAGGTCTGACCCACTAGGGAAGTTACCATCTTGGTGGCTGCCACTGGAGCTATGAATACAAGAACACATCCCAGTAGCTGTTCCTGAAATCAGGATGTGAAGTCACGAAGATGTTTTTGTTGCTGCTGCTGCAAATACTTCTAGTCACCCAGGAGTTTAGGTAAGAGTCTTTGGAATACTTGAGCAGAACAAACTTGCCTTTCTTTGACCTTATCTACTAGCAGAAAGAAAAAAAAGAAAAGGGTAGAAAGATGGTCTCCACATCACTTTCCCTTCCAAATCTTATGCAAGTGTAGCTAGTTGGTAGAAGGCAATTAACATCCAGAGTCAGTTTCAAGGCCATCTCAGAAATACAGTTTTTGTATCTCCGGTTGCTCTAGATCGAGGTGGAAGGTTGAAGGGAGGAATCAATCCACTACAGAATCGAGATCCAAGAATAGAAGATGTTTATAAATGCTTGTATAATTTTAAATTTAAATTCCTAGAGCTAAAATCATAATGTGCATAAAATATTTGTGTACCATATAAATATATATCTCAGTTAAATATGTATGCAAATAATTAACATTCAGACAAAAGGCAAAAGTACAAAGTCTGTTGACCGGCTAGATTCAAATCTTGAATAGTAGTATGTATATGGGCATTTTCTTATGATGAGTAAAAATTAGAATTCTTTACCATTACCCTAGATTATGTCAGAAACGAGATCACATGAACCCCTGAATTATATTGGGGTAACATTGTGGGATCTATAATCTAGAGTTTTAAACCCAACTTGCTGGGCTCAGCATTAAAATTACTCTGTAATTGAGCCAAGAGTACATTTCACCATTTTTTTTTTTTTCTGGTCAAAGGGAGCTGCAAAGGAGAGAGACATCCACGAAACTGAACTTGTGCTAATTACAATTGTGTTTAGGATGACCTACTTAAGGCAAGAAATACCAGAAAGAGAAGAAAACCTATTCAGCACCATATAAATTTACTAGATTAAGGAAGTACTTTTTAAAATTTTCAATTGGACATGAGTTTTAACCAAGTCTCAATGGAGACCTAATTTTTGAAGGGTTTAAAATTCTTCTGTTCAGAGAATGTTCATGTCAGATAAACTTGGGCCTCTGAGAATGTGTCCACTGCTGTGGAACTTGCAATTAAGCAAGTTTTTTTCTTGGTTCAGAATAATTACAATAATTTTTTTAAAACTTGAGAAATTCATAAGAAGCATCAAATAGAGAAAAAGGACTTGGTCATGATTAGAACATGCCACTAAATCTCTAGGGCTGGGCTTCTTTGTAAGTACAAAATGTTAAGTGTGATGTAGAATGCTTAGAACTGGGGTCTTTTCATGACCTCAGCTCCACAAAAATGTTTCTGGGGTGGACTTATTGAAAAACTGTTGCTGGAATTTATCTGTTCAGTTCTTGTGCATCTTTGAGAAAGAAAAATGCCCATTTTCAGCCTGAAAATTAACTTCCATGACCTGTCAGCAGTAGTAGAATGAATCTTGGAGAATCAGGAACAATTGGATCATGTTTACATAGGAGTTTTACATGGTAAAGATGTATTGGTTTTCATCACAAAATTGGAAGCTCATCTGAGTTCTTGCTAGTGACACCACAGTCTGATACCATAGTGACAGCACAGTCTGTGGGGGTAAAAGGTGATTCCATAAGCCTCTGGAATGATGGAGTGTGGAAAGCTGGATACTGTTGGAGATAGAAACACTGCAGGTAGCCTTCAGCCCACTGGAGGTGGGTACCTATTAAATGAGGTTCTTGTTGGTGGAGATAATTGGATTTTCCTATCCTCATCAAGGCCAGACTTGGTCTTACATTGGAAATTATTATTTGCTTCCAGTGTGACAAAGTCATTGTTACTGTTAGATGTTTCTCAGGTGCAGGCCAAGTGCCTACTGCAGAGCATTTTGGTAGTAGGAAGTGACCCCACATTTGCTTCGATATGACAAAGAGTGCCATCTAGTGGTAAAGTATAACTGTGAGCGAATTTACCCTTTGAACATACCCTGTTCTCAACCTTTCCGCAGATGTGGATCCTGTATGGAAAGGGATTAAATACCTTAATAAATATGCTTGCTCAGAAGTTGTCATTGCCTAGATTCAAGGTCTGGGAAAATGAAACTGGTGGAACTCTACCAGCCTGAGTCTTTCAATATTTCCAAGTTTTGCTCATAAAAGAAGGGAGAGGTGGGAGGGCAGGAAGTTTGGGCTGTGCATTGGTAGATCTCTTATACACACCAGATAGATTTATCTATCTGATTAATTGAAGAAGATTAAACAAAATGAAATTTCTATTCCTCAGAGTTTAACTTGGGAAATGTGTGTGGGCAGGGGAGCTAGTGTTGTGTATTGAAACCCAATCAGAATGGAGAAAGAATTGTACATTTCAGTTGTCTTCACATCAGAATGTAGGCGCATCAGTGGTAAATAGAGAATATATAGGAAAAAGTTAGAGGAAACAAACTGGCGGTCCATTGGAAGAGGTTGTTTGCCTGTCTGGAAGTTGCATTCACATAGCAAACACACTTTTTTTTTTTAACCTCAATATACCCAATAAATAAATATATACTAAGGCAGATGCTGATAAACTAATCTCCATCTCAGTAGAGGATGACTGAAAAAAAAAATGAGAAGGGCAATAACAACAGCTAAAATTTATTAAGAAATTATGATGTATTCAAATCTAAATCAAGTGCTTTGTGTGCATTTTCTCATTAAATTCCTATGCTAATCCTTTTAGGTTAAGTCCTCTTATTATCTTCATTTTACAGTTGAAGAAAGGCAAGCTCATCTTTCCTGAGAACACAGAGGCGCTAAGTTAGTAGTGCCAGTATTTGAATTCTGTTCTTGCTGATCCCAAAATTTGCTTTGTGCTAAAAATGTCACAAGAATTTTTATCACTTCCTGGTGAGATATTGACCATCCTGCTTTGTTTGTCCTTAGCTAAATCCCATTAAGATCAATTGGATTTCAGTTAGAGCTCAGTAGGTTATAACACAGATGGTTGAACCATCTTTGCTCTTTTCCAGTGTACACATATATTGGAACACTTTAATTTTCTTGTGATTGTTTCTTCTCAGAGGCAATTCAGCAGTTTGAATCTTCACTATGCTATTGTCCTAATATAGACTAAAATAAATAATGAAGCACTTGTTTGAGTATTTCCTAGTGGATTTTTGTAATAATACCATACCACGTTCATTTTATGACAAGGAGATGGAAAACCAAGGAAGGTCAAGAGATATACTAAGTTATGGAGAACATCTGGGGTAAAATGCATTTGTACACATTTTTTCCTAGGATTTAAAAATGTGTTTTCTAGATGGGCCTCCTCCTCAAGTTAATCTCATGTATTTGTTTGGAATGTTAGGATCTACATCAACTCAGAGAAATTTCTTATTTGTGTGTTTTACATATATTCTAAAGTCTTACACTTGTGTTACTTTGTCTTTTTCTATCACCCCCTTAAAGAAATATGATGAAGGATTTCTATTTGAAAATTCTAGAATTGCTCTTGTATTTTCATCTCTAACGTCTTTGCTTCAAAGCCTCATTTCTTAGCCACTGGTCAGAGAATGAGAACCAGCTCATGGAAGATGCCCAGGTCACTTTTATGTAAACCTGGCTGAAGGGCTCTTACTAAGAGTTGATTTCTTGTAATTGGGCCTGAAAGATCCAAAACAGTTTCTGACAGGGTGGAAGAAGTTGGCAGTCTTTGCCTTAGTAGTCATGAGTACAGAGTACTTGGAGACAAGTAAGTTGTCCCAGCCATCGATTAAACATTCTGTTCCAAACAGAAGGATGATACCATATTAAGAATTAAGAATTCTATTCCCATAGTTTATTACATCAACATTTTTAGGGAGAAAAAAATCATATGATAATATCAATAGATACTAAAAGAGGCAGTTGAGAAAGCTGAACAACCATCTAAATAAATAAATAGGTATATAATTAAGTAACTAACTAAATAAATAAATCTGATAGGAAATCTAGAGAACTACATATTTAAGGTAGGAGCAGGAAAGATAGTACTCAAAAAGAATACAGAAGAAAAGAAAAATGACCTTGCTTATACATAAAACTTTCAAAACTTTTCTATGAAAAAACACCATAAGCAAATTTATTTAAAAAATTGATTTGGATTCAAAAAGACACATGCACCCCAATGTTCACTGCAGCACTATTTACAATAGCCAGGTCATTGAAGCAACCTAAGTGCCCATCGACAGACAAATGGATAAAGAAGATGTGGTACATATATACAATGGAGTATTACTGAACCATAAAAAGGGACGAAATTGGGTCATTTGTAGAGATGTGGATGGACCTAGAGACTGTCATACAGAGTGAAGTAAGTCAGAAAGAGAAAAACAAATATTGTATATTAATGCATATATGTGGAACCTAGAAAAATGGTACAGATGAACGGGTTAGCAAGTCAGAAATAGAGACACAGATGCAGAGAACAAACGTATGGACACCAAGGGGGGGAAAAGTGGTAGAGGGGTGGTGGTGGTGGGATGAATTGGGAGATTGGGATTGACATGAATACACTGATGTGTATAAAATAGATAACTAATAAGAACCTGATGTATAAAAAATAAATAAAATAAAATTCAAAAATTCAAAAAAAAATTAAAAATAAATTTGATTTGGAGTGGAATTGCATTTTTGAAGGCAGAGGTTTAATACAGTGAGCTATTTAAAATTGGGAACAAGGGAACAATCATAGCAAAATAGACAAAAAATGTAGAGAAACCATTCACAAAACAAAAATCCAACAGCTATTGGATATATGCAATGATGCTCAAAGTCACTAGTGGATGAGGAAACTCAGTAGATTAGCAGCTTTTAGATTGGCCAAAATTAAAACAAAACAAAATAATTGCTATTGTTGGCTGGGATATGAGCAAAGAAGTACCATCACACATTGCTGGTAGAAATATGAATTTTACAGTGTTTTAGAAAGCACCTTGACAATATCAATTAAAATTAAAAATGTGTTTCTGCACTCCATCTTGAGAATCTATCACATAGAAATAAAACCACTACCTAACAAGCAAACAAACATGCTTATTTTAACATTATTTTTCTTTGGAAAAACTGAGAAACAAAGTAAACATTAATCAGTAGAGGAATATTATGGTCTATTCATATCACAAAATACTATGTACCGCTTAAAATAATGAATTAGAGCTATACTAGTTAGCTTGAAGGAATTTCCATGAATTAATCCTTCTTGAGTAAAGAAAGCAAAATATGCATGGTATGATGTCATTTTTATAAAACAAAAATAAGCATTATCAAAATTATTTATTGAACACTCATCCATCTGCAAGACACACTCATAGAGATTAGTGCACTGAGAAAAAGAAGTGAATTATTGATATTTTGAAGATACAGGACAAATGTATAAAAAAAGAAGCAATAATATAATGTAACTTAGACCTGCTTTAAAAATAAGTGATATATATAGAGTGCTATGGTTTCCAATGAGTTGTTATAAAAGGTTCTGCAGTCCATATGTAGATCAAGAATTATTTATCCATTGAAACATGTCACTGATATGAGTCTTAGTTTCCTATAATAATAATCATGATAGCATCAGGTATTGGTGGAAAGAGAAAGTAAGATAAGTAAAGTGCTCGGCACAGTGCCTGGCACAGAATGAATGTACATTAAATGACAGCTGTTATTCTCGTTGTTACTGTTTTTTTAAATGCTGAGACTATACATTTTTTGTAAGAATGTCAGAGGTGACGTGCCCTCCTCACCACATCATATCAGCAGGAACATGCTATCAATATGACTTATCCCCAGTGCTGTTAACCTTAATCACCTGGCCAAGGTAGTACTTGTCAGGTTTCTCCACTCACTATAAAGTAACTTTCCTCCCATCCACCTTCTGCAACCTATTTTTTGAAAGCATATATCTAAGTCCAGCTCACACTGGGGGAGGGAATGGGGAGGAATGGAGGAATTCAACTTTTTTTTGGAGGTGGGAGTATCGACATAAATTATTAAGAATTATTAGATATTTTCTCCCCTTTTATTCAATCATTTATTTATATCAATATGTACTTATAAATATTTCTTTCCTACATATTTCTTTCCTACTATGAGTTATAATCTGAGACTACATTATTCTGTTGTTGTTGCTGAAATTATTCCAGCATTAGACTTTGGGAGCTTTTTCAGGTTGGTTCCTGAGTCTCTTTAACGTTACTTTACCCTTTCAGGTTTTTTTGTTTGTTTGTTTTGTTTTGTTTTGTTTTTTGCGGTACGCAGCCCTCTCACTGTTGTGGCCTCTCCCATTGCGGAGCACAGGCTCTGGAGGCGCAGGCTCAGCAGCCATGGCTCACGGGCCCAGCTGCTCCGCGGAACTACATACATAATCAC
Organism: Aethalodelphis obliquidens; assembly: GCF_003676395.1. Classification (NCBI taxonomy): domain Eukaryota; kingdom Metazoa; phylum Chordata; class Mammalia; order Artiodactyla; family Delphinidae; genus Aethalodelphis; species Aethalodelphis obliquidens. The sequence continues at coordinate 27,822,621 of NW_020837961.1, read as the reverse complement.
AAAAATAGTGGCACATAGAATTTTCTACCTACTCTTATGCAACTTCTGGTCTCTTTGAAAGCAATCCTGGTAGCTGCAGTTATTTCTAGAAGTTCTCCTAGGATATCTCACTTGTGCTCATAAATACACTGTTCTAAGCTGCAACATAGAAATTTCGCCCCCCTCCCACCCACCCCCTTGCAGTGCTGTCTGCTGTTGTCACTCCAAAGCTCAGGAAGCCTGATGGAGGTGTCTTGCTGCTGCTATTGCCACTAGCACCTGTCCAGGCCATGGTGTGTGGATTCCATATGGGCCTAAGCCAACCTGCTGAAGGGAAAAGCCCATCGCTCTCCTGGCCTTGTAACCCAGTTCCCTTAATCTCAGAGCACTGATACCCTGTTCTCTCAGTATCCCGAGAACATGGTATAGGAAAATAGCTTTTTCAGCTCCATTATTTTCTCATTTGAGTCTTCCTTTCACAAGGCTATAGGCCAGAATCTCTTTGGCGGGGTGGGAGGGTGGGGAAGAAGGGAGTGCAGAGTCAAGGCAAAATCATCTTAGCAAGAGGTAGCTCAGAGCACATGAAACCACTCATCCCTGCCAACAGCCATCATCTTATTGGACCAAGATGAAAATATTCAGCTCACTCTTCTCATATTAAGAATTTTTTTCCCCAAGAAGATTTCTTGGTCTTTCTTTGCAGAGAGATCTCTAGAGCATTTATTCAGCCAGTCTTCATGGACGTAACTCTGTTTGAAATACTCAGATGCACAAAACTTGGGTTCAAATTTGTACCCTTGCAACATATAAGCATCAAATGTAACTACGTAAATACGTCCTTTATTGTTTGTCATCTAGGACTATATTTTTGCTTTGTATTCACTATGATAATCTTCTGGTGGGCAGGGCCATTATACCGCATTAGGTAGATACTTTCATTTTTTAAACTAAATGTCTATGAGTAGCATAATAATTGCAATTGTTTGTTTGTTTTTTTAATTGTTTCTGGATTAGGAAATGAAGACCCAGAAAGGTCTCAGCTAGTGCCTTTTATATCACCTCATAGCCCTTAGCAAGAACCTGAACAAATAGGACTCAATAGATACTCAACGACCTAAATGTGTATTTTATGTTCTAACACAGTCAGTGTTTGTTTTCTTTCCAAGTTGCTCTACAAAGATTCATTTTGAAGCACTGACAGGAAGTAGCCAATAGTGTAGAATAATACAATATATAACCTTGAGTGGGTCATGGAAATGGCATGAAAAATCATAAAATAGACTTGTGAACATAAAAACATAGAGATGGTTTAGAAGAAAACAGAGGACAAAAGCTTACTTTGAGCCTTTGAGGAAAATTTAGTATCCCTTTTCTGAAAATACAGCCTATTAAATGAATATTAACCATATTATCTATTTTTATTTGATTATTTTCCCAAGTTGAAATCATTTATTCAAATTATTGACTATCAACAAAGATCTAACTTCTGATTATTCATTATCTACAATAAAAATGACTTTCTACCGTATATTCCAATCTAGAAACTTGAACATCTCTAATACTGTTATTTTACATAAATAATATCTTCTGTCATAAATATGGATAAGCGAAAAGAACTAAAGCTAAATTATAATTCCAACCACTGTGAATATTTTGGTATTTAATACTGTACATGGTTTCCTATGCATATAACTTTTTTAAAAACTGGGATCACATTGTAGATACTGCTTTGTAGCCTGTTTTTCTATTTAAAACTTATTGTAACATATAAGGGTTTAATAAAATATGTTTCTATGACATATTTTAAAGACCTTGGTTGAAGTTGCTTTCCTCTAGAGAGGTTTTTTCATTTGTTCTTGGGGCCCAACAAACTCTAAATTTATTTAAGGTATTTTGGACCACACAGGTGACATGAACCAGGGCATCAAACAATGGTGGCTTTGAGGCTCTGCTCCATCTACCCAGCCTCATGGAAAAGGGAAAGGTTCCTTGCTGTCCTCTTCTTTGAAGTTTTCTCTTCTCTTCCCTTGCCTTCATTTCCCTGCCCTTCTCTCTCTCTCTCTCTCTTTCTCCTTCTCTCTCTTTATTTTGTGATATTATCCCACCTACTCTGATGTGTAGCCCTCTGGGGCCCCGCACTCCGCTGTGATCTCATGCCGGGCTTCCCATTTTGAGTGAACCTTATGCTTTACCTCCTGACCCCACTCCCCTCACAAGGCTGAAGCTCAGATATCCAGGGCTCAGCAGAAAACCTTAGAAAAAAAAACTGGCTTTAGCACTCAAATATTCACTAAGGTTACTGATTTTACTTTTTTTGGCCTTTGCATTTTCTTCCTTCTCTGCCAATTTAGCAATGCAGTTAAAATACACTTAATATTTTATTCAGGATTTGAGTTGTTTTAATCAAAAAGATTTTTCTCTGAATCTGTTCTGCCATATGACAAAAATGAAGGTCGAGAATACTTACTTTGAAGGGTTAAAAATATATCATGTATACTTACATTTTTATCCTTCCTAAAATTAATGATCCTTTATTTAATTGAAATATTTATGAAATTATATATTATGCAATTTAGAATTCTGCTCCCAGTCCCACTTCCGGTCACCAACTAAGATTCTGGTCGCCAATTCCAATGTGTGAGTTTTGTTTTTTCCCACGTCAACAAGCAATTCTCTGACACTAGCTGGGTGTCCTACAATTTTACTCAATTCTGACACAATCCACCTGGAGAGAGAATCAGATGCCAGTCAGATCTCCCAGGTTAAGTGCTCCATCCCAGGAGACTGTCCCCCACTTCAGATGCCAATTACAAGTAGTAGGTTATCAAGTTATCCACAACTTGTGTCCAACTTGGCTACAAATCAGAGGTTCCCATAACTCCCTCCTCAGGTTTTATCAGTTTGCTAGAGAAGCTCACAGAACTCAGGGAAACATTTACTTCTATTCACCATTTTATTAAAGGATAGGATAAAGGATACCAACGAATAGCCAGTTGAAGAGATAAGTGGGGTGAGATCTGGGAGAGTCCTGTACTTCTGTTTTCTGTCCCTGTGGCATCACCCTTCCGGTCCAAGGATGTTTTCATCCACCTGGAAGCTTTCTAAACCCCGTACCACTGGGATTTTTATTGAGGCTTTATCACATAGGCATGGTGGACCATTAACTCCATTTCTAGCCCCTGTCCCTCCCTGGAGAAGTGTTGGTGGGAGGGGGCTAAAAGTTCCAAGCTTTTAATCATGGCTTGGTCTTTCTGGTGACCAGCCCCCATCCAGTAGCCCACCCAGAGTCACCTCATTAGAACAAAAGATGCTCCCAGTGCTGTTATCACTTAGGAAATTGTAAGCGTTTTAAGAGTTCTGTGCCAGGAACTGGGGACAGAGACCAATATATATACATTTGCTATTATCTCACACAATTATTAGTGATTTCTTTATAAAGCCTACATATATTATAACTTCATAGTGTAAATAATAATAATACAGCAACTATATTTTGAATACTTAATGAATTGTCAGGCACATATCTTTATTTTTAACTAATAGACTTTATGTTTTTGAGGAATTTTAGGTTTACAGAAATACTAGTGGAAAGTACAGGGTGTTCCCATATACCCCCTCACCTGCAACCCCTTCCTCCTGTTGCCTATTATTAACACCTTGCATTAGTGTGGTATATTTTATAATTGATGGGTCAATATTAATACATTATTCTTACACATATATCTCTTGACATATGTTTTTGGATCCTTTTAACAACCAGACAGGATAGATATTATCCCTGTTTCAAAAATAAGGAAACTAAGATTGAGTATTAAATTTGGATTCACTCACAAATGTATAAGAACAAGAGCTTGGACCATTATATTCACTTTTTCTTCTATTTTACCTACTTTGAGTAATCCTGTATTTCAGCTATTCTCTGCCTGATGAAATATATGGTTGGTATTGCATATTATCAAAAAAATTGCAGTAGGAAATCATTTAGTCCTAAGATCTCACCTTTAGAACTAACACACTTATCTTGTATAACTACTATATTGGGACATCAATTGGTGATTGCCTTTCCCTGTGATTACACCTGCAATGATAATTACTAATACTAATTATTTCATAAATATTCGGAATGTAGTCTAATTTAGTTTTTTTATTATAAGCCTTGCTCTTTTTCTAATGGCAATATAGATAAACCTGAAAACAACAATGCCCTGCTTCTCCTTTGACAACACATCAAGTCATTCATTTTCTGTTAGTAATGAGGATTGTTCTTCTCACAACTTTAACTGTTTTTTTGTAGTTGGTTATGTTTTTGTTTAATAACAACAATAGGTCTTAAAAGGCAAAGTATATGACCATATCTGTAAATTAGTACTGTCTAAAATGGTGTCTGCAGTAAATCTATGTTTTTTATTTATTTGAAGGCATTTAATACATAAAGATGAATCAAGTACAAGCCATCTATAAAAATAGTGCTTTGTATTGATTTGAATATCAGTATCAGAACTGATTCCATTGTAATGCAAAAATTTTCAATGCTGTTGTTCTTATGGTCAAACATATGTTGCATCTAATTTATTTATTTCAAGTATGCTGTAGATTGGTGGAATCCAGATTCTGCCATCCTTCCTCTCAACTCTTTGGTCTAACAGTAATTCTTGCTGAATCTCGTGGTATGATATATAATGTATCTCAATACACCTGAAGGAAATGTGCCCAAGTCAAATCTTTGTTTTAGCACAACCATAACTGATTTCCTATAATATTTTAAAATTATTTCAAAAGCATGATACGTTGTGTCATATAATTTAAAATTTATTAATGTAATTATATATTTTGTCTTACAGTCAGTGGACATCCAATACTCAAAAGAGCTAACATCCAGATTGTTGGGAACCTGGTGGCCGGATCTATGAGAGAAAGGAAAATGAGACAACAGTATTCATCATGAGAAGTAAGATAGTATTTTCAATACAATGTTGAAACCTTAAGAGTTGAACCTATCTACCCAAAGACATAGATTAACATAGGCCATGGATTAATTCTGTATCAACAGGAAAAAAGGACAAGCATCTTTGCACATCCAAAGAACTTCAACAAGTCAGTCTATAATTACTAAATATCTTTGGATGAACCATTCATTGGACCTTTTTTTATAAACGACATCTCTTTTATCGTAATGAAGTTGAAATCACATAGTATCAAGAATTCCTTTCATTGGACTTAAATTTGGTTTGTTGCAGTACCAATAAATGCCATAAAGAAATGTTAAGATTCTTATTTCTAGAACCTCACATTTTTTTGGAAATGGTTTCTCAAAATGTGTTTTAAAATATTTTATTAGTGTAGTCATCATATTATGTTTTCCCTATTCTTATTGCTCACTTTAAAGTGAAAAACTGAAAGTTAATATATAGTATTCCTGAAATACCTACCTTAGTTCAGAAAAGATTTGAAGCACAGTGGCTAACACCAGTCTCTAAAGAATCTTGAATTTAATTTTATCTATCCATCATTCATCCATCCATCCATCCAACCATCTAACCAGCATTCATCCCTCTCTCCCTCCCTTCCTCCCTCCATCTATGAATGAGATTGTAGAAATAATAGTAGAGGGAACAGAATCCATGCACAGCACAGTGACTCGATATGAATAAAGAGACAGGAAATACATGACAGGTGTTCCATTTTCTCAATTCTTGCCCTGATCTATTACCTCTGTAATAGACACTTTGGTTTTAAAAAAAAAATCTCTCAGACTACTTCATGAACTGTAAATATGGAAGGTACTAGAATGAAATTTTTAGAAGGCTAATTACAAGAATCATGTTAAGTCAGGGCCTCACCAAAACCAGAACCAAGATGGACTAAAAAACATGCTGATACCCTATTCAGAAAATGTTAGCAGTAAAACGTTTGATAGGGGGGAAAAGTGATTACTGGCTAAAATATAGAGGTTAGCTTATCTGTGAAATTAAATGATCTGTATTATCCCAGTTGATAATTGAGAGAGCCTGATTTTAAAGAAAAACATTTTATTTCAGTACTGAAAAAAAGCTGGAAAATGCGCAGTTAAATAAAGGGAAAAAAATCACACATGAGTTGAGTCCCAGCATGATAACAGATCAGAAGCCTGCTCCTTTTTATAGCATTATTAGGATAAAAATTTCACTAGATTTCTGCCTTCAATATTCCAGAGAATTGGGAGCAAAAGCATAGAATATAATGAAATGCATTTATAAACTAAAACACAAGATTTCCTAATGAGTGTTGTGTAACGAGTGCCACTATTTCAAATGGCAAATGTATTTATAAGAGAAAACAATTAATATAAAAACAATATCAAAATTACCTTATAACAATAAAATATAAAAATTAAGTTATGATTATGACAATCGGGGGCAGGACACAGAAGAAATTTATTTTTCCTTTAAAAAAAAAAGTGTGATTGTTCTTGTCTCATATTTTCTAGATTTGACTATTCTTCTTGATTTTTTAGGAAACTGAGGTAGGGCTCCTGAATGTCTTTTAGAGGTGTGATCCTACATTAAGTTCAGTGACATGTCACTCTAGACCTGTAGAAGACAGTGTAAGGTCAGTGAAAAAAGCCTTCACTTTTCAATAGTCAGTTTCTATATAAAAATTGGCAGTTGGTGCTCATCAAAGAACAAGAAATATTGGATATGCTCGAAATGTCCATTGTGTTTTTGAGCCAACTACCTGATGGAAGTCATCACTTATATGTAAATGAACTGTCAATGGCTTGCCACTGTTGGCAATCACTGGACTGTGAAGGGTATGTCTTAATAAGAACCGAAGCTCTTCACAGACTTTGATTTACTGGAAATAAATTAGAAAAGTCCTCTGAGACTACAAAGGACACTTGTTTCAGATAAAACGTCTAGACAGTAGCAATATATTTAGGGCTTTTATTATAGCAAAACTGCAAATTAGAATGGAGTGGTGAGAAAGTTCCTGTGACCCAGCTGAGTTCTACAGAGCTGCTTCTGACTAGAGTAATACAATCTTTAAAATAGCTAAGCCAAATTAAATAAAAGTGTGTTAAGAAAAAGAAAGCAGAAACAACAAAAGGTCAAGACTTAGCTTTCTTACATCTTTTAAATGATCTGTCTTATGTCTTACATTTTCTTATAAATTGATATTTTTCTAAATAAATGCAGCTATTAGAATAATTGAAAGCCAAACTTCCATGATCCTGCAACATGGACTACTTTTCAGAAAATTCAGATTTAAGGTAATTTTTCCTTGTTGATCATTCCTTTCCCCAACTTCCATTCTAGAACACAAAATTGAAATACTGAATTCCTTGACACTATTAATATTTTTATTAATGTTGTTAATAACAAAAATATATTAAATTTGCAAAATGCTTTAGAATTTGCAGTATACTTTCACACAAATGTGAATTACGGAAACTGTGTTAAAAATGATAAGACAATCTAAGTGATTTCATGAAGTGGACAGTCTCCATTTGGAGAACTGCAAAATGGGGTGGAAGACAGGAAACTTTTATAGGATAAAAAAATAAAGAAAAAGGAAGAAAAAAAAAAAGAAAAAGGAAGAGAAAAATAGAAAATGTCTGATTGGCTGGGGCCACACAGGCAACCTTGTTTGGGTGAAAAAGAACATGGAAATAAGTGTAGAGCCCAGAGTTGGCTTGGTGTTTGGGGATTGGCTGTGTTTCTGGTCAAGTGGAACATGTAAGGGACACAGAAGTTATCTAAATTTTGGTTTGCTGTTGTGGCACCCTGAGTAGCAGCAGCTCTATCTTGGGCCTATTTCAGCAATAGGTAGACCAAATTTTTATATTAACTGCTTTCTCCCAAAGCATATTATGTTCAAAGAAGTATATAATTCCAGGTAGGTTAATAGCTTTGAAAAACAATCCCCCAAATCCCATTAGCTTAAATAATAACTTCTTTTCTGCTCACTTCACAATCCAATGTGAGCCAGCAGGTACTGCCCCATGCACTCTTTTAGACATTCAGGCTTTTTTCATCTTAATAGCTTTGACATGCTTTAGGGCCTGTACTGTAGTCTTCACAGCCAGGCTGTAGATAAAAAAAAAGAGTGTGGAGAAAGCATACCCACTTCTTATCTACTTCAGTCTGAACTTGGAACATATCACTTCTACTCACATTCTACTAGAGAGAATTTGTTACCTGGTTCCATCTAAATGCAAGGGGCCTAGGAAGTGTAATCTAGTTTTACATCCTGAAAGAGAATATGCCACTTTAAGGCATAGGGAGTAAATTGCACTCCTCGTTAGTTTAGGGAACAGGAAAAATTTCAAATGCCTTCACTTGAATGGTCATCATTCTGGTTTAAAATATTCTTATAAGGAGTCTGGATCAAGATGACAGTGTTGGAAGATCTTGAGCTCACCTCCTCTAATAGCCCACCAAAATTACAGCTACTGATAGAGCAGCTATCTCTAAGAATGATCTGAAGACTAGCAGAAAGGATTTTCCACAACTAAAGATATAAAGAAGGGGCCACAATAAAATGGGTGTGAGGGGTGTAGACATGGTCTACTTAAGACCAGACCATCAGCATAATGACTCGCTGCTGGAGGGATAACATAACCATGGAGATCCTCTCCAAGGAACGATGGATCCATGCCCCACATTGGGCTCCCAATCCCAGGGTCCTGAACTGGGAAGACAAGCCTTTAAAAGTCTGGCTTTGAAAGCCAGTGGAGCTTTGGGTCAGGAGAGCCAGAGGGCTTTAGGAAACCAAGACTCCACTCTTAAAGTGGGCACATAACACCTCACTTGGTCCAAGTCCCAGTGCAGAGGTAGCAGTTTGAAAGGTGCCTGGATCAGACCCATTTAATGATCTTTGAGAGCCTCCTGGTGAGGCAGGAGGTAGCTGGGACTCCCCCTGCGGACTGAGAAGCTGATGGCAGCCAGCTAACAGCATACTCAACAGTGAAAAGCTGAAAGCATTTCCTCAAAGATCAGGATTAAGACAAGGATGCCACTCTGGCCACATTTATTGTTATTTTATTAATATAGTATTGGAAGTCCTAGCCACACAGATAAGAAAAAGAAATAAAGGCATCCAAGTTGGAAAGGAAGATGTAAAACTGTCAGTATTTGCAGGTGACATGATACTACTATATATAGAAAATCCTAAAGATTTCACAAAAAACTGTTAGAGCTAATCAATGAATTCAGTAAAGTTGCAGGGTGCAAAATTAATATACAGAAATCTGGTGCTTTTTTATACACTAATAATATATGAGCAGAAAGAGAAGTTAAGAAAACAATCCCATTTACAATTACATCAAATAGAATAAAATACTAGGGAATAACCAAGGAAGTGAAAGACCTATACTCGAAAACTATAAGACATTGATGAAATAAAATTGCAGATAATACAAATAAATAGAAATATCAATATATACTGTGCTCAGGGACTGGAAAAATTTATAGTGTTAAAATGTCTAGACTACCCAAGGAGACCTACAGATTCCGTCTTCTCAGGCAAGGGAAACAAAAGGAAAAATAAAACAAAAATAAACAAATAGGACTACATCAAACTTAAAAGCTTTTGCACAGTAAAGGAAACCATCAACAAAACGAAAAGGCAACTTACTGAATGGGAAAATGTATTTGCAATTGATATATCCAATAAAGGATTAATATCCAAAATATGCAAGGAACACAAAGCAATCAGATTAAAAAAATGAGCAGAGGACTTGAACAAACATTTTTCCAAAGAAGACATACAGATGGCTATGAAAAGATGCTCAATATCACTAATTATCAGGGAGATGCAAATCAAAACCACAATGAGATATCAACTCACACCTGTCAGAGTGGCTATTATCAAAAAGACAAGAAATAACAATCATTAGTAAGGCTGTGGAGAAAAGGAAACCCTTGTGCACTGTTGGTGGGAATGTAAATTGCTGTAGCCACCATGAAAAACAGTATGGAGTTTCCTCAAAAAACTAAAAATACAGCTACCATATGACCCTACAATTCCAAATCGAGGTATGTATCCAAAGAAGAGAAAACACTAATTTGAAAAGATATATGCACCCCTATTTTTATTGTGGCATTATTCACAATAGCCAAGATACGGAAGCAATCTAAATTTCCATTGGTCTTAACAATATATTTTATGATCTGTCTTCTCAGGCAAGGGAAAGAAAAGGAAAAATAAACAAATAGGACTATATCAAATTTAAAAGCTTTTGCACAGTAAAGGAAACCATCAACAAAACGAAAAGGCAACTTACGGAATGGGAAAACATTTGCAAATGATATATCCAATAAAGGATTAATATATACATATATATATATCATATATATAAAATGAAATATTACTCAGGCATAAAAAAGAATGAAATCTTGCCTTTTGCAACAACATGAATGGATCTAGAGTGTATTATGATAAGCAAAATAAGTCAGACAAAGACAAATACCATATGATTTCAATTATATGCGGAATGTAAAAATCAAAACAGGTGAACAACAAAAAACCCAAAACAGAAACAGACTCATAGATACAGAGAACAAACTGGTAGTTGCTAGAGGGGAAGGAGGTGGAGGAATGGACGAAATAGGTTAAAGGGATTAAGAGATACAAACTTCCAGCCATAAAATAAATCAGTCACAGGGATGTAATGTACAGCATAGGGAATATAGTCAACAACATTGCAATAACTTTGTATGGTGACAGATGGTTACTAGACTTATTGTGGTGATTATTTCGTAAAATATATAAATGTCAAACCACTGTGTGGTATACCTGAAACTAATATAATATTGTAGGTCAACTATACTTCAATAAAAAAATACCAGCAAAAATAATTTATTATAAAAATATTAAAATAATCCAGTCTTTTTTAGTTTTTTAGCATTTTGATGCTAATTCCCTTCCTCATACAATTCATCAAGAATCCTGAAACATCTAGCATCAATTTAAGGGAAACCATTTTTCTTTTTTATTTCTGACATATGTGCTTTTCTTTCTAGAAATTGAAGAACTTCGGGTTTTATTTTTGTTATTCAAATAAATATGTCAAATAAATAATTTTCAATAATATGTTGATAAGAATCATCTTTTTATATTAAAAAAACTTATTTCCAGTTTGAGAAGCAGTCTATCAAAAATTAATGCTTGCAGAGCAATAGAGGGAGACTTTTGTATATAAATAATCAAGAAAAGAAAGGATAATAAAATGGTACTAAGGCAAGACTGACTTACCATCTCAGAAGTAATTCTTTTTATTTCAATGGCAAGAATATTGAGGAATTAAAAAAATCCCCATTTTTAAAGTATTTTTAAACAACTAAGAGGAAAGAAAAAGAGAAAACTTAAAGAAACAAAATTCTAAATAGGTTTGCTGAAAGTTTTGAACACATGTGCTAACTTGGGTACATTCCCTTGGGTATCTCTTTCTGGAATAAATGCTTGAAACTTTCAAGTTTGGGCGTTATTAAACAAATTCCACTTTGGACTTCTATTTGTGTTCTTCCAATTATTTTTAAAAGTCTCTGCACATTTTACTAGTTTTCCACATTGTAAAACATACATTTACAATGTAACAATAATAATAATAATGCATGCTATATTTTCAGCCTCCTCCATACAAAATTTTGCTTAGGAAATGAGCTATGTAGGGATAAAAGGTGAGCACAGAGCATTGACCCTACTAGAATACTTCATGGCAGTGTCCTGGCCTTGATCAGCGGGTATGGTGTAGCTTTCTGATTCAGAGTTTCCTAATTTTGTTAAGCCAGTTCCTGAGGTGATACAAGGGGTGATTCATGGAACTCCTGCCATCTTTTTTTTCTGCCATCCCAACAGTTTTTTTAGTTGTCTGTATCTCTTAATAAATCTCTTCCTGATTAATATAGCTGGTGTTGCCATGTCATCTTCAACTGAGAAGCAATTACATATGTTGAATTATCAAATATATTCCTTTTTTTATTGAAGTATAGTTGATTTACTATATTATATTAGTTTCAGGTGTACAACATAGTGATTCAAATTTTTATAGATCATACTCTGTTTAAAGTTATTATAAAATATTGGCTATATTGCCTGTGCTGTACAGAATATAAAGTCCTTGTTGGATCCTGCCTCCCAGGCTAGCCAATGCAAAGTCTTTGAGGTAAAGAACCAAAGAATTAGAATTTTTTAAAGTTTCTTATGTAAAAATACTTTACCAATTCTCCTTTTTGTCACAATACTTCTTGGATTTGTCCCTTTCTTTTTCACTCTCGCATTCATTCTGCTAGGTCAGAACCTTATCAGTTCTAATCTAGACTACTTAATATGTCTCAGAATTTTCTCAAATATGAATGTCCCATTCACCAATCCATCTAGCAATGTATGGCCTTCCCACTCAAGTCCCTTGTCCATGAATTTCCAGACCCTCAGATGAAGTTCAGTTTTTACCTTTGCATTTTATGCTGCTTGCAACACACCTTCACCTTCTTGCCCAATCTACAGACCACCCAAGGAAAGACATCTTCCTGCCCTAGTTCATGGCACCTCTTCCATTTTCTCCTCATCCACACAAGGTTTAGCTAGTCTTCTCAGCAACCAATCCTAGAGTGACCTTAAAACCTTTCCCAGAAAACTGTCATCCTTAGTCCTTTTTTTTCTCTTCTGCCAGAGTGAATTTGCACCATTTATTTGTGTTCTTGATGACGTTATTTTGCACCAATTTATACTGGTCTCAACCAGTTGTTTCATGTGCATGACTTTTAACTCACCAGAAAAAAGAAAAAAAGATCCCCAAGAGCAAGGATTATGCCATTATACCTAAACATAGCACACATTTTTGAGAAATGCTCATTTTATTAAGAGGGTTTTAAACTAGACTGCTCAATCAAACAGAAGAGGCTACCAAGGGTTTTACCAAGACATGAAAGGCACCAGTCTGTAATTATATAGCGAATGCTGGAAAAAATACAGACAGAAGCAGGTCACAAAAAAGCTAATGAAAAAATGTATCATCCAAACGGAAACAATTGTGAGAGTAAAGATGGTATTAAACATAGCTAAAATTATTTATTTTTTTCATTGAACTAATTTTATTATATCGGTGGATCTATAAAATAAGTCAATTGAAATTCTTTTCAAAGATAAAATTCTTTTTTAAAAAATGAAAACAACCTTCATCTATATGCCTTAATGTAACATAGCAAAACATCTTTTTAGTGATTATTTGAACAATAAAAATGACAAGCAGAATGTTTGTTCTTGTTATTAATTCACATTTTAAAATCACATACTTTAATGAATTACATAGCTGTTTAATGCCATGACATTTGTATCTTTCTCAAATATGGTATCACTTTAATTTTTTCATAAAATTGCCTGAAGTATTCTTCTAAATTGCATTTTATGTTTAACAGATTTAAAATTGACACTTTCCATTGAATGTTCTCCATAGATTATATTATTTGGAATTAAGAAAACACTCTTTTTATATGTGCTGAGGTAAACTCAGAGCAAATTCTGCTAAGTGGAGAATATTCTCAATTGTAAATTTTTTGTATTGATGTATATAAATATTTCAACCCAAATATTTTTACCGTATAAAAAATTAATAAGCAGAATTCTCAATTACATAGAGTCAGGAGGCCAGAGGGGGAGCTCTTGCTCCCTGTGATAATAGCAGAGCCCAACAGGAAGAAAAAAAGACTCCTCTTCTTTCCTGTCAAGGACTCACCCAATGAAAAGCCATGGACTCTGTGTTTACTATAGCCCTCCCAACTCCCTTTTCCCCTCTATAAAAGAGTTCTTCTTCCCTTGTGAGGTCTTGTGCATGGCTCGCCATGGTTGCAGACCCCAAACCCATGGTTGCAATTTTCTGCTGATTCCAAATAAATCCGTCTTTGCTGGAGAAATATCTGGCAGTCTATTTATTTCAGGTCAACAACAGATAATCACATTTAGCCTCCAGTTAGAGACCATTCTTTAATATTTTTACGTGGAAAAAGTGTATCACCTATGTTCTCAGTATGATTTTTTGAATGTTTTATTAACTTCAGATTGTGCAAAATTATGCACAATTGTTAATTTCACTGCATTCCATAACATAACTTATCCAATTAAATATTAAAACTCCAATAACATTGTTTTCCTACTAAAGATACTCCAAAGTGAAACTATAGAATTTTAGAATTAAATCTTATATATCATTTAAGCTACTGTTGTCTAATTTGCTCACTCCGTCTCTTGCTTTTATATGGATAAGTATCAGATATGAATAAAAACCAGTCTTCCTGTTCACTAGTATTGTTTTTCAGTAATTGCAATGCAATAAAATCTTTAAAAAATGGCATTTTGTCAACTCCCGTTATTGATTATTTTTAGGAAAGATTTCATATTGAGGGCTTCCCTGGTCGCGCAGTGGTTGAGAGTCCACCTGCCGATGCAGGGGACACGGGTTTGTGCCCCGGTCCAGGAAGATCCCACATGCCGTGGAGCGGCTGGGCCCGTGAGCCATGGCCGCTGAGCCTGCGCGTCCGGAGCCTATGCTCCGCAACGGGAGAGGCCACAACAGTGAGAGGCCCGTGTACCTCAAAAAAAAAAAAAAAAAAAAAAAAGATTTCATATTAATTCTGAAGAAAATAACCCGCAAATACAGAGGACTCACAAAAAGTTTATTAGTAAAGTAGTTTAAAGAAAAAACACTTCTAAAATGGGCAGCAAAGAGAGAAAGTGCATACTGCTATGCAGAAGTATTGCTTCATTTTCAATGTCCTCTTCATCCTGCAAACTTTGTATCCATAGTATAGTTATTCTAACTCTGGTTACAAATGTGTGTGTATGTGTTTGTGTGTGTGTGATATTTAGCAACCGCAGTTTCTATTTCAGAATACTGCAGCTTGTTTGTATGCAATTATGAATTCTCTGTGTACTACAACCAATTCTAAGAATATTTCTGCCCCAAATATTTCTTAATATTGTAAGAACATTTTTTTACCATAATCCCATTCTTTAAAATATATATATATATATATTTATTTATTTATTTGCCTGCGCCGGGTCTTAGTTGCAGCAGGTAGGATCTTTGTTGCTGCGTGCAGGCTCATAATTGCAGCATGCGGGATCTAGTTCCCTGACCAGGGATCAAACCCAGGCCCCCTGCATTGGAGTGCAGACTCTTAAGCACTGGACCACCAGGGAAGTCCCCATAATCCCATTCTTAACAAAATTTATATTGATATTACTACTGCAAAAACAAAAATTGTATTTTCAATGTTGAACTTTTTAACTGAATTTACAGAAACATTTATAAAAATATCAGATTTCTCACCTTTCAAAGAATGAAATTTCAAAAACCTTTACTTTAATGACATGAAGTATATGAAAAAAATTATATCATTATTAGACTTACCTTAATTGATATCTTTGTAGGATCTGATGATATTAATATAATATGGTTTGTGTAATTATTTTCTGCTAATAGAGTTAGTACATTAATAACTATCATTTAACTTGGAAATTATTAAAAGAAAACTTTGAATTGAAAATAAGCAAAAATCCAGTTAGTAATTAAACCAGTGTTATACTTCACAGAATTATACTTAATGGCATCTTCTGAATCTACATTTTAAGTCATGATCTTTGGGCACGGTCTTCTTAAAATAACTACTGGAAAATTTTATTATTCATTTTTTCAAGAAATAAATTTAGTTCTTAATTTTTAATTGAATGTAGACATTGTTTCCTTGAGTTCATGGCTACTAGAAAGTGTTTGTTACAAAATTAAAATGTTACCATACAAGATATGGGCTAATGATTCTGAAACTATTTTACACCTGTACTAGGCTTGGACAAAGAAGTAAATATGTTTCAGATAATGAAACCTAAGACTCTCACTTTCTGAGAAGTTACAAATAAAGTGTAATTTTTTAGAATAAAATTTTCTAAATGCTAGAATGAACTCTAATAATACTATTGGATTTTAACCCCAAAATTAAAACAAAATCAAAAGAAAACAAAAAACTCCATGAGTTCATAATAGTACACATAAATGATTGAAAAAAATAAGAGAAAATGTTATCAAAATAAATGTAAATTATAAAGCCACTGTGCGAGACTATTTAGATTACACCCTATGTTTGATTACTGACTGTTCAGCATCCATTTCCTCTACGTATTCCATATACATCTAACCTGTAATTTGCCATTATTTCCTATGGACCCCACAAACTCAAAATCTGGAAGTTCTGTGCATCTTGTGAACTGGGAGAGGGGCAATAGCACAACTGTCTGGTACATCATGTGGCTGGCAGAGGCAGCAGCATCAAATACATCTCCCACTTGGTTGTGGGAATCCTTCTGTAATGTATATGTACAGGCATACCTCGTTTTATTGCACTTCACAGATACTGCTTTTTTTTTTTTTTTTTTTTTACAACCTGAAGGTTTGTGGCAACGCTGCATGGAGCAAGGCTCTATAGGCATCATTTTTTCAACAGCATTTGCTCACTTCATGTCAGGTTCACATTTTTGCAATTCTCGTAATCTTTCAAACTTTTTCATTATTATTATAATTATTATGGTGACCTGTGATCAATGGTCTTTGATGTTACTATTGTAATTGTTTTGGGGAGAAGCAAACTGCGCCCATATAAGACGGTGAACTTAATTGATAAATGTTGTGTGTGTTCTGACTGCTCCACCAACTGACCGTTCCCCTGTCTCTATCCCTTTCCTGAGACCTCCCTATTCCCTGAGACACAACAACATTGAAATTAGGCTAATTAATAATCCTACAATTGCCTCTAAGTGTTCAAGTTAAAGGAAAAGTTGAGTGTTTCCCACCTTAAATCAAAAGCTAGAAATAATCAAGTTTAGTGAGAAAGACATGTCAAACCTAAGAAAGGCTGAAAACTAGGCTTCTTGCACCAAATAGTTAGCCAAGTTGTGAATGCAAAGGAAAAGGTTTTGAAGAAAACTTAAAGTACTACTGCAGTGAACACACAAATGATAAGAAAACAAAACAGCCCTATTGCTGATATGGAGAGACATTTAGTGGCCTGGATAGAAGACCAAAGCAGCCACAACATTCCCTTAAGCTGAAGCCTAATGCAGAGCAAGACCCTAACTCTATTCAATTCTATGAAGGTTGAGAGAGGTGAGGAAGCTGCAGAAGAAAAGCCTGAAGCTAGCAGAGTTGGTTCATGAGGTTTAAGGAAAGATGCCATCTCCATAACATGACAATGCAAAGTGAACCAGCAAGTTATCCAGTAGGTCTAGCTAAGATAATGAAGGAAAATGGATGCACTAAAAAACAGATTTTCAGTGTAGATGAAACAGTCTTATATTGGAAGATGCCAACTAGAACTTTCATAGCTAACGAGGAGAAGTCAGCGCCTGGCTTCAAAGCTTTGAAGGACAGGCTGACTCTCTTGTTAGAGGCTAATGCAGCTGGTGACTTTAAGTTGAAGCCAATGCTCACTTACCATTCTGAAAATCCTAGGGCCCTTAAGAATCATGCTAAATCTACTCTACTTCTGCTCTATAAATAGAACAACAAAGTCTGGATGATAGCACATCTGTTTACAACATGGTTTACTGAATATTTAGAACTCCAATGTTGAGATCTACTGCTCAAAAAAAGAAAAAAAAAAAAGGATTCCTTTCAAAATATTCCTGCTCAATGACAGTG
The DNA here is from genome assembly GCF_003676395.1 of Aethalodelphis obliquidens. Classification (NCBI taxonomy): domain Eukaryota; kingdom Metazoa; phylum Chordata; class Mammalia; order Artiodactyla; family Delphinidae; genus Aethalodelphis; species Aethalodelphis obliquidens. Next base: position 27,804,974 of record NW_020837961.1, on the reverse strand, counting down.
CACCTGGTCACTCAAGAGCACTGATGGAAATGGACAATGAGATTAATTTTGCTTTCATGCCTGCCAACACAGCATCCATTCTGCAGCCCATGGATCAAGGAATAATGTTGACTTTCGAGTCTTATTATTTAGGAAGTACATTTCGTAAGGCTATAGCTGTCATAAATAGTGTGATTCCTCTGATGGATCTAGGCAAAGTAAACTGGAAATCTTCTGGAAAGGATTCACCATTCTAGATGCCATTAAGGACATTTGTGATTCCTGGAAAGAGGTCAAAATATCAACATTAACAAGAGTTTGGAAGAAGTTGATTCCAATTCTCATCGATGACTTTGAGGGGTTCAAGACTTTAGTGGAGGAAGTAACTGCAGATATAGTGGAAATAGAACTAGAATTAGAAGTGGAGCCTGAAGATGTGACCAAATTTCTCCAAGAGATATTAAAACATTAAGTGTTGAGGAGTTACTTCTTATGGATGAGCGAGGAAAGTAGTTACTTGCAATGGAATGTACTCCTGGTGAAGATGCTGTGAAGATAGTTGAAATGACAACAAAGGATTTAGAATATTACATTGAACTTAGTTGATGAAGCAGTGTCAGGGTTTGAGAGGATTGACTCCAATTTTATTTATTTATTTTTTAAAAGTTAATTTAATTTAATTTTTTTATTGGAGTATAATTGCTTTACAATGTCGTGTTAGTTTCTGCCACACAGCGAAGTGAATCAGCCATATGTATACATATACAGCCATATGTATACAGCCATATGTATACAACCTGCTGCTATACAGCAGGTTCCCACTAGCTATTTTACACATGGTAGTGTATTTATTTGACTCCAATTTTAAAAGAAGTCCTACTGTGGGTAAAATGTTATCAAACAGCACTGCATATTGCAGAGAAATTGTTTGTGAAAGGAAGAGTCAACTGATGTGGCAAACCTCATTGTTGTCTTATTTTAAGACATGGTCACAGCAGCCCCAGCCTTCAGCAACCATCACCCTGATCAGTCAGCAGCCACCAGCATGGAGGCAAGACCCTCCACCAACAAAAAGATTACAACTTGCTGAAGGCTCAGATGATGGTTAGCACTTTTAGCAATAAAGTATTTTTAAATTAAGTATGTACACTGTTGTTTAGGCATAATGCTTTTGCACACTTAATAGACTACAATATTGTGTAAACCTAACTTTTCCTTTTTTAATGAAGACTTGAACCATTCCTATTTGAAGATAGCAATGCTCCTCAACTCTTTTACTATATATAT
>NW_020837961.1:27674191-27803608 GCF_003676395.1 Aethalodelphis obliquidens | reverse complement strand
ATATATATATATATATAAATTTTACTTATTTTTGACTGCGTTGGGTCTTCGTTGCCCCGCATGGGCTTTACCCTAGTTGCGGGAGCAGGGGCTACTCTTCGTTGCAGTGTATGGGCTTCTCACTGCCATGGCTTTTCTTGTTGTGGAGCGCAGGCTCTAGGCGTGTGGCTCAGTAGTTGTGGTGCACAGGCTTAGTTGCTCTGCAGCATTTGGGATCTTCCCAGACCAGGGCTCCAACCCGTGTCCCCTGCATTGGCAGGAGGATTCTTAACCACTGCGCCACCAGGGAAGCCTGAAACCTAACTTTTATATGCACTGGGAAACCAAAAAATTCGTGTGATTCCCTTTATTGCAATATTTGTTTTATTGCGGTTGTCTGGAACCAAACCTGCAATATCTTCAAGGCATGCCTGTATATCAAATCATCATGTCATACACTTTATATATATTACATTTTAGTCAATTATACCTCAATAAAGCTGGGGAAAATACTATTAAAAGCTAGGATATTGCTAAAATAAATGAATGGAGGTTAATTTACATTTCTATTCCTAAGACAAATGGTAAGAGCTTCCATCTTGATGAGAGTCCTTAGTAAACAAAAATATGCTTAAATAAAAAAAATACATTCCCCAGTGTAACCGGAGACCAAAAGAAGTTTGCTGTCTCTAGCTGCTCTTGTTGGTACACACTTTGTTTTATCAGTGGTTATTCTGCATATTGTTCTTTAATGGAAGGCGTAAGATGTATTACTTATGAAAAGTTTTGGGAAAAGGGAGGTGGGTTATTGAAGACTGATTTCCTGAATTAAGCTCCTGTTGAATGAAAACTGTTCACTGCACATATAGATCACATACTACTAGATGAAAACTATGATAGAAGCTGGACATACACAGAGGCATGTTACCAAACTAATTCTGGCTTATTTTTAATGTAATTATTAAAAATAATACTTGTTAAAAAATAAAACAATCTGGGGAAAATGCTAACCAGATTGGAAGCTGGGGCAATAGCTATGCCAGCACTGTTTTCAAGGAAAACAGAATTGTCTGTTAATGCCTTTAGCAAGGAGCACTTTCAAATTTTCCATAGTCTTTACTACATCTTTTTATTCTGCAAAGTGGTTTTATCAGTTAATTTGGGTAGAACTGACATCTTTATAATATTCTCATTCATAATCATGGTAATTCAGGTAAGATAAGGAAAAGTACCCTTAATAGCTCTTAGCTGTTAACTGGCTTGTGACAGTTAGACGGTGGTGACTATAATATCACAGAATCCATCAGATAAGGCTCCTGAGACTGTGATGGAGTAAGACTAAAACAAGGCCATGACCTAATGACACAGAAGAAAACAAAAGCACCATGCTAGCCACAAAGATGACCAACCATGCCCTTCCCAGCTAACATGAGTGAGTGTTGCTTCTTTGCCAGTTACAGAATGAGCTCCACCCTGTTCCTCTCACCTCTTAAAGTTGTTAAGATCTCCAGTAACCTGTAATCTTTAAGCAATTACCTTTGTTTTCTCACATCATCCAGTCCAGAGCAGTCCCTCACTTCCTTAAGCCCTCTCCAAATCATCCGCACAAGCCCAAATCCTATCAGAAGCTCCCCATACACATCCTTATCTTACTGAGATACCCCACTGTTCCCCATGGCATGCAGTTCTCCCCACTGAGTCAAGTAATCTGTAGAATTGATGACAGGTCAATTTGAAGACAGGTGTTCCTGATGGTCTTTGCCTTCTGGACAGTGATACAGGTCTTCTATGTCCTTAAATAATAATTTGAATTTGGGGATTGTTATGCACTGAATTGTGTCCTCCAAAAGATACATTGAAGTCTTCACCCCCAGTACCCAGAATATGACTTTATTTGCAAAGAAGATTGTTACAGATGTAATTAGTTAAGATGAGCTCATACAGGTACAGAGTGGGGCCCTGATAGAATATGTAGTCTTTATAAGAAGATGACCGTGGACCATATGAAGACACAGACACGCAGGGAAAGCACCACAATTAAGATGGAGGCAAAGGTTGGAGTCCTGCATCTCCAAACCAAGGAGCCCCTGAGGCTACCAGAAACTGGAAGAGGCAAGGAAGGATCCCTTAGAGGGTTTAAAGAAAGTATAGCCCTGCCAACACCTTGATTTTAGACCTGTAGTCTCCAGATCCGTGAGACAAGAAATTTCTGTTGGTTTAAGCCACTCAGCTTCTACTATTTTGTTAAGGCAGCCCTAGGAAATGAATACAGGGCTTACATATTTTTGTAGGCATTTTCCTAGGTACTTTATAATTTTCACTGCTATTAAAATCAGTACCATTTTCTATTATAATTTTAATTGGTTATTTTGCTGATTTTATATATTTAATATATTAAAATATAAAAATTCCTTTTGATTTTATATACTGATCTTATACTAATCATTTTGCTAAACTTTATTATGTGTTCTTACTGTTTGTTTGGAAATTATTGTACATTCTCTTTATTGATAAATGTGTTCTATATAAATAAATATTGTTTTATTTACTCTTTACCAATCCTTATGCTTTATTTATTTTTCTGGTAGCCTTGCCTTGGCTAGGAACTTTAGTACAACGATTAATAACTATGAATGATGCATGATAGTGGGCAACACTGCCTTATTGATGTAGAATGGATATATTTCTTAAGTTTTACTTATATATATATTTTTTTTCTTAAATAGTTTTTATTTGTCAATGTGTAAATTACATTGCAGTATTTTCTGATGTTGAATCACTCTTGAGTTCCTGTGATAAATCCCCCTTAGTTACAAGGTATACATTAACACTGCTGGATTTGATTTATAAAAATTAAATTTAGGACTTTTTCATCTATGTTACCACAGGAGATTATCTATAATTTTAGATTTTCTTGAATTCTCTGTCAGGTCTTATTTTCAAACTTATATTAACTTCCTAACATTAATTTGTTAACCTACTCCCTAATTTAATTATACAAAATTTTTTATATAACATAGAAATTAATAAAATGATTCTATAAAATTGCCTGAGCTTACTAATAGCTTTTTAGAGGGAGAGGTTTTAGACTGCCAGTTCTGTTTTTAAAAATAGGTATGGGGTTATTTAGCTCTTTTCTTCTTAAGTTACTTTTGGTAATTGACATGGACAAATTTTCAATGTAGTGGCAAAAATTGTCTTCAGAACTTACTACTATTTGTCAAATCTCTGTTGTATTTATAGCCATGTTCTCCTTTTCCCTTCTCTGTTAATGTTTATTTGTACTGACACTTAATAATACCTACCATATAGGTATTATTATTCCTGTAAGGATTAAACAAATTAATGTAATGTAAAGCACTCACATCAATGTCTTGCTAGAGGATAGTTCATTTTATTAGTCTTTTTAAGAAACATTCTATTGCTTTTGTGACTATTTTTTCTATTTTGTTTTAGTCTGCTCTTGTCTCTTTTATTTTCTTATTTCTGCTTTTTTAAGGTATAATCTGTTTCTCTTTCAATAGCTTCTATAGTTAATTTGTTTTTAATGTCTCTTGTTTTTAAAATAATTGCATTTGTCTAAAACTTCCATCTAAACAATGCTTTAGCTGCATCCTATTAGGTTTTTATATAATACTTTTATGTTTTTCATTGTAAATATTTTGTAATCTTAATCTTATTTAATCTTTAATTTATGTATTTAGATTATTTTATTTTCCAAATATATAATTTAATATTTAAAGATTTCTCACTTCATCACATGTTAGACTGTTGAATTTGGAACTATCTCTAACATTTTGTGTTTTCTGTTTCCTATGCTTTTCCTTTGCTTATTTGTCTCCTTATCTGCCTTCTGTTGGATTGATAAGTTTGTTTTGTTCACTCTTTCCCCTCTACTGGTTTATTATCTTTAAAAAAGTTAGCATACATACTCAAATCATTTTTCTATCAGAGTCTAAAGTTTTCATTACTTCTATTCTCTTGAATGAGGAACAAAACTTAGAAAGTTAACTCTTCATTGAACAGAATTTACTTTTAGAATTTTAGATTTGTACATATTTTGACCAAAAAGTAGTAACTCTATGGTAAATATTTTAATGTTTGTGGTATTTTTATTTCTGGGTTGTTTTATTCTTGTTAAATTGCATGCTTTAGTAGTTCTTCCAATGAGGTTCTGTGGGTAGTAAATTCTCCTATTTGTTTAAATATCTGAAAATATCTTTAATTCTCTCTCTTTAGAATGATACTTTATTTAGCTGGATCTAGAATTTGAAATTGCAAGTTATTTTCCTCCAGTACTTAGATTTTATTCCATCATCTTCTGTCATTCATTTTTGCTGATGAGCTCACTGCTGTAAGTGTAATTGTCATTCCTTTGTAAGTACTTTTTAATATTCTTCTCAAAGACTTATAAGATTCTTTTTCTTTGTATTCTGAAATTTCACGAGAATGTGTCCATGGAAGTAGTTTGTTTTCATTAATCTAGCTGAGCTTTATATGTACATTTAAAATTTTCTTCAAATGTGGAAAATACTCAGCCATATTGAACAAATATTGCCTGTCATTACCTCTATTATCAATTTTGGGAAACTTATTATACCTAAGTTTATTGGTGCCTCATTTTACCCTTCATGTCTCTAAATTTCTCTGTTGTGCTTTTTTCTTTCTTTATCTCTCAAAGTGATGTTCTGAAAGAATTTCTCAAGGCTATATTTCAATTCAGTAATTCTCTCTTTGACTGTCTTTCTAGAGTACTATTTTGTCCATGGAATTAAAACAATTTTTTTAATTAACATATTTTCATTGCAAAATTTATTCTTTTATATATTCATTTATTCTTGATTCATACGTGCCTAATTTTTCTGCATAGTATGTTTAAAAAAATATGTTTGCTCTTCTTCCCTTTTACTCACTTACAATCATTTGAAAAAATGTATTAGTAAATCCATGTCCTAATTACTGATCTTGTTGATTTGTTCCAAAGTGTTAGTTTTCTACACAGTCCTGTAGAATATAGACCCTTCTTAGTAGGAATTGTTTCAAATTGCTTACTGTTCCTTTTTCCTTTTCTCCCTCCTTTTAAACCATCCCTATGTATTTTGTGGTTTTGGATTGCCTAACTCGATCGCCATTTCATCCAGTGCAGCATCTGAACTAATAGTGGCAGCAGAATATAAATGATCTGAGAGCTATCACAGATCTGGTCATTTACCTAAATGGAGGCTTAACTCCAGTCTACACACACTATGCAGCTTTGTACAATCTACAGCATCAGGAGGCTCCTGAAATCTTTCAGTCTCCCATTACAGATGACCCTACTCCAGCTCCTGTTCCCCTTCGAGAAGCAACTCTTAGTTATCTCTGAATATTTCTGGGCTTGGAAACCAGCAAGCCTGTAGCTTCAGGCCTTGATTTTTTAATGAGTTTCTGTTCAATTTGTGGTGCATGGAGACGTTAACCTGTTTTTCAGAGTGTGACTAAGATATATATATATGTGTGTTTTATATATATAAAAATAACTAATATATGTCATTAATATATATACATTATACAAACATCATACATATATATGATATATACATATGACATGTATATATCATACATACATGTCATATGACATGTATATATGATATATATACATGTCATATGACAGGTATATATCATATATATACATATGATATATGTATATATCAATATATGATATGTACATATCATATATTAATGAAATTAATATATCACTAATATATATACATCATACAAACATCATTAATATATAAACATCATATATATAACATATATACATCATACTCTATGATCTAGAGTAGATAATAGAGTGAAACATTTTAAAAATATTTGCATATGAAAATAGTTTAAAAAGTAACAACTGAAATCTTTTATCTTGCTCTATATCAGAGAACTGTGAGAAAACAAAGAAGAAAAAACAGCAAGTTAAAAAAAAAAAACTTAAAAAATCACATTTTAGGCGATTAGAACATATTGATAAAATCTCTGTGTTGAAGCAGATCAGGCATTCCTCTTCCCAAAGAGGGTTAGAGACTCTGAAACACAAAGAAGCGTATCGGGAAAGTAAAATAATAGTAATGTTGGGTGCTTACTATGCATCAGGTCCTTGCAGGTAGATGATCTTAATTTTCAAAATTACCCTATGAATATGTTATTATCCTCATGATATGGATGAAGAAATTAATGGGGCTTAGACCATGTGGTTAATCCAAGCTGAACTAGTGGAGAAGTTTAGGAGTGCCTAAATCTGAGCTTAATCTGTGCCTAAATTTCTACCCAATTACCTTCCTATATGGAAAATGTGATTCCCCACATATTAAATACATAATACACATAATAGTGGAAAAAACTTTTAAAAATCCATTAGGCTGAAATATCTTTTCCCCTTCACTGTAGCTAATCCTCCCATATTCCCCAGTCATAACTTTCTCTATCCAACACCTTTTCCCCTTATTTCTCATATTACTGAGAATACATGCATTAACCTGTGGGAAAGAGTATTTGTTCCTTGGCAAATTTAAAGTTTCATGAAAACCAAACAAAAAGAAAATCCATAGGGGATGGTGAGACCAAAAGTCTCAATTTCCTTTAATCACACTTCTGACTCTTTTTAGGTCCTTTAGCAGATGGACTTGGATTTATTTGGGGGATTGTTGAAATCCCAAAAAGATGGGTGCCATCAGGGTAGAGTTTTCCACAGGGACAGAGCTTAGAGCAAAACAAACGTCTTCCTAGGAACTGAAAATGTCAACAGGATAAGCTTAAAAATCAATCTGCTAGTTCACAGAAAGGATCAGAAAAAGTGTAAAGTGATCACAGATGCTCAATTTTCAGAGCAGACATGGTGTGGTGCAAAATAAAAAGGAGTACACATACTAACCATCAAAATTCAGTATTTCTCTAGATTAAGGAAGCCGTTCTTTTGGGGAGGCAAGGCTAGGGTGTATCCCTCAAGACAAAAACTAAGAAATGTTCACTTGTCTGGCATAGAGGTAAAAGAAATAGAACAATACTAATAATAGCAATAGCAAATATGTACGGAGTGTTTGCCATGTGTCAGGCATTGTTCTGAGCAAATTTAGAGTTTTATGAAAACCAAACAAAAAGAAAATCCACAGGGAATGGTGAGACCAAAAGGCCCAATTTCCCTTAATCCTTTTAACCCTAACCCTAACATGGAGGACATTGGAGCAGCAGCTAGTGAACTTTACCATTTACCCTGAGTGTGGGTGCTATTTATATAATGTCTCATTTAAACCTCACAATAATCTATGTGAGCTACGTATTATTATTCCCATTTTGTGGATATATAATTGATATTTAGGGAGGCTAGTAAATGAAAGAGTCTGGACTTCAAATCCATCTGGGCTTTTTTGAGTTTCATGGTTGCCACAGATCAAAGTTTCTCAACCTCAGTATATGGGGCCAGATAATTTTTTGTTGTAGAGAGTTGTTTTGTGCTTTGTAGGATGTTTAGCATCATCGTTGTCTTCTACCTAATAGATGCCAGTAGTACTTCCATAGTTGTGAAAACCAAAAATGTCTCTAAACATTGCTAAATATCCCTTGGGGAGCTAAACTGCCCCCAGTTGAGAACCACCACCCAAATCAATTCATCGCAAACAAGAGCAGAAGTAGGTAAAAATTAAACCTGCCAATAATTATGGGCAGGTTTGAGTCTTATTATATATTATACACTTTGCTTGGCTTAAAATGTAAAGTGTTTCAGTCATGCCTAATAAAGATCCATGTGCATTTGCTACAGACACTCAAAAGAAAATGACTTTACACCAAAAGTATTCACTTAGCTGGCTGGAGAGTCACAAAAAGCCAGGACATAATATAATACAGTAGAAAAAGAACAGACTTTGGAGTTTGATGAACTTGGGGTTTGAATATAGATAGGTCTTTTATTTATAGTCCTATTTGAATGATCTTGGGAAAAATTACTTACACTTACCAAGCTTCCATATCTTTGTCTCTAAAGTAGAAATTTTTACTCTTTTCTACAAGGTTTTTAGAGGCTTATATGTGAACATGAATGTATCTGATATAGAGTGTAGTAAATTGTAACATTTGACATAAGTGACACCAAAATAACATGCAAGTAATTGTTCCATTTATGTTAAAAGAAACTGACATATAACCAAGAACATACATGAGCCTGCTTCCACATGTCATAACAGCCAAGATGAAGAATGATATTCTCATCAGATACTGTGTAACAAACCCTAACTAACAAATTCCAAACCAGAACTGCTGTTGTGTATCAGGAACATTGGCCAAGTTCCTCTAGATGATATATGATTCTAGAAGCAGAGTTCACAACAGACAATTGTGACTTTGAGAACAAGAGGCGATGACATGGTGTCACCAAGACCTTGGGAAAGAGGCATCAAAGTTGGCTTTTGAGAGTTAAAGTGTAAAATCACAATGGATCAGAGCACAGATGGGCAAAATCATTTTATAGACTAAATGATTCTCAGACCAGCAAGACAAAAACATAACCTGACTAACCGTACTGGCAAGTCTAGGAAAACACTGTGTCACACCTTCAGGAAGTGGGGAGGGAATCTGAAAGCCAGAGAAGCACAGAAGGAGAATCATTTTGGTAATGCCACTCAAGTCTGTCCTGGGCAGAGAAAACTTGGCACCAGCAAACACCAGGAACTTCGGACTTATTAGCAAGGCTGTTTTTGGAGAAGGTTGCATAATTCCATCAACATATTTTATTCATTCAACAAATATTTATTGGGTTTCTACTATGTATCAGACACTCTTCAACACACAGGAAAACACAACATTGAATAACAAAGATAAGTCTCTGCTTTCAGATATTACATTCTAGTGTAGAAGATAGACATTTAAAAATGATGAAATATACGGTAAAATGTGCTATGGAAAAAAAAAGTACAAGAATAGACACAGAAGTGCTATTTTTGATAAGTTATCAGCAAAAATTTCTCTGAGGAGGTGACATTTGAATGGAGACCTGAAGGATGGGAAGGAGTAAACCATCTAAATATCTAAAAGAAGAGAAAATTAGACCGAGGGAATAACACATGTCAAAGTCCTCAGGCAGGAGCAGGCTGAGGAGGGCTAGAGGAAGAGCAAGGAGACAAGATAGGATGAAATGCACTGGAGAGTAGATATGAAGTCAGACAGATGTCAGATATTACCAGCCAGATTATGCAGAACCTTATGGGCCATGATTAGGCTTTTAAAATTTAATTTAAATGGATAGGAAGCCATTAGAAGGTTTTGAACAGAAGAATGTCCTGGTATAATATATGCTTTTAAAGACTCAGTCGGTGGTGATCGGAGAATAGATCATGGAAAGCAGATAAAGGTGGAAGCATGGAGAATAGTCAGGAGTCTATTGCAATAATCCAGGTGAAGAATAATAATCTTGGATTTGTGTGGTAACCGTGAAAGTGATATGAAGCAGTCAGATACCAGATAATTTATGAAGTTGGAGGCTGCAGGACTTGCTGGCAGATTAGGTGAGGGGTGTGAGAAAAAGAGAGGAGCAAGAAGGACTCCAAGAATTTGTGCTTGATCACTGGCTCAAGAGAATTGTATTTAGTTGAGATGGGATATCCTGAAGGGGAGGTGTGCACATCTAGAGAGTAGTTTAAATTTGAAATGCCTAGTAGACTTCAGAGAGTAAAGCAGGCTATTATTGCAAATGCAAATCTAGAGTTCATGGGGAAGGGTTGGGCTAAAGATATACATTTAGGGTCTTCAGTATGAAGATGATAGTTAAACTATTGGATTGGATGAGATGCCTAGGATGAGTGCATAGAAAAGAAACCAGAAGTATGGACAAGCCCTAGATTATTCCAATGTTCACAGGCCAAGAAATTAGAAAAAAAGAAAAAGATCTAGCTGAAAGGGATTCAAAAAATGTAACAATTTCAGCTTCAACACAAACGATGAAAGCAGTGAATTGAATAAACCCGTTGATCAACCTATTGAATACAATATAAATCCATGACTTCACACTGTTATGAAATATGATTCTCCAAATAAATGGGGGGAAAGAGGAAACTTTGCCTTACGGTGAGTAGGATGCCAACAAATGTAGCTGAAGCTAGGAAGTCACCATTTTGCAACCCTTATCATAATAATTGACTAAGACAAGAATCATCAGCAGGTGGCCTAGACTAGAGGCTGCAAGTTAATGTGAAGCAGAATTTATCCAGAGCCTCAAAGTATCTCCTCATTAATTACATATTAATTGTAAATGGAAACGTAGTAACTTTACAGGGAGAAACCCAGAGGACATCACTCTAACCAAATGATCAGAGATAATGTTACCATTAGTGGGACAAACCAAGCCAACACTGTGTGCCTCCTGATGAAGATGTGCTGAAGAGACACAGTGTCCTGTATGTGGTATTCCTACCAAACATGCAAACCTGAATCTAATCATGAGGAAGACTCATTCTACAAAATAGTTGTCTGATATTCTTCCAGAAGTCAATGTCATGGAAACAAATACAGCCTGAGGCACTTGAGATTAAAGGTGACATAATTGGAAAATGCGGTCATGATCCTGGATTGGATCCCAGACTAGAAAAAAGAAAATCCTATAAAGGATATTACTGGGGCAATTGGTAAAATTTGATTAATTCTAATAATGGAGAATACTGATAGTATCACATCAATGTTACATTTTCTGATTTTGATTATTGTACTATAATTATATTAAATGATGTCCTACTTCTGAAGAAATACATAGAGAAGTAAAGGAGTCAAGGGGTCTGAGTGCTCCAATCTATGCTCAAAATGTTCAGGGGAAAAGATGAATGACTGAAACAGAAAATGATACAGTGTGGCAAAATGTTAGCAGTTGGTGAATCTGGGTGAAGGGTCTATGGAACTTCTTTGTACAATCCCTGCAACTTTTCTCTAACTATAAAGTTATTTCAAAATAAAAGCTAAAAAAAAAAGTCGTTAAGAACCAGTGTGGTGTTGGAAAACCAAGGGAATATGGTACTGGGCACATTATGGCTAGAAAACAAGTGAAGGAATGTTTCAAAGAGGAGGATGTCAGCAATGATGTTTTACGTGGTTGTACACTGCTGAAAGATCAAGTTAGTGTGGACTGAGAAATGACCACTGGATTTGGCAACATGGAAGGCTAATTGGAGTCAGTTCAAGAAAGAATGGAAGTTTCTGCTGTACAGCAAAGTCAGTTATACATATACATATATCCACTCTTTTTTAGATTCTATTCCCATATAGGTTATTACAGAGTATTGAATAGAATTCCCTGTGCTTTAACACAACATTGTAAATCAACTATATGTCAATAAAAAAAAATTTTTAAAACCTTTCTCATACAGAAATTTTCTTTCAAGTGTTAGATGATCAGCTAGTGTCAGGGGTTGAATTGTGTTCCCTCAGAATTCGTATGTCAAAGTCCTAACCTCCAGCACCTCAGAATGTAATCTTATTTGGAGAAAAAATTTATAAAACGGTAAACAAGATAAAGGGAGGTCAATAGGGTAAGCCCTAATCCAATATAACTGACTGCTGTCATCAAAAAAGGGAGAATTTGGACACATAGATCCTCATAGACTGAAAAGTATGTGAAGAGACACAGAAAGAAGTCAGTGTCTATAAGCCAAGGAGAGGCCTGCGATAGGTCCTTCCCTCATAGCTCTCAGAAAAAACCAACCCTGATAACACCTTGATTTTGGACTTTTAGCCTCCAAAACTGTGAGATAATAAATTTCTGTTATTTAAGTCAAAAAGAAAAGAAAGAAAGAATGGAAGGATGGGAGAGAGCAAGCAGAGACAGCATTACAGGAAACGCTTCTGAAGAGTTTGTTAGGGATTGAGAGCAGAGCCACGGGGTAATAACAGGAGGGAGATACATATTCAAGGAAGCCTATTGTTTGTTTGTTTTTAATTAGTTCTCTATTTTATACATATTAGTGTATACATGTCAATGCCAATCTCCCAATTCATCCCACCACCACCACCCCACTTTCCCCTCTTGGTGTCCGTACATTTGTTCTCTACATCTGTGTCTCTTTCTGCCTTGCAAACTGGCTCATCTGTAGCATTTAAGGAAGCCTATTGTTAAACACTGAATTGAAACAGTGTATTTCCACTCATCTATTTCCACTACACTACGCTTGGTCTGATTTCTGCTTTTCAAGGAAAACTTCTAATTTGTATTTGGCTTGCATTTAGACCTGCATGCCAGGATTCGAATACTTTGGTTTCATTACAGAGATTATTCACTGTAAATTAATGAGTTGGCATTTCAGTTTTATACATGAACTGGTTAATATGATTCTGTCCTTGAGAGATGAATGAAATTGTTTCTGCCATACACAATTTGGGGACAAGGAGGCGATATGTCTAATTTTGCAGAGTTCATTCAGAACTGTATTGATCTTTGAAGGGGCAGTAAGTCAGTTATATGCATTATATAGCATTAGAGTCGGTTCTACTTGTTCTGCACTATTGTAAAAACAACTTTTCAAGAAAAAAGAAAAATCTACCCCTTACCATAATTAAATCTTAGTAATTGTGACTCTCAAATATTTTAGCCATAAAAAGCGTATATGTGAGCATGAAAATTAGATGGTTATTCCTTGCACCCTGGAGACTCAGGGGTCCTGAATGTCTCCCCATGAAGCCTCTTGTGACACCATCTGCCTAACCTTATCCTTTGGCAGTGCCAGTCCAGCTTTATCTTGAGGCTAAAATTTCAGGATTATTTTTCCACTCTAGCCATAAGGCACTTGCAACATCTTGCAAAACCTCACTTGAAACTTTCTGTAGTAAAGATTTCAAAAGAAACCTCACTGTTTTGTTTTGTTTTATTTAATGAAGAGACACTTCTAGCAACACCATAGTAAGTTTACTTTGTGTAATTGTATGATGTTCTTGTCCTACTGGATTACTTGATTTTAGGATGATCTAGTCATCTAAAAGAAAAACCTAAGTAAACTCAAGAAAATAATTCCCTACTAATAGGGAATTCCCTAATTCCCTACTATTGAAAATTTACAACGTGCAAAGATTCCACTGGAAGCTTTACCTATCTCATTACTCCTCACAAAAATTCTATGGGTTAGGCCATTATTATCGCATTACAAGAAATGAGGCAATTGTAGCTTAAAGTACCCAAAGCAGGATTTGAACTGAGGTTGAGCTGGCCCCCAAAGCCTCTGCTTTTTTCACTATGTGCATTGCTTCCCTGCCATAATCATCTGCTTATCCACCGCTTCATCTAATCCGATTTTACTTCCTTATTCTTGCTTCTTGTGAATATCCACTGAGATTTTTATATTCAAGGAGACATAGTCTAGGATTCTAATACTTTACATTTTTAAATGGTCTTTAAACCTGAATCTGAAGAAATTTGAGGGAAAGATAGTTGAAAGTGTTCAGTCAAAGGGATATACTGAAAAGGGAATCAAAGCTAAGATAAAATTGCTGTGGTGTGTAGTATCTTCCACTGGCCACTTGCCTTCTCAGCAATATTGAGTTAATAGTGCTTCCGTGCAGGTGCAGATGAGTTGGACATTATTTGTAGCATCTACCTGATTTTTAGAAAACAGTCTATAATTAGCGAGTATTAGCATTCTGTATACCATGATAAGCACATCAAATCCTAATATACCTTTTCAATAGGGAAAGTAATAGCTAGAAATATAGTTACTAAAAATGGATGGTGACCTAGAATCATATTTATTTTTCCCCTTGTTAATAGTATCTAAGCTCCATAGTCACAGTATATTAACTCGTGCATTTTCAGCTTCTCTACTGGGGATAACAAAAGCTCAACAGATTCTCTGCTTCAATTAGCAAATTTTATTTTTATAAAAAAGAAAATGTTTGAAAAATTTCATCTTACAATTAACTCTTGCTGAGAGGATATAAAACTATTGGTAGACTTCTCTAAGCAATGCTTTTTACTCAATATATATTTTCTAATGTACTCTTTTTCCCATGGGAAGAACTTAATTACCAGAAAGCATCACTGTGAAGACGTAAAAGAAAAAAATGCATTTATAATTGGACTAAAGAAAAGTCAACTGGGATGAAATGACATTATCATTGCCATATATACATTTCTGTTTGTATTTGGTCAAATATGTTTCCATTTGAATTTAAGTGATAAAAAGAGGTCAAATCTTATGAATGAGGTTTTTAGATATGGACACAGTAAGAATTACTGATAGTTAAAACAAAACTGGGCTTATATGATTTTTAAGTTACAAACATAACAGACCAAGGCAGACTTGTGTTGACTACTTTGTAAACTTCCATTTTTCTGTGGTGTTTTAAATAACATCTTACTCATCTGAAAGCATTAATGTAGCTTTCAAAGATGATTAACTATTATTTAAGAAAAGTTTATACACTGAAAATGTAAAATTAAGAATTATATAAGATATAAAATCTTTATAGTCTCCTGATTTCTTATTTTTCTATAGCTACTTTGCCCAATCTGAAATTATTACGATAGCTTTGTCATAGTAATTAATATAAATACAATGATTTGAGACATTTTAAAAACATGCTGTAAATGAACTGAGTAACTTTTTATTGGAAAGTGTGGTCAATTAACTTAAATTTAACAAATGTTTATTAAGCATCTACTATGCACTGTCCACAGTTCTAGGCACTGGGAATAGGCAAGTGAGTAAAAGACAACACTCCTTATTATTGTGGAGCTTACATTACAGTAAGAGGAGATAGTCAAACGAAAAAAAATGTACAAAGAAGTGAACTTTAGAGTATTCAAAAAATAATACATGCTATAGACCAAACTAAAAGTGCAGCCCATTGGGTGAGGACTGCACTCACTTGTGTGATCAGATAAACCTCATTTAGAAGGTGACATTGAGCATGTTTTAAAATGGTAAGACATTTCTGCAGACACGTGGGTTCTCGCATTCTGTGTTGAGGCAACAGGTAGGTCCAAGGCCCAGAGACAGAAGCGTGCTGTCATGGGTGGGTACAGTAAGGAGGCCAGCAGGGCTGCAGTGAAGCAGACAGTGGGTGAGGAGGCTGGGTGTGTGTGTCTTGGGGGTGGAGGCAGGATCATGGAGAGACCATCATGAGAATTTGACCTTTACCCCTAGTGAAACGGGAGCCATTACAGGATATTGAACAGAATAGTAACATGGCCTGACTCACAGTTCAAGAGGATCACTGTGGGTGCAGAGAAGAGCATGGACCATGGAGATACAAGGGCAGAGGCAGCAAGACGAGTTAGGAGGCCACAGCAGTCCTCAGAGAAGAGGTTTGGGCAGTGACATGGAGCGGTCAAAGTCATCAGGTCCTAGCAGACTTACTAATGAGCATTGTGGTCCCTTATGAGGGACAATAGAGCAGGAGGTTATAATTTTGTGAAAACAAAAGGTAGTCACATGAAATAATTTTTTAAATACCATGTAACTAATGATAAAGCATGAAATAGCACTAGTTTTGGGGGGATGTGTATGTGTGATATGATGGGAGGTAAATGAACAAATACGTAATGTCCACTGGGTTCCAGTCCCAGTTATGTCATAACTAATGGAGTGATTTGGGGCAAATTATTTAACCTCTCTGGGCCTCAGTTTCTCTTCATGTAAAATGTTGGGTTTAGCTCAGTTGATCTCTAAGACGCCTACTATTTTAAATGTTTTATAATATATGTTCTAAATTAATTCGTGTAACGTTTATTTATTATTGAATAAATTTGGCTTGTAACATTGTGTAAGTTTAAGGTACACCATGATACTATGATACATTTATATATCTTGATATGGTTGCCAATGTAGTGATATTTATTGCCTTACACAGTTATAGTGCAATATTATTGTCAATGTTCATTCTACTGTACATTAGATCTCTATGGCTTATTATCAAATAAGGGATTAATATCCAAAATATGTAAAGAATGTAGGAAACTCAATAACCAAAAACTGCCCAAATAATCTGATTAAGACATAGGCAGGAGAACTTATTTATTGATCATAGTCTATGAGTAGAACACAGAGCTTACAGTTTTTATTAAAAATCTATAAATGTAAAGGAAATTTCAAGAACAAGAGCACTTAAAAACGACATTTTCATGCAGAAGCGATCTAAGTGATTTTCAGCAACTCTCCAGATTATTATAATTATATGGTTATATAAAAATAACATCTTAGAATTGTGTTGCATTTTGGTATTTTTCCAGTGTATTATATCATGTCAATGTAATTAACTTTGGTATGGTTCCAAAGAGTCATGCATGCACAGATTTTAGATTTGATTTTGTATACATACTAAAATCATGAAAATTTTATTAAAATTAGATTGTATGTTGATCTTAGGATATATTAATAATTTGATTCTTCTGTGAAATATGCATAATACCCACTAATCCATTGAAATTGCGTGGTAAGTTTTAAATTTAAAATTGTTTTCACAGCTTACCTTTGAAAAATATATATTCATTACCTCCATATGATATGTAGTAAAGTGTTTTGCATTATTTTGAAACTACATAATCACATAATATTATTTTTCCAAATATCTTATGCTAAATACAGTTTATATCAAGTGGTAAAATATTTAGTGGTAATAATGGAGGAAGTTTACTTGTTTCACATGTGGCCATATTCCAACTTTTAGGTCCATTTCTGTTAATATATAATATTAACATGTGTAATAATAACATTTATTGACAATTCCTTGTTCTCCTCTCATAAGCAGACCGCCTGGAGCTCTCTGACATATAAATTCGAGAAATCTGTATTCTTACAACTTCATGAGATGTTCAGAATTTCTTTATTCTTTCTTTTTCCAAAATTAGACTTCCCACACATTTTGTTCATTGTTTTTATTTTACATAAAAGAAGGCTACTTGTAGAAAATCCCTAATTTTTGTGTTTTCTTGATACTCTTCAGATTTGGTTCTTAAAAAAAAAACATAAATGCTTCATTCGTATGTGAAAATTGTTTCTAATTAATATTGATAGTATGAATATATTTTGATTGGTAATTGATAATATTGATAAATTTTCTAATTTGTGTATTAGAAATTTTCTAATGTGTGAAATTAGAATTTGTAGACTCTTGAATTCTAGAGCTCCTGTAACTGGGCACACACTGAAGAAAAAATGTTTAGCCTAACCAGTAATTTAATAGAGTTTATTATAGCAACATTCTTCAGCATCACCTCAGAAAGAGTTTTGAATCCCTCTATCCAAGAAAAACATACAAGAATTAGTTATTACCTTGAATAGCACATGTATAAATACTGCATATGCACTCATGTGTATGTATATGTGTATGCGTATGCATGTGTATCTATTTAGCACAATATATATATCACATCGCTTAGGGAAACTTTTCTGATAGTTCAAATTTTTAAACTTATATGTAAAATTTAATATAGTTTTTTTGCTATTTTATTTCAATAAGTGTTTTCCATTTTTAAAATAGAGTATTAACAGTAATGAATACTTTTTAAGTTTCTTGTATGTGCCTCTACACTAAAATATAAAAATACCTCTTGTTATCTTAATGCCTATCAGTGAAAGCTGATTTGTGTCTACATGCCAAGTTAATCTTTCAACTGGAATATAAAAATTTTTAAAGTGTGTGATTTATATCAATGACAGGTTCTTATTTGTCTAAGTTGAAAATATGGTTTTTCATCAGTGTGGAAATGGATATATTTCTTAGATATTATTATAAAACAAATCATTAAAAATTTTACATGTATGTGAGCAGAGTTTATATGTGTGAGTAATATATTGAAACCTGTGCTCACATATTTGAATAAGGAAGCTGTAAGACAAATGAAGATATCAATCTGTCCCATTTCCTTGACTACAGATGTAACCCTACTTGTGTATTGCCTCAAAAAAAAAAAATCTTTAGGGCGAGATATTCTGTCTTTGATAAATCATGAGTTATAGTCAGTAATTTTCTCAAAATATCTAAAATTAACTTTTTCTGATGCAATTTGAATACTTTTTTCTCTTTACTGTAACTCCCACATTCTATATACTTTTAATTTAAAAATTCACATGGCCCTGGCCTCAATATCTTGTGACTACAGAATAGTTAGGTTTCCATAGATATCAGAAGTAAGGTGATCTTAATTAAGCCTCCCCTCATCTGGGGTAGATTCTGCCTCCTAGAGTGCCCATCCTTTGTCTCACAGAATTTCTCAGAGTGTTGTCCTTCGTGTGCTCAGAAGACAATCCCCATTTTCCAGTTCTCTGGCCCCCTGCATAGACCTCCACCCCTTGCCTTGCTGCCCCAACGTGCCCATGGGTCCCCCGGGTACCACCACCGCCGCAGGGGCCACTGTGTAGAATACAACTCAGAATGCAAAAAAGGCACAAACAAGCTGGGGCATTCATCCACTAGTTTCCTATATATCAGTGGACAATGGATTTTTTTTTTTTTGGTGGCATTACTTCCTAGATGCTTTTAGATTTGCTCGGCATATAGGCCCAGTGCCCAACCATAGCCAGGAGAAGAAAAGAAACTAGAAAGTTAGTCTCTAATAATGACTGTTACTGAAGCACTCTCTTCCTTTGCTTCTATAATAGCACACTCTACTGGTTTGAGAGTACTGACTCCAGTATTTATTCTTCTAATTCAGTCTTCTTTCATGCTCCTTAGACCATTTGCCTGTTAGATATTATTACTTAGAGAGCTCACGTGCATCTGAAATTCACCATATCCAAAACTCAACTACAACCTTCCCACCTTCTAAGATGGCTCCTTCCTCTGAATTCCCTGAATATATGATTGGCACCTTCATACTAGTTGCTTAAATCAGAAACCCAGGGTTATTCTAACCTTGTCTCTTTCACTCCCTTCCCTCATTTACCAGCCACTTGGAACCACCATTCTGTTTTCTAAATATCTTTTAAATTCATCTTTTTTTCCTCCACCCGCACTGCCCTAGTGCAGACTCTCATTATTCTTACCTGAATTACTGTTACAAAAGCCTAATTGATCTCCCTGCTTTCTACTCCAACCATTTTCCTCAGTGCAGCCACTATATTCCCAAGGGTAAGTCTGATAAATTGTTCCTATACTTACAACCTGAAATGATTGCTCATTGGGCTTAAAATGAAGACCAATCCTACTGAGGTAATGATCAAGGCCCTTTACGAGATAGCCCCTGCTTTTCTCCCTATCCTCAATTCTCGTCACTTCCACTCTTAAAGACAGGACTTCAGCATCTTCACACATGTTTTCCCTGCCTGTAAAACTCCCTTTCCACTCCCCACTCTGCCTTGACCTTATAACTGCTAATAATTCTTTAGGTCCCAACAGACATTTCCTCCCCAAAGTCTTCACTTCTTGATTAACGTGAGTGGTTTGGTGGGCAGTTATGTATTCCTCTTAGTAATCTTTACTTCCTTGTCAGTCTTTATCATATTTCGTTGCAATTAGTTCTAACTGACTTCCTCTTATGCTACACTCTAATATCTGTGGGAGCAGTAATTATGTCTTTCTTATTCACTTTAAAATTTTCAGCAATAGTTTTAGCCAATTTTTAGCCATAGTTTCTGGAACATTAGGTGCTTAATATATGTCTGCTTATCAAAAGGTTACTTACTACCTTTAGCTCTTTAACAAAGTTACTGGTTAAAATAGACTGCCTTTTATGGATATTTTTCTTGATCGTCTCTGTTTCTTCAGTGCCTAGTACAGTGCTGAGTATGTAGAAGACACTTGATAAATGTTAGTTAACTTAAGAAATAAAGATCTTTATATCAATTAGCAATGATATCAAGCACACTGCACATTACCAATACTAGACCAACACTCCTAATGAGAATCACCAGTACCATCATGTTTGTGTTCAAGATAGGTAAGTCATTTTCAGTTTATTAATGTTGTTCTCCTTTATAATTATATAAGCAATGATACCAAGCAAATATTATTTCTAAATGAATTCAGAATGAAAGAATATTTGGTAAATAGTATCTGTGAATATTTCCCTATTTTGAGGAAATAAATAATTCACATACTCAGACTTAAGAAAAAATTGACAAATCCCTGTAAAAGTGATGAAAATCATTACCATTCCAAGATTCAGTGGTGTGTTTTAGATAGGAGTTAAAGAGACATCCTCAGGGAATTATCCTAGCAGGGAAGCAAAAGAATTTCCCCTATAAACTCTTTGCTCCACAGAACTACATGTTAAATAGCTTCATGTTAGAAAATGTATTCTCCCTTCCACTAGCTAAATATTTCTCTGTGGCTTGGATGATCATTTCCTAAATCTGTTATGACACACTCCTTCAGAGTGCAGCTCCAAGATGCTTCTGTTCCTTTCCTTCGTCCTTGGAAGGAATGTCTAGTAACTTCCCACCAAATCCTTTATGTCTTTGTTTTCTATCCTGGAAAACAGATGGTCTGTTTCATCCAAAGAGAGTTTCTGTCAGGCAATTGAGAGACCAGGATATCCTGTTTTAAATTGGGGTTATCTGGTGGGAAATGCCATTTTTTGAAAATATCTATTATTCACTGTCTTGTCATGAAGATATCCATGAAACTTGATGAGAGAAGGAGAATATGGTAATACAGATACTGTTTCCTATTCTTCATCATGCTGTAGTCACCCCTTCCTCTCTCCCCTGCAAAGAAAGAAAGCAAATGTCTCTTTGGGAAAGTTCTAAAATAGTACTGAACAAAAACCTTTCAAAATGATTGATAAAGCCCTAAGACTTGGCTATTGGGTGATTGGAACAGGTAAGAGGAGTCAGTGCTGTTGAACTAGTCATTTAATAAGGGGTGGCCCATATTGGAAAATATGTTTCTGCCATTTTGCATAAGGCAAAAATTCAGCAAGCTTGACTGAGCAAGAGTGTCTGCTGTCAGATACAGTATAGTTCTTTCATTAACCTTAGATTGAACTCAAGGTGGTCCAAGCCTTAGGGAGATCTACAAGAAAACCTGATTCACATTTGTTGAATTTTCCATGTATTCCTGAAAAGCTGCCAGATCTGATATCATTGGAAGTACTATGTATTAAAAGAAAACGCAACGAACTCTCTTCCCTTGAGATGGGACCATCCCTCATACCTTGACTTTTTTTTTTTTTTTTTTGGTTCAGTTGCATCAGATGCTCTGAGAAAAACAAAATAGTATCCTTTTGCATATTGAAATTACTACATTAATTTTCTTCCTGAAAACTAACAAAAGTGTAGAATTTCTCTAGGGTCCACATAGGACATTTTAAATTGAGAGTCCCCTTATTTATATATGTATGCTTATAGTAGCATACATACTACACAGAGATAACAACTATTTTATATGAAAGAATAAGTGTCAATATGCAGGCAAAAAAAAGCTTTTATACTGTGGTGTTTTTAGGAAAGTTTTAGTTTGATTTTAAATTTGTATTTGATTTTAAATTCTTGTAACCTGCAGAGTTTTATATTACCATGATTACGTTGTTAATTCTTATATTCAGAATTCTACAGCCCTCTGAAAGCACCCAGGAATATATTCAATGGCTTGTGGATTACCTTGTATTTGGTGAGTTAATATTTTTAGAGACCTTCAGAGAGTCCAATTCACTTTTTAGTATAATACAATACAAACTGCTAATGAGAGATAATTACTATTTTAAGCAGTGTTTTGTGTTAGGTTGTTTATTCTTTTTTTGTTGCTGTTGTTTGTTTTGTCTTTTGTGTGTGTATGCATGTTTCGTATGTGCCTTTCAAAATACCAATACCTTTTCTTTTTTCATAGTGAAGTTGATATATGCCCACTGATGTACATTAAAGTCTTAAATTCTACTAATTTATATAAGTGTGAGCAATGTAGTCATAGGTCAAATTTCCATATGACCCTGCCACCTCAGACAAAAAGTAAATTTCATTGTGTTTCTATGCTAATGTGAGTTAAAATGCAATAAACCCTTCTTTCTTTTTTTCATTTTCTTGTTCTAATTTTAACAGCAACACCTGCTCGCATATTCACATAACTCTGGCATCCCATTTAAAGTGCATATGTTACAGATTGAAATTCAGTATAGAATAAGGGAGGAGAAATAGTAAGATGACAGAAATTCGAGGGGTGTCATAATTTATTAAGAAAGTTATATCAGCACTTCAGCTTTATTCAGTGTAAAACCACTGCTAACAAGCACAATTTTTTTTCTTCTAAGATATATCTGCTAATTCTGAACAGTGCTTAGACAATTCAGTATGTTATTGACTAATAACATGAGAAGAAATAGTCTTGATCATTTAAAAGTATACGTGCTAAAGATTTCTGTCTTCAAATATATAATTAACTGGCCATATGGAAATTTTTTGTCAGTGCGTTGATTGGATAGACTCGCAATAGATATAATTTTAACTTTTTAAAATGTTCTCTAAATTCATCTACTGAACGTAAGAGATTCACATTGGCATTTATGTGTTGTGTTTAATAATTCATTGTCAACTCGAAAGTACTGAGTTTAAAATTTTCCTCTTTATTCCAAATTTACTGCATAGGAAAATATTGAGGAAAATGTTATCTCACATCAACATTGTAGACTGAAACTGTCATGCTCTTTACTTTCAAGGGACATAGAAAAATGCATGAATATTTCAGGAACTCTTTACTAAAGTACAGGAGAAAAAGATTTGCTTCAGAATATTTATTTGAATTGAGAAAGAACAAAGATGAGATGCTTATTTACTTATACAGCATTTGTATACTACAATGAAAACCTACGTTATAATAGACAAAGAGGTATTCTATAAGTGGAAGTACTTCAGTTTCTGTATTGTCATACTTTTTGACTCCAAGGGGGTGATTCATTCCTTTAAATTTCATCTCAGAAAGATGTTCAAGATCTCAAACAGCTACCCTTGTTGGTCCGTTGAAATTCACACCATACTTGCAAGAAAAACCAATGACACATTTATTTCATGTGGGACTTATATGGTTGGCATGCATCCTGAGCCTCTTTCCTCACATAGTATTTTGGAGTATTACAGCACAGTCTAGGAATGTTATCCATTTCAATAGAAGCATCTAACAAGCTTGACCTCAGAATGAGCCTGAAATTTACAAGCTAAATAAAATAACTATATTCTAATCTTGGGAATAGGACCAAAACTATATGGATGCTGCAGAGGAAGGAAGATGATTGCAGTTTCTTAGAAAATGCCAGGCACACATAAAGTCTGGTTTCAGCTGTGCTCATAATTACTGCTATTTGACTTTGGAGTTGGAGCCCACTGCTGTATTTCAATATAGGGAAAACGAGAGAGTTCACCTCAGTATAATTGGTATTCTATTCGATTTTACTTCATTCTGTATTGTTCAAGCTAATAATAAAATAGTACCTGAGAGAGGTTTTTTTCCTCTTGACATCGAATATATGGTGTTTGCCCAATACAATTTCTCTAACTTGAACTTTCTGACACCAACTAGATGTCCAACAATTCCATTCAATTCAGACACTAATAACTATCTGGAATTAGTGCAGACCCCATAGCTGAAGGGCTCAGTCCCACAAGACTGCTCTCACTTCAGAAGTTCATGGGAAGTCTTGGGCCACTTGTACTTTTGACAGACTGGCTATATAACTCAGGGGTTCCCATGACCCCCTTCTCAGGTTCAATAATATGCCAAAATGGCTACAGAACTCATAAAGACACTTTACTTATGCTTAGCAGCTTATTATAAAGAATACAAAGAAGCCAGGTGAAGAGGTACATAGGGTGATGTCTGGAGAGGTCTCCAGGATCTTGTAGAAATGGGGTGTGTCAGCCTCTTGAAGAATTGGGGTGTCAGCTTGGATGCATTCACCCATCCAAAAGCCCCCCATACCTTGTCATGGAGGGGTTTTTAATGGAGGTTTCATTAGGTAGGCGTGATTGATTCCATCATTAGCCTGATGATTAACTCAATTTCCAGCCCCTCTCCCCTTCCCAGAGGTTGGAGAGTGGGATGGCATGTTCCAAGCTTCTAATCAAGGATTGGTCTTTCTGATAACTAGCCCTCATCCTGAAGTTACCTAGGGACCCACCTCATTAGAACATCAGATAATTCTATCACCCTCATCACTCAGGAAATTCCAAGGGTTTTAGGAGCAGGGAACAAAGGAATCAGGGACAAAGACCATGTAAATTTCTATGATATCACTATACCTATTATAAATCAAATGGGTAAATCATAAGTAAAAAGGAGTTAGTTGAAATTACGTTTAGTTTTCTATATGATTGCTGGTTTTAAGTCACTCATATTGAATACTGATTTTGTACATGGCAGACGCTTGACTATCTTAAATGCCAAGGTCTCTGGGCATCAGGCACAGTTTCCACACCCTTCAAAATAAGACTAAATTGACCACGTTTCCTGTGTGTGATTTTGTCAGTTGACACCTGTGGTATTAGCCACCACCCTCTGTTTCCCACAAGGCTTTATGTTCATGTGTTCAACTTTCTCCAACTCTCTGTGTCCCCTGGAACTATCCTTCCATAGTTAACAGCCTGTCTTCATAACTCAAACAGTTCTCCATGTGCTTCCTTCTCCATCTGCTTTAGTAAAACCTGCCTGTGCCCTGAGGACCCAGGTTCTGCAGGTGGTCTCTCCAGTGGTAGCACTTTATTCCCTCACTGCTCATGTACTTTGGTCGCAAGTCATGGGGTTACTACTCTCCTTTGCCTCTTCCAACCACTACCCTCTACTCTATTTAACATTTCTATATGACTCTTTCCTCTTTCAGCTTTTTGTCTTTCATACTCAGGTCAAGTCATCCTCTTTCATTGTACCTAGGGACAACCAGTTGCATTCTTCTCCAAATAAAATTCAGCTAGAATTCTGTGAGGTTCCAACATACCACCAAGCCTGGTTGTCAAACTCGTGAAGTTTCTAGTCCACTGACCCTTCAGTCTCTCATTTAATCATTTCAGTCTCTCCTTCCTCACGTCTCTTTTTTTCTACCATGGCCCCTGGGTCTGATAACACTTTTCCTTATATCTTAAATGTCCTGTTCTTCTCTTTTAGTTTATTTACATGTGAGAATTTATTGAAGTTACATAAGAGTTACATCTTCCATTTAGATCACATCATGTATGCATAAAGTTGCAGGAAAGTTATATGTTTCTTTTGACCTTGTCCATCAAAGTATTTAGTGATTTCAGTATGAGAACAAAATATATTACTCTTTATATACTTACCTTTAAAATGAGATACCATTGCCACAGTCTTCTGTACTTTGTTCTCATAAGTTATTCCCTCTAAGAAAAACTTGGGATCCAGGGCTGAATTTCTCTGTCCTGCATGCCTGAGTCTCACTCAGCTGGACAACTAGAAAGAAGTCCCTGGTTAAAATAAATTATCATAGCAAGGGGAAAACTTCAAGGTTAGACCTGGTCCTACAGGAAAAAACTGAGAGTAGGAGGAATCCAGTCTTAGGGGAAAGGGTGGTCAAGCAATAGGACAAGAGCTTGAAATGGGGTCTGTGGACCTCCTATTAGACCCTGTCTACACTATCTCCCCAATCCTTCCACGAGCTTCTCCCATGTTCCTTAAATCCCTTTGAGATCATCCAAATGTAGAAGAAATTCAAACTGGCTCCACAAAAAAATAGAAATAGACAATAAATATAATTTGCTCAACCTCACTGGTAACATGAGTACTTGGAATAAAAACAGTAAGATACATTGGATGGGTTTTAAACAATGAGGGATGCTTTTGAAGGAATATATTTTGTTCTAGTTAGAAATGTAATGTGGCATAAAATGCTATGGAGGCATTTTAAGGCAGCAATGATCCAGATTTCAGATTTTTAAAAATACCAGAATAACAATATTACAACAACAAAATACTGTTATTTAGATATTTAATAACATCTCAATATTCTGGCATCATGCAATACTGGAAGCCAGTATCACCCCACCTGCGGGCAGGGAAGAGTAGAGGAAAGTTTGTCTCAAAACATAGATTTGAATAGTCTGGGGACTTCCCTGGTGGCGCAGTGGTTAAGAATCCGCTTGCCAATGCAGGGGACATGGGTTCGATCCCTGGTCCTGGAAGATCCCACATGCTGCGGAGTAACTAAGCCCATGTGCCACAACTACTGAGCCCGGGTGCCACAACTACTGACGCCCACACGCCTAGAGCCCGTGCTCCCCAGCAAGAGAAGCCACTGCAATGAGAAGCCCACACAGTGCAGTGAAGAGTAGCCCCTGCTCGTCACAACTAGAGAAAGCACGCACACAGCAACAAAGACCCAACGCAGCCCCCCCCCAAAAAAAACAACCTGTAAATAAATAAATAAATAAATAAATAAATAATCTGGTCTGTTTAACAGTGTCTGTAGATGTCACAGTGTCAGAATTTGAGGTATCATAGTACCAGCACCTTTTTGGTTACCCCACTCTGATTTTACCTTGCACCTCTCAAATGATAAACAGTAGCGTTTCAAAATTCTTGCACTGAATGTATTGAAGTTGAATGAGACACAATCTTCTCCAGTAGATTATCTCTTCAATTGTTTAATAATAGTAAAAGTACGGTGTTTAATCAAGATCTTTAATAAAATGAAACATACATTTATACCAACCAGAGCTATAAAAATAAACATGTGGCTCACAGAAAGGAGACTCAGAAGATAAAACTCAAATTTAATATGAACAAGGAAGGAAAAGTTTCTCAAGTACTCAAGTGTATCCATACACACATAGTAAATTTAAAGGCTCTCTTGTCTAGGGAGGCAGAAGTCACAAAACTCTGCTAACCCTGAAAGGGCCAGACATGAAGACAATAGTGTAAACCTGGGAAAGCAAGGATTTCCCCTAAAAGGATCAAAATTAATTTTTCTTCAGACTAGCAGAGTTGAGAGAAGGAAAGCTCCAAGTCCAAAATGATTGGCTACTGTTTAAAATGTTCTGTAACACAAAGAAAGTAACTTGCTACTTCTCTGTCTGAAGCCCATCATGCTGATATCCAAAAACTGTACCAAAAAGAAAATGAAAGACCAACCTCACTTAGGAATATTGATGCAAATTCTAAATAAAATATTAGCAAATAGAATCTAGAAGTACATTAAAAGAGTACTTCAGCATGGCCAATTGGGATTCAACCCAGAAATTCCAACTGATTCAATGTTTTAAAAGGCATTAATAATATTCAGCATATTAATGAGTTAAAGGAGAAACAAGCAAAGGATGGCTTCAACATATGCTGATACGACATTTGAAAAATTCCATTACCCACTCCTGATTCAAGAAGAAAAAGTCTTAGAGAAATAGGAATAAAGAGAAATTTCCTTTACATGAAAAAAATGTGGATGCCAACTAAGTTTCATGATGAAGAGTGAAGCACTTGAAGTATTACAATTAAAGTCAGAAATATAACAGTGATGCCCACTATTATTGGTAGTGTTTAAAACTAATGATGAAACATGTGAAATGTTGGCACAAAGGGGAAAATGTTATTTCAGCCATTTATTCCACAAATATTGATAGACAGCCTATCAAATGTTGGCCATATAATCAGGTTCTTAGGATATATAGTCGGTCCTCCATATCCAAGAGTTCTGCATCCGCAGATTCAGCCAAACTCCAATCAAAAATATTCAGAAGAAGATTTCAGAAAGTTCCCAGAAGCAAAACTTGAACTTGTCACATGCCAGCAACTATTTATATAGTGTTTACATTGTATTTACAACTATTTACATAGCTTCTACATTGCATTAGGTATTATAAGTAATCTAGAGATGATTTAAAGTAAACAAGTATATAGGAGGATGTGCATTGTTTAGCTGCAGATACTATCCATTTTATATAAGGACTTAAGCATCTGGATTTTGGTACCCGTGGGAGTCCTCGGATCAGTCATCTGTTGTTACTGAAGAACCACCATATAGCCATGTAAAGATGGACTGGTTGCACTCTTGGAGTTTATATTCAAGTGGGGTAGATTATTTGCAGATTATATTGATATTATGACCGCAATGCCTGGAGGTATAAAAACAGTATCAACTGCATTTTAAAATTTTAGTTGGACTTTAAAATTACCATACAAATGTTAATAAGCAGTTAGCAAAGATGATTAAATAAAACTATTCCAGTTGTTTGTTCCAGTAAAGAAACAACAAAAAAATCTAGGCATATAGAAAAATGCATACTTTTAAGAAAATGATAAGTTTCAAGTGTGAGAAATAATGCCTTTTAAAAGAGGAGACAATTCCTATTCTTGTATAGGAAGATTCAATACTGTCATGATAAAAATCCTTCTTAAATTAATCTCTAAAACAAATAAAATCCCAATGTGAATCACAACATAACTTTTTTTTAAACTTCATGAATTTCATCTAGAAATATAAATATCTGAGACTTGGATGGGAAATGCTGGAAAGAAAGAATAATCTAGAGGAACTATTCATGTCAGTTTTAAATTGTTTTCATAAAGCTACAATAATTAAAATAGTGTGGTAACAGTAAGAGAATAGACAATCCAGTGGTGCAGAATAATCAACAAATAGATTAAAACATTTATTGGAATTCACTGTGTGATAAAGATGGCATTGCAAATCACTGGGAAAATGATAAGTATTCAGTCACTGATGTTTTGTACAGTAACATAGTCATTTAAAAATAATGATAATACAACTGGATCCCTACCTCAAAGTTAACAACAGAATGAATTCCAAATGAGTTAAAGGTTTAAATGTTCTTAAAAATCAGCAGAAGTATTGAAATGAGATGTGATTGAATATTATGATAATCTTGGATTAGGGAAGAATTTCCCAAGCCTGGCACAAAATCTAGAAATCATAAAGAGAACTGGTACATTTTTACTACATCCCAATTTAAAACTTCTACATGAATCAAGAAACTCCCCTAAATATTAATAACAAAATATATTCATAACATATAGTGCGTAAAATAAGCTTAATGTCCTTCAGATAAAAGGAGATCTTATATATTGATGATTAAAAAAACATTTTTTAAATGGGCAAAGGCTATATGAACAGGTAACTCATGGAACAGGAGGTACAAATACCCAACATCAAATAAAATATGTTAAATTTCACTAAACAAATAAAAGTTAAAACAACGAAGAGATGTAAATTTTAACCTATCTGATTGGTAAAAGGCAAAATGACTGGTACTCTCCAGTCTGGGTGAGAGTGAAGGAAATGAGCACTCAGAATACTGCTTGGATTGTAAATGAGTTCAGTATAAACTTTTTGGGAGCAATTTGTCAATATAAGTCAATATTTTAATTGCTAATGTCCTTTTAACTATAAATTGCAATTTTAGGAATAAGTCTATAGGAGAAAAATAGTATATAATGCATGTTTGGATGTTTAAGCACGGTATTTGTGTTACTTTAAAAGCAGAAATTTGGAACAACCTAAGTTTTCATCTTTAGGGGTTGGTTAAATGTTTCTTTACAATGCATATACTAGAATATTATGCAGTGGTTGAAAATATTGAAGTGTATCTATATATTCTAATTTGGAAAATGTCCATGGTCAATTGCTAAATGAAAAGGTAATAGTATGTTCTTTACTATATAATCTAACTACTGTAATTCAACTGGTTATGGGGTTTATATTTGTAAATTCACAGGGACATTTGAGTAAGGCTACACATCAGATTAACAGTTCATCCCTAGAGAATTAGATTCAGAAGAAGAAAGCAGAGCAGGGAGAGGAGAGTATCATATGTTCTACTTTATATCCTTCTGTATTGTCTCAAATTTCTTTTATAAGGAGCATGCATGACTTTTATAATATAAAATATCTACAAAGATCTAAAAGTTCTTTGCAGAAAATAAATCTGAAGATAGCCCTCTGTGTTTTCCAATTCCCTTTGAGAAAAAGTTCTTTTATTTATACTAGCATGCTGGATTTCTAGCAAAAGTTAACTTTATGAACAAGTTAATAATCTAAGTTTTGAATTATTTATTTGCATTTTGAAACTTTAAGGCAGAGAGGGCAGCTCCATATTTCCTCCCCTTCAGATCATAATCCTCCCTCTGCTACTACTGTCTTCTCCATATTGATGAGGTGCAGAGAGCGGAAAGAATGTTCCATTTCAGGTGGAGGGTGTGCTCTGCCCTCTTCCACACGAGAATTGTGAAGGGCAGCAGAACTGAATTCAGCTGACAAATGTTTAGCCATTCCAGGACTTAATAGTGAGGTAGCATAGAAAAGTACATTTATAGATATTGGTAGGATGGATTCCTGATTAAAGATTTTTTTCCTGCTTTGGCCTAGATTCAAGGATCTGCTTCATCTCCAACCCGCCTCCACCCACTAGCCTTACAGGCTGGTTTGGTCCTTGGGGAAATTTGGGATTTGATTCTAAGACTTTAAGAGTACTATCTCTGGTCCTGGTTCCTACGGTCCGGAAGTCCATTTGGCTTCTAGTGTAACGCAAGAAATTTGTTTGTTGCGAGAAAGGAATGTGGGGTTTATTTTGGCCAGTCCCCACGGAAAAAGCTCCAAAAAGCGCTCGTACGGATCCAGTCCCCTGGAGTGATTCTTGCTTCCTTGTAGTTCTCCTGACCCGTGAGCAGCACACCAGACCAGAGGTGCAGCCCAGGCCAGGCCCAGGGTATCCTAGGTTCTTAAAAATGAATGGACCTGTATTTGTATCCATTGTGCTACTAATATTTGCCTGAGGACCAGTAGCTCTGTAATTTTCTATTTTCTAGACAGTGGCTCTTATCTATTGAGTTATGTTTTGTCTGTGTGCTGAGCAGATCTCAGAGTAAAGCAGTTTTTAATGTTTTCTAAAGATTCTCATTGTTCATTCATCACTATTCTGTCAAATACTTAGCACATTAATTGACCAAAAATCCGGCAGGTGTGAATGGCATTGGTTTGAGTTACTTCCTCTCTAATCCTTTGCCAGATCTCTGATACTGTAAGAAACATTACGCCATGTCTGATCTGTTCCCTGTATTTCAAAAACTCATTCTTCTAGAATGACCGAGTCCTTCCAAGTCTGGGAAAAAAAGTCAATGCTGCACTTCAAACATGATTAGGAAACAATAGAGCCACTGGCACAAAAAAGGAGAACTGAAGAGAATTTACCAAGCCTGGCTTGGCATTTTACCATGCATATTCTGCCTGTTTTTAGTTTTGGCAACTAACCTACTGGTGGAATTGTGTGCTTCCAGGATGAAAGAGAAAAGACACATAGGCAGGAAGGAACAAATTCTATTTTAGCAACACACTTTGTTACTGTGGTCACACAGCAGATGCCGTGTTCTACAGCAACACTTCTCTAGCTCCTGATAAGCATTTAAATATTGCAAGGTTGCCTGAGATTTTATCTTTGGTGACCTGAGAGCCTTAAGCTTCAGGGAGGTAATATGAAACACTTTCCTTATCAAATTTCCTTTTTTTTTATATACCATTTTCTTACCTGAAACCCTTAACAGTTGTTTTAGTGCAGAGATCATCGGATGGATTTATCTCGAAGAAAAAATGCTGTGGCAAAGGCTTTTAGGTTTTCTTTCTGATTTCTGAAGATCCTGGAAAACCCTCCAACTGTGAAACTTTTATGTTGAGACAAAAACTACCAGGAAATGACAACAGTCCTGTTTTAAGAGTAGCATAATAATATTGAAGGAATAGGAAGCATGACCATAAGTTTTAAGGGGGTGTATTGTCTGCTTGGGTTGCCGTTACAAAATACCACCGATTAGGTGGTTTAAAGAACAGAGATTTATTTCCTCACAGTTCTAGAGGTCAGAAGTCCAAGATCAAGGTGTTGGCAGGTTTGATTTATCTTGAGGCCTCTCTTTGTGGCTTGAAGATGGCTGCTTTCTTGCTGACGTCACATGCTCTTCCCTGGTGCCCCTCTTCTTATAAGGACAGCAGTTATATTGGATTAGGGCTCCACCTGAAGGGCCCCATTTTAACTTAATCACCACTTTAAAGACCTTATCTCCAAATATGGTTACATTGAGGTACTGAGAGTTGGGACGTCAACATAGGAATGGGGGTGGGAGGTGGGAATTCAGCTCATAACTGGGGAGAGAATGTGTTCCATAGAAAGGCACACGTGTAAATAGAAGGAATAGGCAGTGAGTAACAGCAAAGGTCACGGGCACTAAGGAGAAACTGTGATGACTGATTAGGGCCAGTGACTTGTAGAAGGAAACTCCCTGGTTTCTTTAGTCATAATATTGGCTCTTCTACTAACTATGATCCTGGAAATCCCTTAACCTCTTGAAGTCATACCAGATCCTTCTCTGTGACATAGGATAAAAATGGCCACTGAACCCATCATGCGGGGATCAAGTAAAATCTATAGGTTTTTTTTTTTTAAGTGAAATCTGTAAATGCAAAGCCTTTTTATAATCAGGGTGTCTCTGAGGCAATTCCTTGGTGGAGGTGGGTGTCAAAGAACATTCCTTTTTTTTTTTTTTAATACAGCAGGTTCTTATTAGTTATCTATTTTATACATATTAGTGTATCTATGTCAATCCCAATCTCCCAGTTCATCCCACCACCACTCCCCCCCCGCTTCCCCCCTTTGGTGTCCATATGTTTGTTCTCTACATCTGTGTCTCTATTTCTGCCTTGCAAACCCGTTCATCTGTACCATTTTTCTAGATTCCACATATATGTGTTAATATACAATATTTGTTTTTCTCTTTCTGACTTACTTCACTCTGTATGACAGTCTCTAGGTCCAACCACGTCTCAACAAATGACCCAATTTCATTCCTTTTTATGACTAATATTCCATTGTATATATATACCACATCTTTATCCATTCATCTGTCAATGGACATTTAGGTTGACTCCATGACCTGGATATTGTAGATAGTGCTGCAAGGAACATTGGGGTGCATGTGTCTTTTTTTTTTTAAATCACACTGGATTAGTTTTATTTATTCCGTATGAATTTGATTTAAAAGCTGTCAAACATAAGTCTACATTTCTAACAGCAGAATAATTTCACAAAACCGGCTATGAGAGGTATTCAGGTAGAACATAGTTTTCAAAACAAAACAAAACAATGTCTGATATGTTCTAGACAGTTACCCTTTTGTTCACCCATGACAACTGAAACTAACCATCAAATGGATAAAGCAATCCAAGTCCAGTCAAGTAATCCTTAGGGCATATGAAAAGAAAGCCTTTTTATTTTTTATAATATCTTTATTGGAGTATAACTGCTTTACAATGCTGTGTTAGTTTCTGCTTTATAACAAAGTGAATCAGCTATACATAGAAATATATCCCCATATCGCCTCCCTCTTGCGTCTCCCTCCCATCTGCCCTATCCCACCCCTCTAGGTGGTCACAAAGCACTAAGCTGATCTCCCTGTGCTATGAGGCTTCTTCCCCCTAGCTATTTTACATTTGGTAGTGTATATATGTCTATGCCACTCTCTCACTTCGTCCCAGCTTGCCCTTCCCCTTCCCCGTGTCCTCAAGTCCATTCTCTACATCTGCATCTTTATTCCTGTCCTGCCCCTAGGTTCTTCAGAATCTTTTTTTTTTTTTTAGATTCCGTATATGTGTGTTGCCATACGGTATTTGTTTTTCTCTTTCTGACTTACTTCACTCTGTATGACAGTCTCTAGATCCATCCACGTCTCTACGAATGACCTAATTTCGTTCCTTTTTATGGCTGGGTAATATTCCATTGTATATATGTACCACAACTTCTTTACCCATTCATCTGCCCATGGGCATTTAGGTTGCTTCCATGACTTGGCTCTTGTAAATAGTGCTGCAATGAACATTGGGGTGCATCTGTCTTTTAGAATTATGGTTTTCTCTGGGTATATGCCCAGTAGTGGGATTGCTACATCACATGGTAATTCTATTTTTAGTTTTCTAAGGAGCGTCCATACTGTTCTCCATAGTGGCTGTATCAATTTACATTCCCATCAACAGCTCAAGAGGGTTCCATTTTCTCCACACCCTCTCCAGCATTTGTTGTTTGTAGATTTTCTGATGATGCCCATTCTGACTGGTGTGAGGTGATACCTCATTGTAGCTTTGATTTGCATTTCTCTAATAATTAGTGATGTTGAGCAGCTTTTCATGTGCTCTTTGGCCATCTGTATATCTTCTTTGGAGAGATGTCTATTTAGGTCTTCTGCCCATTTTTGGATTGGGTTGTTTGTTTTGTTAATATTGAGCTGCATGAGCTGTTTGTATATTTTGGAGATTAATCCTTTGTATGTTGATTTGTTTGCAAGTATTTTCTCCCATTCTGAGAGGTGTCTTTTGGTCTTGTTTATGGTTTCCTTTGCTGTGCAAAAGCTTTTAAGTTTCATTAGGTCCCATTTGTTTATTTTTGTTTTTATTTCCATTACTCTAGGTGGTGGATCAAAAAAGATCTCACTGTGATTTATGTCAAAGAGTGTTCTTCCTATGTTTTCCTTTAAAAGTTTTATAGTGTCTGGTCTTACATTTGGTCTCTAATCCATTTTCAGTTTATTTTTGTGTATGGTGTTAGGGAGTGTTCTAATTTCATTCCTTTACATGTAGCTGTCCAGTTTTCCCAGCACCAATTATTGAAGAGACTGTCCTTTCTCCATTGTATATCCTTGCCTCCTTTGTCATAGATTAGTTGACCACAGGTGTGTGGGTTTACCTCTGGGCTTTCTATCCTGTTCCATTGATCTATATTTCTGTTTTTGTGCCAGTACAATATTGTCTTGATTACTGTAGCTTTGTAGTATAGTTTGAAGTCAGGAAGTCTGATTCCTCCAGCTCGGCTTTTCTCCCTCAAGACTGCTTTGGCTATTTGGGGTCTTTTGTGTATCCATACAAATTTTTAGATTTTTTGTTCTAGTTCTGTAAAAAATGCCATTGGTAATTTGATAGGGATTATGTTGAATCTGTAGATTGCTTTGGGTAGTATAGTCATTTTCACAATATTTATTCTTCCAGTCCAAGAACATGGTATATCTCTCCATCTACTGGTATCATCTTTAATTTCTTTCATCAGTGTCTTACAGTTTTCTGCATAGAGGTCTTTTGTCTCCCTGGGTAGGTATTTTATTCTTTTTGTTGCAATAGTAAATGGGAGTGTTTCCTTAATTTCTCTTTCTGATCTTTCATTGTTAGTGTATAGGAATGCAAGAGATTTCTATGCATTAATTTTGTATCCTGCAACTTTACCAAATTCATTGATTAGGTCTAGTAGTTTTCTGTTGGCATCTTTAGGATTCTCTATGTGTAGTATCATGTCATCTGCAAACAGTGAGAGTTTTACTTCTTCTTTTCCAACTTGTATTCCTTTTATTTCTTTTTCTTCTCTGATTGCCATGGCTAGGACTTCCAAAACTATGTTGAATAATAGTGGTGAGGGTGGACATCCTTGTCTTATTCCTGATCTTAGAGGAAATGCTTTCAGTTTTTCACCATTGAGAATGATGTTTGCTGTGGATTTGTCGTATATGGCCTTTATTACATTGAGGTAGGTTCCCGCTATGCACGCTTTCTGGAGAGTTTTTTTTTTTTTTATCATAAATGGGTGTTGAATTTTGTCAAAAACTTTTTCTGCATCTATTGAGATGATCATATGGTTTTTATTCTTCAATTTGTTAATATGGTGTATCTCATTGATTGATCTGCATTTATTGAAGAATCCTTGCATCCCTGGGATAAATCCCACTTGATCATGGTGTATGAGCCTTTTAATGTGTTGTTGGATTCTGTTTGCTAGTATTTGTTGAGGATTTCTGCTATATTCATCAGTGATATTGGTCTGTAATTTTCTATTTTTGTAGTATGTTTGTTTGTTTTTGGCATCAGGGTGATGGTGGCCTCATAGAATGAGTTTGGGAGTGTTCCTTTCTCTGCAATTTTTTGGAAGAGTTTGAGAAGTATGGGTGTTAGCTCTTCTTTAAATGTTTGATAGAATTCATCTGTGAAGCCATCTGGTCCTGGAATTTTGTTTGTTGGAAGATTTTTCATCACAGTTTCAATATCATTACTTGTGATTTGTCTGTTCATATTTTCTCTTTCTTCCTTGTTCAGTCTTGGAAGGTTATACCTTTCTAAGAATTTGCCCATTTCTTCCAGGTTGTCCATTTTATTGGCATAGAGTTGCTTGTACTAGTCTCTTAGGATGCTTTGTGTTTCTGCGGTGTCCGTTGTAACTTCTCCTTTTTTGTATCTAATTTTATTGATGAGTCCTCACCCTCTTTTTCTTGATGAGTCTGGCTAATGGTTTATCTATTTTGTTTATCTTCTCAAAGAACCAGCTTTTAGTTTTATTGATCTTTGCTATTGTTTTCTTTGTTTCATTTATTTCTGCTCTGATCTTTATGATTTATTTCCTTCTGCTAACGTTGGGTTTTGTTTGTTCTTCTTTCTCTAGTTCCTTTAGGTGTAAGCTTAGATTGAGATATTTCTTGTTTCTTGAGGTAGGCTTGTATAGCTATAAACTTTCCTCTTAGAACTGCTTTTGCTGCATCCCATAGGTTTTGGATCATTGTGTTTTCATTGTCATTTGTCTCTAGGTATTTTTTGATTTCCTTTTTGATTTCATCAGTGATCTCTTGGTTATTTAGTAACGTATTGTTTAGCCTCCATGTGTTTGCTCTTTTTACGTTTTTTCCCCTGTAATTCATTTCTAATCTCATAGTGCTGTGGTCAGAAAAGATGCTTGATATGATGTCAATTTTCTTAAATTTACTGAGGCTTGATTTGTGATACAAGATGTGATCTATCCTGGAGAATGTTCCATGCACACTTGAGTAGAAAGTGTAATCTGCTGTTTTAGGATGGAATGTCCTATAAATACCAATTAAATCTATCTGGTCTATTGTGTCATTTAAATCTTTTGTTTCCTTATTAATTTTCTGTTTGGATGATCTGTCTATTGGTGTAAGTGAAGTGTTAAAGTCCCCCACTCTTATTGTGTTACTGTCAGTTTCCTCTTTTAGAGCTGTGAGCAGGTGCCTTATGTATTGAGGTGCTCCTATGTTGGGTGCATATATATTTATAATTGTTATGTCTTCTTCTTGGATTGATCCCTTGATCATTATCTAGTGTCCTTCCTTGTCTCTTATAACATTCTTTATTTTAAAGTCATTTTATCTGATATGAGTATTGCTACTCCAGCTTTCTTTTGATTTTTGGAATGTCTTTTTCCATCCCCTCACTTTCAGTCTGTATGTGTCCCTAGGTCTGAAGTGGGTCTCTTGTAGACAGCATATATATGGATCTTGTTTTTTTAACCATTCAACAAGCCTGTGTCTTTTGGTTGGAGCATTTAATCTATTCACCCTTAAGGTAATTATCTATATGTATGTTCCTATTAGCATTTTCTTAATTGTTTTGGGTTTGTTTTTGTAGGTCCTTTTCATCCCTTGTGTTTCCCACTTAGAGAAGTTCCTTTAGCGTTTGTTGTAGAGCTGGTTTGATGGTGCTGAATTCTCCTAGCTTTTGCTTGTCTGTAAAGCTTTTGATTTATCCATCAAATCTGAATGAGATCCTTGCCTTGTAGACTAATCCTGGTTGTAGGTTCTTCCCTTTCATCACTTTAAGTATATCATGCCACTCCCTTCTGGCTTGTAGAGTTTCTGCTGAGAAATCAGCTGTTAACCTTATGGGAGTTACCATGTATGTTATTTGTCATTTTTCCCTTGCTGTTTTCAATAATTTTTCTTTGTCTTTTATTTTTGCCAATGTGATTGCTATGTGTCTCGGCATGTTTCTCCTTGGGTTTATCCTGTATGGGACTCTCTGCACTTCCTGGACTTGGGTGACTATTTCCTTTCCCATGTTAGGGAAGTTTTTGACTATAATCTCTTCAAATATTTTCTCTGGTCCTTTCTCTCTCTCTTCTCCTTCTGGGACCCCTATTATGCAAATGTTATTGCTTTTAATGTTGTCCCAGAGGTCTCTTAGGCTGTCTTCGTTTCTTTTCATTCTTTATTCTGTTGTGCAGCAGTGAATTCCACCATTCTTTCTTCCAAGTCACTTATCTGTTCTTCTGCCTCAGTTATTCTGCTATCGATTCCTTCTAGTGTATTTTTCATTTCAGTTATTGTATTTTTCATCTCTGTTTGTTTGTTCTTTAATTCTTCTAGGTGTTTGTTCTTTAATTTTTCTAGGTGTTTGTTAAACATTTCTTGCATCTTCTTGATCTTTGCCTCCATTCTTTTTCTGAGGTCCTGGATCATCTTCCCTATCATTACACTGAATTCTTTTTCTGGATGGTTGCCCATCTCCACTTCTTTTAGTTGTTTTTCTGGGGTTTTACCTTGTTCCTTCATCTGGTACATAGCCCTCTGCCTTTTCTTTTTGTCTGTCTTTCTGTGAATGTGGTTTTCCTTCCACAGCCTTCAGGATTGTAGTTCTTCTTGCTTCTACTGTCTGCCCTCTGGTGGATGAGGTTATCTAAGAGGCTTGTGCAGGCCTCATGGTGGGAGGGACTGGTGGTGTGTAGAGTTGGGTGCTGCTCTGGTGGGTAGAGCTCAGTAAAACTTTAATCCGCTGGTCTGCTGATGGTTGGTGAGTTCCCTCCCTGTTGGTTGTTTGGCCTGAGGTGACCCAGCACTAGAGGCTACAGGCTCTTTGGTTGGGCTAATGGCAGGCTCTGGGAGGGCTCCTGCCAAGGAGTCCTTCCCAGCACTTCTACTGCCAGTGTCCTTGTCCCCACAGTGAGCCACAGCCACCCCCCTCCTCTGCAGGAGACCCTCCAACACTAGCAGGTAGGTCTATCAGTGTCCTGTGGGGTCACTGCTCCTTCCCCCAGGGTCCTGATGCACACACTACTTTGTGTGTGCCCTCCAAGAGTGGATTCTCTGTTTCCCCCAGTCCTGTCAAAGCCCTGCAGTCAAATCCCACTAACCTTCAAAGTCTGTAAGTCTAGGAATTCCTTCTCCCGTTGCCAGACCCCCAGGTTGGGAAGCCTGACTTGGGGCTCAGAACCTCCACTCCAGTGGGTAGACTTCTGTGGTATAATTGTTCTCCAGTTTGTGAGTCACCCAGCCAGCGATTATGGGATTTGGTTTTACTGTGATCGCCCCCCTCCTACCATCTCATTTTGGCTTCTTGGTCTTTGGATGTGGGTATCTTTTTTGGTGAGTTCCAGTGTCTTCCCGTCAATAGTTGTTCAGCAGTTAGTTGTGATTTCAGTGCTCTCACAAGAGGGAGTGAGTGCACATCCTTCTACTCCACCATCTTAACCCAATCTCCAAGAACCTTCTGAACAGAGGAGAAAGCTGGCAGAAGAAAGAGCACATTGTCCATGTGAGAATGGTCCATGTACATAAGGCAAGTATTTTTTGAGTAAGGGGTAATTAGAAAATCTAGTTATTGGACTGGACAGCTCAAACAGAACAAATAGTGAAAGATACACTTACTATCTCTTTCTCAGGACTTGCAGTCTTAATTTTGTTGTTGTTGTTTTTGTTTTTGTTTTGCAGTACGCGGGCCTCTCACTGTTGTGACCTCTCCCGTGGCGGAGCACAGGCTCTGGACACGCAGGCTCAGCGGCTATGGCTCACGGGCCTAGCCGCTCCGTGGCATGTGGGGTCTTCCCGGACCGGGGCATGAACCTGTGTCCCCTGCATTGGCAGGTGAACTCTCAACCACTGCGCCACCAGGGAAGCCCTGTTTGTTTTTTATACCCCGGGGAACTGGATAATTAGGTAATTGCTACATGACCTAGCCACCCCACATAGATCACAGTGCCCTAGTTTCCACATATATAAAAGTCAGAAAACATCTGCTTAGTTGATTCACAGAGATTCAATGAAATAATAGATGAGAAAGTTCTTTGAAATGATTAAAAGAAACTATCCAGTTGGAAAGTAACATTTTATATAACAAACTAGTTTTTATCTAACACCTAGCGTATGATCAGAGCCAAATAAATTGTCCATTGGCTGAAAATGATAGTCTAAACAAAACACTACATTTTTAAGGAGGGTGTAATTCCAAGATGATACTTTTGGAATTCAATTCTCAGCATTGTATAGGAAGGAGAAATGAAAGCAACAGGGTGGCTGACAAGGATGTTGTTATAGCACACCAGGCGTAATCCAAATAGGGCCAGTCCAAATATTGTGAAAATGGTGGGGGAAGTGATGACATACTTTGAAAATTGGTGACATCAGCAGATAAGTAAAGAAAGGAAGAAAGCTAAACAAACTGGCCAGTCCTGCAATGTATTGACATAAGGCAAGTTTCTTCTTTATAGAATGAAAAAGTGTGTTTCTACAAGCTTTTATCAAATCCTTATGCAATGCACAATAAATTGCTTTGTCTGCAAGATTATTCTATAGAATAATAATCTTTACTCTTAGAACTTTCATGGAATTCTGCCCAAGTTTTCTTTTTCTCAATTTCACTCTCCATTACTCCTAGATTGAAGTGCTCTTTATAATTTTTAGCATTCAGCATTTTCCATTTCTCCCTTTCACCATCAACAAAAGTGTCCCTCCTTCTGTATTTAGGTATTTTCCCCACATATTTTCTTATTCTTTTTCCATACTTGTGTAATTATTTCCCCAAACTTAAAATTGGCATAGAGTAACTTCCTGGATCTCATAAAATGGGTAGAGTAGATTGTTTGAAGAACTGGCTATATTATTCTCCTTCCTATAAACATACCCTTACCATGTTACTTGGCAATTCTGCCCATCAAGAGATGGATTCTACTCTCCTACCCCTTCAATCTGGGCTGGCCGTGTGACTTGCTTTGGCCAATAGAATGTGGCAAAAGTTATGGCATGCAAATCCAAGTTCAGGCATCAAGAGAGTCTTGATTATCTGCTCTGTTGAAAAATTCTGACCAGCCGATGTGTAGACTAGCTTGCCAGAG
Organism: Aethalodelphis obliquidens; assembly: GCF_003676395.1. NCBI lineage: Eukaryota > Metazoa > Chordata > Mammalia > Artiodactyla > Delphinidae > Aethalodelphis > Aethalodelphis obliquidens. Next base: position 27,762,836 of record NW_020837961.1, on the reverse strand, counting down.
GATAAGAATTTGTGTTGTAGAAGTGAGTCATCCCAGCAGACTGTAGATACATAGGCAGCTGAGCCCAGAAGAACCAGTCAGTTGAGCTTAGCCCAAATTGCTGGCCCACAGAATCAAGAGCTAAATAAATACATTTTGAAGTGGTTTCTTATGTAGCAAAAACTAACTATTAAAATGGGCTACTATGAGAAATATTTGTAGCAGTTTGATGCAATAAAAACTGTAAAAAAACATCAGTGTGTTACTGAATAAATAATGAGAAATAAAATTCTCTCCAGGATATATCAAATTCTTTAATTTTATAATATTTTAACGTCCAGATATGTTCTTTATTAACATTTGGAACATCCCAATATTCTTAAATATGCCAAAGCAAAAAGTTGAGAAGGTGTACTATTTTCTTTTAACTTCATTCTTCCTAACATCTCCTATGAGTTCAAGTAGGAAGAGGATCTCACAGTGAACAGAAACCAGAAAAAGTTAATTTTCTTGGTGCTGTCAAGGAGAGGACATTGGCTTGATGCCATTGCTGCTTTGGGGTCATAGCCAACCTGGGAATGAACAGCTGTTGTTATTCAGAAAAATTCAGACAATATTTGGGAAGACATAATTCAGGGGAAAAAAGTAAAAGGAAAAATGGGAAAGAAAGCAAGCTAAATCAGAATAGCACTTTTAGACTTTAAAAATATCTAATGATTACAGAAGTGTTTAATGTACCTTTCAATATAGTTGGGGGTGGGGAGGATGGGAAAAGCAGGATTTGTGATGTCCCTAGCAAGGCATTTGGGAGGGAAATGATATAGTGAAAGAATATGTGATTTGGGATCAAGAGAAGTAGATTCTAGTTTTGGCTAAGACAATAATTTCCTTTTTTTCTCATACACAGAGAAATAAATATCTTTCAGTTCTGTTTTCAAATCTATCTATAATACACACCATTTTAAAACATATTAATGATATATAAAGATTCATTGATGGAGAAATTTTCTTGTCAAATATTTCTTTCTCCTTTTTCCTATTCTATAAAGCAGTAGTTCTTAAAGTCTGGTGTGAGATCCCAGGGGTCCCAGAGACCAGACACAACTATTTAAAAAATCCAGCTGTCTTCCATTAAGCTGGGCATTAGGACATTTGAAAATGTTTTATACAATTTTATTATTCTCACCATTTTATTTAATTTGGAAAATAGTTTTTATAAAAAATGTTATTTGTGTTAATATATAATAGTTTTGTTATTGTTATTTTTAAATGAGTTAATAGATATTTACATTTGTTCTGTTTCAGTTTCTAATATTGTAAATACTGATACATATAACCCATATGAATAAAAATTCTTTGACATTCTTAATAATTTTTAAGAACTTAAATGGAAATGGAGATTAAAAAACATTGAGAACCACTACTGTTCAGAAAGTTGTGCTAGGTATTATTATATCCATTTAATAGATTGAGAAAAATTAAAAATGAATTCACTTGATGAAGGTGATTTATTAGATGATGATATAGAATGAACTTCTAACCCAAAGTTCCTTTCACATTTTAAGTTTACTTTTCCCCAATGAGTTTTCATTTTTAGAAAAGTATTATTGCTCAAATTAAAATAAAATAAAACCACATAAAGAGTACAGTCCTCTCAATTTTAACATAAGTACACATTCATATAAAACGTCATCCCTGAAGGGTACTAGAATATGCCATCCCAAATTATGCCTCTTTGACATGTGAATTATTTTGAGCTAAAGGCCATTGAGAACCAGCAGATGCAGGGAAAACTCTAAAAACAGGGGACAAGGTTTCCTTTTGTAAAGGAAATTTCCCTTTGTAAAATGTGTCTCCTTCTTCCATTAGGAAGAGGAAGACTCAATAGCTCATACCAATGGAGAAGGCAAAGATTTGAATCTGCATAACAAACCTTACTAAACAACCTCTGTAGACCATACTTCCCCACCCCCCAACTTTTCCTTAGCTTGTCTTCCCCACCCCACCCAGAACACAAAACCACTTTTCCATTATTTAGCCTAATTAGCCCAAGTTCTAACCACCCATTTGGGTTACACATCATTGGATGTTTCCATGTGTACATGCACTATGCACATGTTGATAAATTTGTTTGTTTTTCTCTTGTTAGTCTGTCTTTGACAAGTCTAATTTATAGGGTCCCATCTGGAGAACCTAAGATAGGTACAGAAAAAGACTTTTTCCCTCTCCTACACCACCATCAGGATATAAAACATTTCCATACCTACGAAATATCCCATCATGCTATCCCTCTGTAGTCAGACCCTTCCAAAGGACTGTAGTTTGTCTTTTTGAGAATGTCATATACATGGAATCATACTATATATGACTTTCTGAGGCTGGCAAGTTTTCCTCAGCATAATGCCTTTGAAATACATCTAAGCTGTGTGTATTGAGAGTTCACTCCTCTTTATTGGGAATAGTAAATTCCCAATGTTCCACCATTTGTTTATTCATTCACCTGTTGAAGGACATCTTGGTTTTTTCCAGTTTGGGCCCATTATGAGTAAAAGGGCTGTAAACACTGTTGTTTAGACTTCTGTATAAACATAAGTTTTTAGTTCTCTAGGGTAAATGCCCAGGAGTGAGGTTTCTGGGTCATATGGTAAGTGTATGTTTAACCTTGTAAGAAGCTGTCGAATTATTTTCCAGAATGGTTATGACATTTTGCATTCTCACCAGCAACTAATAAAGTTCCAGTTGCTCTGCATTCTCACTAGCCCTTGGGGTTATCAGTATTTTATATTTTAGCCATTCTAATAGGTGTGTAGTGGTATATATCAACATAGCTTTAATTGAGCATGTCTACGATGTTGAACATCTATTAATGTGCTTATATTCCATCTGTATATTTTCTCTGGGGACGTGTCACTTCAATCTTTTGCCCATTTTTAAATTGGATTTTTTCCTTACTGTTGGGCTTTGAGTGTTCTTTACATATTCTGAACTCAAATCATATTCCAGATATGTGATTTACAAATATTTTGTCCCAGTCTGTACCTTATCTTTAATTCTCTCAATAGTATCTCTCATCACACAAAAGTTTTTAATTTTGATAAAGTCTTATTTATCAATTTTGTCTTTGATGGATTATGTTTTGGTTGTCATGTCTAAGAACTCTGCCTAACATGATTTTGCCTCATGGGATTTTCTTCTACATTTTATCCCCCCAAAACTTATAGTTTTATGTTTAACATTTAGATCTATGATCTATTATGTGTTAATTTTTGTATAAAGTGTAAGGTTTAGGTTGAAGTTTATTTTTATTTTATATACAATTCTTCTAACACCATTTCTTTAAAATCCTATTCTTTCCTCATTGAATTGTTCTTGTAATTGACTGTGCTTGTGTTGGTCTATTTTTTTACTCTGTACTCTTTCCCACTGATCTATAGACCTATCCTTTCATTAATAACACATTATCTTGATTACTGTCCTTTTACAGTAAATCTTTTTTTTTCACATCTTTATTGGAGTATAACTGCTATACAGCAAAGTGAATCAGCTATATGTATACATATATTCCCATATCCCCTCCCTCTTGAGCCTCCCTCCCACCCTCCCTATCCCAACCCTCTAGGTTATCACAAAGCATCGAATTGATTCTCCTTGTGCTATGCAGTCTTAGAATTGGATATTATGATTCCACACAACTTTGTTTTTTAAAACTCGCTTTGGTTATTCTAGTTCCATTGCATTTACACACACACTTTTGAATCAGTTTGTCTATATCTACCAAAAATCCTGCTATGATTTTGATCAGAAACATGTTAAAACTACAGATCAACTTGGGATGTTGACTTAAAGAAAAACGTACAACATAAGAGTTGTGAGTTTAAGTTTTATTCAGTCTTACTGAGGACTATAGCCTGGGAGTCAGCCTTTCAGTAGCTCTGAGGGAACTTCTCTGAACAGATAGGGGAGAAACCAGTTTATATATGATTTTTAGCTACAGAATATGTATGCAGTCAAGCATACATTCTGGTAAAAGATTACTCTTACTCACAAGGAACAGACATCTCAAGTTAATGATTTCAGTGCTTTTCTCTGTATGGGGTGATTCAACTATCTAAGATGCCTGTTTTTCCAAAGCACAGAGTGCCTAGTCCTGTTTTTCATCCTAAATTCCTCTCAGAGTGCACCCTAGTTCAGTGACTGCAGTGGCTGATGACTTAATCTTTGTAGAACTAGGTGGTGAGCAATGCTCTTTGTTCTTCTTTGTTTACAGGGAGAACTGGAATCTTTACCATGTTGATTCTTCTAATCAATGACCAGGTGACCACAGTATGTCCCTTTATTAGTTTATGTCTTTGTTTTCTTTCATCAGTGTTTTGTAGTTTTTAGCATATAGATAGACAGCCAGAGTACAGTTTTGTTACATTTACATTTAAGCATTTCATTTTTTTGAGCTGGAGTCCATAGTATTATTTTCTTAAATTATGGTTTTTAACTGTTTATTACAGAAATACAGAAATGCAATTGACCTTTGTACTGCCTTCTCACTGGTGACTTTTCTAAACTCTATTTTTAGGAGATTTAAAAAATATATTCCTTGGAATTTTCTACATATACAATCATATTGTCTGAGTATAGAGGCAATTTTATTTATTTATTTAGATCTGTATGGCTTTAAATTTTTTTCTTGCTTTATTGCGCTATTGCAGTTTCATATTGAGTGTGAGAGTAGAAATTCTTTTCTTCTCATCAATCTTAGTGGGAAAGAAGTCAGTCTTTCACCAAGTATGAAGTTAGCTGTAGGCTTTTTGTAGATGCTTTTTATCAAGTTGAAAAATTTACCATTTATTCCTAGTCCACTGAGAGTTCTTATCATGAGTGAATTTGGAGTTTTGTCAAATGCTTTTTCTTCAACAATTAAAAATCATGTTGGTTTTCTCCTTAGACTGTAATGTGGATTACACTAATCACTTTTTGAACATAGAAACAGTCCTGATGTCCTAGGATAAATTCCACTAGGTTGTGGTGTTTATTCTTTTTATATATTGCTGGATTGGATTTGCTTATATTTTGTTGAGGATTTAAAAATCTATTTTAATGAAGGATATTGGCCTGTAATTTTCTTTTCTTGCTATTCTTCATCTAATTTCATCAGGGAAGTGCTGGCTTCCCAAAATAAGTTATGAAGTGTTCTATCCTCTTCTATTTTCTTTTAGAGATTGTGCAGAATTGTGCAGAATTTACTTTTTCTTTAAATGTTTGGTAGAATTCTCCAGGGAGACTCTGGGCTCAGATATTTCCTTTCTGGAAGGCTTTAAAATATGAATTTAATTTCTTCAATAGTTATAGGGTGATTCAGCTTATCTATTTCCATTTGGATAATTCTTGAGAGTTAGTAGTTTTCAAGAATTTGTATCATTTCATCTCAAAGTTTGTGCTAGACTTGTTATAGTTTTCTCTTAATGTCTTCAGTCTATGGTGATACAACATCTTTATTCCTTTATTAGTAATTTGGGTCTTTGTTAGTCTTGCTAGAGGTATATCAACTTTACTGATTTTTTTTCAAAGAAACTGCTTGTTGTTTTATTGACATTTTTTCTCTACTGCTTGTTGTTTTCAATTTTATTGATTTTTTTCTTTTATTCTTTCTGCTTGATATGAGTTTATTTTGCTTTTTTCCTTAAGGTAGAAGTCTATTATTAACTTTAAGCCTTTCTTCTTTTTCAAAGTAAGCATTGAATGCTATAAATGTACAGCTAAGCACTGTTTTAGCTGCCTCTCACAAATTTTGATATGTTCACATATTTTTTATTTTTTTCTTGAGAATTCCTCTTTGAAGCATGGATTATTTAGGAATATCTTATTGAATATCCAAATCTTTTGAGATTTTTCTGTTAGCTTTCTGTTATCTATTTCCAATCTAATTCCATTTTGATCAGAGAGCCTACTCTATATGGTTTTAATTATTTTGTATTTTTTAACATTTGTTTTATCGCCAGGATATATGACCTAACTTGGTCAATGTCCTAGGTGCACTTAAAAACAAATGTGTATTCTGCTGTTGTTGTCTGTGGGTTTTGTAAAAGTCAAATAGGTCCAGTTGGTTGATGGTGCTTTTTGCTTTTTCTGTATCCTTGCTAATTTTCTGTCTACTGGTTCTAACAATTACAGAGTGAGGAGTGTTGAAATCTCAAACTATAATTCTTAATTTCTCTAATCATCCCTTCAGTTCTGTCACCTTTTGTTTCATGAATTTTGAAGCTCTGTTTTGATGCATAAATATTTAGGATTGTTATGTGTGCTTGGTAAATTTACTTCATCATTATGTAATGTTCTTTTTGTTCCTGGTAATTTTATTAGCTCTGAAGTCTATTTTGTCTGACATCAATACAGCCATTCCAACTGCCTCTACATTAATGCTTGTATGGTGTATCTTTTCCTATCCTTTAACTTTTAATCAACATCTATAATTATATTTAAAGTAAATTTTGTAGACAGCATAAAGTTGGATCATGTTTTTCTTTTCCTTTCTTTTAAAAAAATGCATTCTAATCTCTTTTAGTTAGCTTTTTAAGACCATTTTTGTTGGATGTAATTCTTGATATGATTGGAATTGTGTCTACCATTTTATTATTTGATTTATATTTGTTTCTTCTATTATTTCTGCTTTCTGTTTCTCCATTTCTGCCTTCTTTTGAGTTATTTGACCAATTTTTTTAGTATTCTGTTTTACTTTATCTATTGCATTTTAAAATCTATTTCTTTGTAGAGGATTTTAGTGGTTGCTCTAGAGATTATAGTATGCATTCTTAACTTTTCTCAGTCAACTTAAAATCAGTAGTTTACTGCTTCAAGTAGAATATAGAAACTTGATGACCATTTAGGTCTCTTTACTCCCCTCCCCCTTATGATATAATATTCTTATGTGTTCAACACCTACATACATAGGAAACCGTATCAGGCAGTGTTATAATTTTTGCTCTCTGCTATCAAACTTATTTTTAAAAACTTAAGAGAAGAAAAGTATGTTATATCTACCCAATTATCTGCATTCTATTGTGATTTCTTTACTCCTTGCCATCCAAGTTTCCCTCCCATATCATTTCTTTCTCTCTGATGAACTTCCTTTAGCAATTCCTTTAGTCCTGGTCTGCTGGCAATGTATTCTTTCAGTTTTCCTTCCTCTGTTAATGTCTTTATTTCACTTTCATTTATGGGTGATATTTTTTCTTGATATAGAATTCTGGGTGTTTTTTTCTTTCTCCTAGCACTTTAAAAAGTGTTGTTCTACTTCCTTCCAGACTCCATTTTTTTCTTATCAGAAATATGGTCATTCAAACCATTGTCACCCTATAAATAATGCAATATTTTTTTCTGGTTTCTTTCAGGATTTTTTCTTTGCCTTTAGTTTTGAAGAGTTTAATTATATGTCTGTGTGGGGATTTCTTTGGGTAAATTCTGTTTAGGGTTTGCTGCACTTCTTGAATCTGTAAATGTATGTCTTTTCCCAAATTGGGGGAGTTTTCAGCGATTATCTCTTCAACTATTTCCCAGAATAATGCTCTTTTTGTGTTAATGCTCCTTTTGTGTTTCCAATAATATAAAATTTAAAGCTTTTGGCATTATATTACAAATCCCTGAGGTTCTGGTCATAATTTTTAACCTTTTCCCATTTTATCATTCAGACTGGATAATTTTTATTACTCTGTCTTCAAGTTCACTCCTTGTTTTGTTATTTCCTATCTGGTATTGAGTCCATCCAGTAAGTTTCAAGTTTTGATTATTTATTTTTCAATTCTAAAATTCCCTGGTTCTTATTTATTTCTTTTTTTCCTTTGGTGAGACTTATCTCTTTCCATTCATTTTAATAGTATTTGACATTATTTCTTAGAGAGTTTTTTTAATAGCTGCTTTAAAGTCTTTGTTAGATAATCCCAACATCTGTGGCATCTCAGTGTTAGCATCTCTTTGTTGCCTTTCCATACAAATTGACATTTTCCTGGTTCTTCATGTGCCATGTAATTTTGGATTGTATGCTAGACATTTTGAATATTATGCTAGGAGTCTCTGGGTCTTGCTTAACTCCTCTGGAGAATGTTGATATTTTAGATCAGCAGGCACTTGACCTGGTTTGTTTCAGGTTGCAAGTTCTGACAAGACTTATGGGAGTTGTGGTTCCAATGTCACTTCCTTTATAAATACCTTTGCAATATTATTTAGATCTGTCCTATGTCTGTGCCACCCTGTGGCCACTCTTAGCTCTGGGTGGTGATCTGTCTTATAGTTCAGTTCTCAAAGTCGATGGTATGCTGTCTTCTGTCAAAGCTCTACATGGGCATAGTGGGAGTGCTCTCAGTAGTTAATAACTATTTTTTTCCAGCTACTCTCCCAACTCTTTCCTCTCTGTGACATCCTTAGAACGTTTTAGTCTCTCTGTGGCTCCTCTTTTCAGTTTAGCCAGAAAGCTTGGACTTTATTTTACCAGTTCTGTCATTCATTACCAATTGTGATCATTTCCTGAGCCTAGATGCAGCAGGAAAAGATGGAGGGAAAAAGCATCAGGTGCTCACCCCACTTTCTTGGGGCCTCATCTCCTCTGATTTGTAGGGACGCTTCTAATTCCTCATTGTGTGTCCCTAAATCATCACTGTTGCTGTTGCTTCCAGTGCCACCACCAATTGCACTGGATCGCTTGAGGACTGGGGGAAGAGAGAAAGGAAAAAAGAAAACAACAACACAGGAGGTTTTATCCCACTCTCTCTGACCATTAGAAGATCCCCTTCCCATCTTGCAAGCCAAAATTTGGAACTTCTGGAACTCTCTCAGTCTGTAAGAATGCCCACTTCCGGGTTTCAGGCTGCCTTGAGACTGGGTTTGGAGATAACAGAGACAGAAATGATAAGATCATTGGTGGTTTAGTGGCACTTAGAATTCTGATCTTCTTTCAAATCTGGCTGCTACTATTTACCTTTCAGATTTCCCAAATAGCTGCTCATGCGTTCTATGTTTTATAACTGCATTTAGTGGAAGAATGTGCTTATTCAATTTTACCAGACACCAGAACCCTAATAAACTTTTTTGTAATCACATCAGAGTGCTGAAATGCCCAAAGAAAATCTTCAGAGCTGGTATTAGTGAAACGTGATGGTTGGACTTTATAACCTCAATTTACTCTTGTGACTTCTGTTTTCATATGTGATCTTTTACTTATTATTACTGTTATCTCTCTACTGGCTCAGGAGGAGCTGCCCTACCCTTAACCAGAAGTGCATTTTCCCTCAATTTTTAATAACATACTTAAAATATAATTGGAATGTTTATATAAAAATCTAATAAAAGTGCAGGGTCAAGAGAATAAGACAAATTACAATTTGAGAGAACATATTTGCAAAAGACACATCTGATAAAGGACTGTTATTCAAAATATGCCAGGAACTTTTAAAATTCAACGATAAGAAACAGCCTGATTAAAAAATGGGCTCAAGACCTTATGGACACCTAGCCAAGGAAGACATGCAGATGGCAAACCAGCATGTGAAAAGGTGATCCACATCACATGTCATCGGGGAAATAAAAATCTAAACAGCAGTGAGATACTATTACATGCTTATTAGAATGACTAAAATCCAAAACACTGACAACATGAAATGTTGGTGAGGATGTGAAGCACGAGGAACCCTCATTTATATGTGATGGTAATGCGAAATAGTATAGCTACTTTGGAAGACAGTTTGGCAGTATCTTACAAAATTATACACATCCCAATGATGTGAGCCAGCAAAGGAGTTGAAACCTTATATTTACAAAGAACCCTGAACACAGATGTTTACAGCAGCTTTATTCATAATTGCTAAAACTTGAAGGCAACCAAGATATCCTTCAGTAGGTGAACGGATAAAGAAACTGGTACATTCAGACAATGGAATATTTTTCAGCACTAAAAGAAATGAGCTATCAAGTCATGGAAAGACATGGAGGGAGGAACCTTAAATGCACATTACTGAATAAAAGAAGCCAGTCTGAAAAGGTCACATACTGTATGAATCCAACTATATTACATTCTGGAAAAGGCAAAACTAAGGCTACAGTAAAAGGATCAGTGGTTGCTAGGGAATGAGAGAGGGAGGGGTGAACATACAGAGTGCAGAGGATTTTTAGGGCAGTAAAAATACCCTGTATGATGCTAAAATAATGGGTACATATTATCCAAACATTTGTCAAACCCATAGAATATATAACATCAAGAGAGAAACCATGAAATTTGGATGATTATGATGTATCAATGTAGGTTCATAAGTTGTAACAAATGTACCACTCTGATAGGGGATGTTGATAATGGGGGAGGCTGTGCATGTGTAGAGGCAGGGGTATGTGGGAAATCACTGTACTTTTCTCTTAGTTTTGCTGTGAATCTAAAACTTCTCTGGAAAAATAAATCCTATAAAAAAGGATGAACTTCTGATTTATACTACAACATGGATGAAACCTGGAGACATTATACTAAGTGAAATAAGCTAGACACAAAAGGACAAATATTGCATGGTTCTATTTATATGAAGTATAGACAGTAGTTGAATTCATAAAGACAGAAAGTAAAACAGTGGTTACCAGGGGCTGGAGGGAGGAGGGAATGGGGAGTTATTGTTTAACTGGTATAGAGTGTCATTATGGGATGATGAAAAAGTTCTGGAGATGCATAGTGATGGTCATTACACAACAATAATGTATTTAATGTTGCTGAACTGTTCACTGAAAAGTGGTTAAAAAGGTAAATTTTTTGTTATGTATACTTTACCACAATCACAAATAAAATACAAAAATTACTTAAATTTTTAAAAAGTGTGTTGGTAAATAAAGGAAGTCGGGAGAAAGTAATATGTAACTAGATCATGGTTGGCAAACTATGGCCTGCCAATGAGCCAAATCCAACCATAGCAATTCTTTCACTTATTGTCTATGGTTGTTTTTATACTGTAACAGTAGAGTGGGGTACTCCTGAGGAAGACTGGCCTTCAGTGCCTAAAATATTTATTATCTGACCTTTACAGAAAAAGTTTGACAGCCACTGAACTAGATGATCTAAACTATAAGGTATAGATCATCATGGTCATCTTGGGATATCCTGACCTAGGATCTCTGAATGGAAGCATATTTTCTGCAGACAAAATCATCCAGAGTAATGGGAAGTCCTTTCCTTCTCTTTCCAAAATCCTAATTCCATTCCTTTAACTATTACTGATAGGATAACTATTATTTTTCTAGGCATTGTGCTCCATGCTTGGATACATGCTAAAAAAGACAGATGTTGTTCCTGCCCTCATGAAGCTGTAAATGGAAAGCAGTTTTGATAGATAGTTGAAAGCAATCTCTCTCCAACAACCTCTTATTGATCCTGAATTTATTTGATTAGTCAACATAGATTAAATCTAGCATCTCTTCTACATCACAGCATGTATGATCAGAAAACATCTTTTTATGCTTTCTTAGAATCTTCTTTTTCAGCTAAACATTTGCCCTCTTCATTTGTGATCAAGAAATTATGCTAAAAATGCAAGTCCTGTCACCAATACGTGCATTTGCTATGTCACTTTTGCATTATCTACAAATGCTATCCAGAAAGTATATCTAATTTGCTGGTATATTTTCCTACAATAGACATAGAACATTATCCCTGATAATGAATAAAAAAGTATTAGTTTCAGAACTTGAGATACATTTCCCAATACAATTGCATTTCCATTTACTTTATAGGGAATAAATATGACTGCTCTTAAAAAGAAGTGGACATAAAGTAAAATTACACAAAATTTAAAATCAGTTATTTCAAAATTAGGGGGTACATTTATCAAACCTGTTGAGCAGCAGAATCACTGAGTTAAATTTTTTCTACTAATTGATTTATCTAATCCCATGAAATCTAGTGAATGGTTTCTGGATTTTTCCTGGACTCCTCTTGTTGTCATTTTCTTCTCAACCATAAAATATTATTTTCTCTCTAGAAAATACCCATAATACAAATCAGAAAGAAGTTAAAGCACATTTTAATTTCAGAGGTGTTACAAAGTGATATAAATAGAAAATTATTATGGATAATGCATGGAAAGTCTATAAATCATTTTGTTGGAGTGTTAGAGTCTAGATTAGTGAGGCTATGCTTTATTTAATGGTTCAAAGTTTACAAAAATGCCAACTAGAATCTGGAATGGTAAAAACTCAGTGTTAAGTAAAAATCCGATCAAAAAAAATAGTTGTGGGAAACAGCTGGAAAGGTGCTGTCTCTAAATACATGTTGTGTTGTCTGTAGTGGCTGGTGAGGTCTCTGGTTCTAGACAGAGGCATTTTCAGAACTTAAATAGTTTTTTTTTGACAGGTGTGCAGCTTGATTTTGTGATCTATTGCTCCAAGAGGAAATAAAAATTTGGTCAATATTTTAAAGAAAACAAAACTTACCCCCCCCAAAAAAATTAGAAAAATGAATAGGGAGGAATGGACATAATAAAGATGTGAAAATAGAGTTCACAATAGGGCTGACATGCACTCAACTGTATCTCCTAAAACATGTGCTTTCCAGAGATAATAACAATACAATTCATCATGCTTCCTTTTGGTGTCAGTGAAGTTCAGAGGCAAACTTAGAGTGTAATTGTACAGTTGAGTTAATCCTGCCATTTGGCTACCTGCATTCTTCTCTTTTCCTTATGTCTTATTTGCTGATTTTTTCCCCATCATATTATTATGCTTGCTATTGTGTCTTTTCTCTAAGTTGACTTAAATCATTTTGTAAAGAATGAGACAGACAAATTCAATGTTGAAAAAGCATACAATGCAGTGTCATCACAAGAACATGATTTAGAGGCCATGAGATCAACCATTTAGGTTGTTACTTTGAGAAATATTCTTAGTTATGAGTTTTATCAAGACTAAGGTTCTCTCTCTTCAGGCAAACAACAGTAGGAATTGAGTAGTACAAAATACATCTGTGAAGGGTGACCTCAGAGCACTTAGAAAATTTTCTCTGATAATAACACAAATGCTAGCCCAAACAGAAAAGCATAAAAGCAAAATCCTATGACTGCACTGGTACCTCTCATTACCTGGGTAAGAATATATTCATCAACAAGTGACCAGAAATGGAGAAATGGCAAGTGAATGACAGTAAAACAAAGAATAACTCATTTCATTCCAACATTTTTATAACTTCTGCCTTTTTTGCCTATTAGACATAAACAATGGCAATGTGATAACCATGAAATCAACTAAAATAGTGGGATAGCAAGGTAGTTGTATGACATTATAGTCAAAATGACGAGGGTCTGTCTCTTACTTGTCTTATGACCCTGGGAATTTTTCAACCCTTGAATGTAAGTTTTCTCACGGTGATATAGAGATGATAATATTACCTACCTTCATAAAATTGTTATGAGAATCAGTTGAGGTGATAGATAGATAGATATTGGACTATCACAATTATAAATGGTCAGTAGTATTAGCAGCAATCATCATTGTTTGTAAATACCAAAAGACATAGTCTGTTTTTCTTTTGTCCTAATGGAATCTAAAGATGTCATTTTGGGGTACAAAACAGAAAGGAAAATAAACAGCTCCATATGATTAATGGCCAGGATGACCACAAGTGAATTCTATAGACCAAGGGACCACACACGTCACAGGCTGGCAGTATTGTTCACATTGCACTCAGATGGGACTATCAGAGCAATTGATTAGAATACTGTCCCCAATTTTGTAGATCACAAGGCAGGGAAGACTAACTTCTCTTGAACTCAGATCTCTTGAGAAAGATCTGATGCCTTTAAAATCAGACAGTGACTGGCAACAGTGTTTATGAAAAATAATTCCAATAATTTCCAAAAAAAATTAAAAAATAGGGACTTCCCTGGTGGTCCAGTGGTTAAGAATCTGCCAGTGAATGCAGGGGACGCTAGTTCGATCCTTGGTCAGAGAACTAAGATCCCACAGGTTATGGGGCAACTAAGCTCATGCACTGCAACTAGTGAGGCCAAGAGCCACACCAGAGAGCCCACGTGCTACAACTACAGAGCCTACATGCTCTGGAGCCCACGCACCACAACTAGAAAGGCCTGCGTGTCACAATGAAAGATCCCACAAGACACAATGAAGATCCAGTGTGCCGCAACTAAGACCCAATGCAGCTAAATAAATAAATATTAAAAAAAAATTCAAAAGGAGTATTTTTTATCGCAACATGCCCAGAATTCTTCTGTAACTAACTGGAAGTCCAGAATCACATGTTTTATTTCAGAATTCTCTGGTTCCTGTAATTGTCTTCCTTCATCATGATTGTATTGACACCCAAAGACTCTTCCCTGTCACCCTCAGAGTCCTTTCCTTTCTCTGCACACTCTCTCCTGTCCTGTCCTTATTGACTTTTCTGATCCTATAAACGTAAGATTAGAAGCTAGAGTTACTTTCTTGTATTAAAAGCAAACGTAATCATCTTCCCTGCTAAAGATTCCTGGCCAATATCCTTTCAGAAAGGAACATTCTCCTTTGAACTCATAGATGAGCCATTTCTGAACACTCAATCGTTGGTACTATTTTACTTCCACAGTCATTGTGTAACCTCAGCATTCATCATTCTAGAAACAGCTGTGGAGAACCTGAGTGTGAGAGGTGCAATCCAAAACTCAATATTATTCTTTCTAGGAATATCACTAATTACAATTTCACAGAAAGTGAATATCTAGCAACTGAGAGTGGAAAAAAAAAACTGGAAAGATTTACTGAGTAGAGAAAACCCACAGAAACCTTCTTTAAAAAAAAATAGAGGAAAATCTTTAAATTATTTGACACAATGCAATATGACAAACCAGGTCCACCCATTAAATAAGAAGTCCCCATCACAGATCCTCAGATTATTTACGAACACAACAGAATGGGCTCAGCTATTTACAGGAAGCTGTGACTCTTATGTATGTCTTCCTAACAGTATAAAGGAGAGAAAAATCTGTTTTGGACCATTAGTTAGCTCACAGCTGGGTTTAATAATGAGGGTGTTTGGGATATCTGATGTAGGATGTTAAGACAAACCCAGAGAGGCTGATTTAATTGTGGTCCATGGCCAGAGGCAGCAAAGGCTTGGGGGAAATATCTATTTCATTGGAGTTACAGAGTCTAGGGAAAAGGCTATGTTATAGAACCTACACTCATCTAAAGGAATCTTTTAGCCACACATCAACACTTCCTATTTCTTCTTCATGTTTTCTTATTAAAAGAATTGAAATTTGCTAGTAGGGGACCAAGTATCTCAGGAAAAGAAGAAAGATCCAAGGGAAGGAGTGAAGCAGGAGGACAAACAGGTAAGAAGAAAGGGTAGAGAAGGAAAACATTGGTTTTCTTCTTTTAGGAATTTTGGTCACTAAGCCAGCACGTAGTAGTCACTTAGGCCTGGGTTCTGTAAGATTAATTCACAGAGTATTGTCTTAAAAGTACAGTTTTACATTGTAGAACATACAGTGACTTGAATTCAAATAGTAATTTTATATTAGTGATTCTAAGTTGCTTTACTATTTGACATAAGAATCATTAACAGTTAATCATGTGAGTTATTTACATTCAAAAATTTGCTCCTCATTTCTTGAAAAGCTGATCTTTCTTTGTGGTTAGAATACTCCTCAGAACCCCAGCAATCTTTTGCGCTCTTTTTCAAGATCTATTGACTTATTTAGCAAGGTAAAGTTCTGTCCTGGCCTTTGTGAATTATCAAAAATGATCAGAATTCTTATCAGATTGTACTTTGCTATTCTGGGTCTCAATTCCCTTAAGTAGTTGAAGAGCAAAATATTGTATCTTTTTTTTTTTTTTTTAATTGCCTTACACTTGGTTTTTCCTGTTTTCTTGTCAAGAGGCTTGTGTTTCTATCCCCTGCTTTTGGTTCCAGGAGGATGCTCTGCTCTACATCTTTTTGGTATAAACAGTGATTCAGTCTCCCTGCCCCCTCCTAGTTTTCGGCAGACATAATCTAATCTGTGTTATGCGACAAGACCAATTAGTCTCGCCCACTCTCCAGCCTTCTGTCCCTCCCCTGTCAGCTGCCACCCTCTTGGCACTCCGTCTCCTTTAGGAAGTAGCAATGGGAGCCAAATTTCCCAACTGAATTCATTAGATGAATATGCAGGTCCAGATTGCAGAAATGTGCTCACATCCTCAAGTAGAACTCCGAATCAAGACTTCTGACTCTTTTCTCTCCTTGCATGTAATGTTTATCAGAAGATTTCTAGCTACAAAACTTCCTCACTGGCTAGAAAGGAAGGAAAGCTGCATTTGACACGATGAGGCAAATGGAAGACCCAGAACGGCCCTGAACAAAATAAATGCAGAGAATGCCAGCCTTTTCAGGGCTGGGCTCAGTTATTTTCTACAAGTAGCAACCTGCTCACTTTTGACAAGTAGAGGTGGCCTGCAGAATCCAGATGATGGATGGGCAGGGCATGTCATTCATAATGCATGCTCAGAGCACCGGCACTGCAAACATTTGGATCAACGGGAATCAGAACGGGACCTGGAGGGCAAGACGTGGAACAGCTGGTGGTGTTTGAGTCTGATGAGTCTATTGTCACATAGCCAGACTGTGGTCACCACAGCTGGGGACAGCAGGTGCCCAGAAAGCTTGACCCATTAGATTTCCAGGAACCAAAGAGAGAAATCACTTAAGATTGCTTCCTTTTCTGTTATCAGAAGTCATTTTTAGATTTGTAAAATCTGTATCATGATTTTTTTTAATTTATTTATTGAAGTATGGTTGATTTACAATGTTGTATTAATTTCTGCTGTACAGTAAGGTGATTCAGTTATATATACATATATGTGTGTGTATATATATATATACACACACACATTCCTTTTCATGTTCTTTTCCATTATGGTTTCTCACAGGATGTTGAATACAGTTCCCTGTGCTGTACAGTAAGACCTTGTTTTTTATCCATTCTATAGGTAATAGTTTGCATTTGCTAATCCCAAACTCCCAGTCTATCCCTCCCCCACACCCCCTCCCCCTGGGCAACCACAGGTCTGTTGTCTATGGCTGTGAGTCTGTTTCTGTTTCATATGCATCATTATTTTCAATATCATAACTGCTGAAGGAGGGATGAACGTTCTAAAATGTTCATAGCTGGTAGCTTACATTTCAAAACTGATAATCATAAATATAGTTTCACTTTACCTGATTAGGAAGATTGTAAGTTACTATCTCTGGGTCAATTGCTCAAATAGACATTGGGATTTTTAAAATATTTCACAGTGTCCATCAATAAAACCTGAGTTCCTTTGCAAATATGCCCATTAATTAGTATTCCTTACAGAATAAGGCTGGTGATCTGTTGTTTTACAAAAGCACAGGCAGATTTCTTGGATTAATTGAAAATTCCCTTATAAACACATAAGTATAAGAGTGAGTCAGAAAAAAAGTTTGGGAAAGGAACAGAGAAATAAAACAAATGTCAAAGCCTTAATAACAAATTCTCTCTAGGAATTTGAGGTGACAATATAACACCATTTCTTTTGTGTGTCAGTTTGCCCATCACTGCAAAGTCCTACAGAGTTTATTGTCATCTGCTGCCACGGGAAGCACAAAGGTACTTCATGTGGGTTCTCAGCCATGTCCTTGTGACAGAGAAAACCTTGGCTATGACTCTGTGAATTCTGTGTTCTCATCTGCCCTATACAGCATACTTGAATCACTTATGGGACCAGTTAGGTGGAAATTCCCAGTAATATAGGCAGGAAAATAAAAAGAGTAAGAGAGGATCCCTGGTCAATTTAGATGCAGCCTGAGAGCACAAACATAGCTGCTTGGACACGAGGAAAACATTTCAGAGAGATGCCTCTTTTTCTAACACACCTTGACAATGGAAACAAGACTCAGAACTATTTCCTTTCTCTTCTTCTTCAACTGAGTTTTAATGTCCTGTTGCTCTAATTTTAATTTAGTAAATTCCCAATATCACCTGTGCAGTAAACTTTGTATGTAATCATGGGAATCAAGAACAGCAGTCTGGGGAGGGAAGAGACGTTCTCCTGAAAGACCTCTTACATTAACTTGCCATTTCTCAGCATCTTCCACACTGTGACTGGTCCAGAATTACAGGAGTTACTGAAAAGCCAGAGGGATTCTTTGTCTTCCCTTGACTTCCAGCCAGCCTCCATTCATATTGCTGCTACCAGAAGATTAAAAGAGAAAAAAAAAAAAAAAAAAGAACTCATAGGGTTAAGAAGTCTCTACAACTGTGGTAGAAAATACATCTGAAGAATGATCAATCTATTAATGCCTAGTAAGCTTCTAACTTGGGTTACATATGCAAAGCACATAAGGGAAAATAAAAATGTATACAGGCAAGTCTTTGCCTTCATGGAAGTTTCTATAGTTGGTTAGTTGGGGAAATAATTCAAATTTATCATGTATTTGAACTTCAGTAGAAGTGTCACATGTCTGCAGGTCTTAGAGAATTACATTGCACACTTGAGGGTGTACAGATGGGGAGTCTTTCTGGAAAGTAATCATCAACTTTTATCAAGTGTCTTAAAATGTTCATACTCTTTGACCAATAATCCCAATTCTAAAAACCAAACAAAAATCAATAATGTACAATATACAGAAAGAATTATATATAAGGAGAGTCATCATAACACTGTTCAAAATACTAAAAAAATAAAAGCAAGAAATTAAGTGTAAAATAATTAATAGCACAAGAGTTAGAGTATGGTTATCCTAGTATGATATTTCAGTACATATGTCTAGTCTGGATTTTGAATTAGAAATATATAAAGATATGAACTTAAATTACTAGATGATTTTTAATAACATAATTTTAAATGACTTCTATCTTTAGACTCTGGTCTAGGTTGAGGCAAAAGAAGTACCTTGGTAGCAAAATTTAAGGAGGCTCTCACTCTCAGACGTCTGCAAGAGCAGTGTGGACATTGGCACAGCCCTGAGAGTGAGTGATTCCTGAAATCATGTGCTCTGAGCTTCTCCTTGTCCCAGTCCTGCACCTGGTATCCTATAGATGTGCCGTGATATACATAATCAGTGCTGTACTTTTGGACATTTAGGTTGTTTTTAATGTTTTTCTGTTATAAATAACATTCCAATGTACATGTAACACAGACATATTTGATTTTATCATTGGAATACATTTAGAGTAGTTGGATTTTTTGTCTTAAAACGTTTAAGGATTTGATCCAGATTGACACATTTCCTCTGGGAAGTTGCTATGGCTCTCTGCTGATTCTTTTAGTAGTATGTATTTGAGAGTTTTCATACATATTTTTTTCTACCTATTTTAATCTTTTCAGTATGACAGAAAAAAATCTGTTTGTTTCTATTTTCAATTTTTAGTCATTTCATTTAGTTAGTCATTAAATATTTTAATACTTTATTTCCCATTGCATTTTTCTGTATGTATATTATCTGCTATGCCTCTTAGCAATTTTTCCACTAGGGTCTTTGTTTTTCCTTAAAGATTTGTAAGCTTCTCATAAATTAAAACCATATGCTCTGCCTCTCAGATATGTTACCTTTTTTCTCATCTATATTTATTTGTTATGTTTTGGTGTGCTAAATAAAAAATAGTAAAAAAATAGTAACAGTTAACACTTTTGAGTGTTTGCTTTATACCAGACACTGTTTTAATCCTTTATAATTATTAACTCACTTAATCCTAATAAGAGATGTGAACAATTATTATCTTAATTTTATAGTGGATGAAACTGAGGTACAGAAATGTTCAGAGGCAGAGTAACATGCCCCAAATTATTCAAGTCTAGTGACCAGATATCTTACTCAGAACTTAGGCTCCTGGGTCTGAATTCCTATGGGCTACCCTGTACTACCTCCTATAGCAGAATGGATGGCAATAAAATTACAAATCAAATCTACTGATCATTTGTTTTTTTACTATCTCTAATGTTATGTTATTTTCTTTTATTTTAGGATTTTCTCTATTTAAATCAATAGATTAAAGATGAATTATATAATAGATGATGTTTGAGATATCAGATATTAGAGATATTCCATAAACAAATATTTTTTTAAAAGTCAATGCCTCTATCATATTATGTACTAAAGTTTATTCCAGAAAGATTGAGTTAAATGCCAAAAAATTAGATAATTTGTGTTTTCTTAGAAAATCATTTATTACATCAACATTATCATTTAATTATATATAGTATTTTCTTATAATATTTTGTGACCTCTTGATCTGTGTTTTATACCTTTCCTAATTTCTAATTTTCTGTATTTTAAAAATTTTCATACAGGTTGTCCAGTTATTATCTTTTCCTTAAAAAATTATTTCAACCAATTAACCCTGGGATTTACTTGGCTGAACTTTCCTGAGTTGCTTGGAAGAATCATTAAATGTTGTTAAATAAATCCTGGCTCCTATTTAGTCTGTAGCCTGCTACATAGAGTTGTACAAGTGAGATGCAGAGCAATTATAAATCAATGCCTGAAATTTAGAGCATTTATGTATGTTTAGAGACAATTCTCCATGGGTCTCCCTCACTTCTGTATATATTGTGAGCAGAGGCATAGGTGGCCTTTGTCCTGGACTATCTTTTCAAGGATGTTTCAAAGGGAATAGCCTTGGAAGATAGAGATAATGTCTCCCTCTGGAGAAAAGGGCAGATGTGTTTACTGCCTAGCTTAAAAAAGGTAATATCCCGCTTGGGCAAAAAGGTCAGGCAGATTTGCCTGCAGTCTATTTTAAAAGATTTGGGTTCTTGCTGAGGATTCCTCAAATTCCTTAGCTGTGATACAAATCCACTGTGTGCACAGCATCTACCTGGCTTACTCCACATCACCCCCCTAGGACTTGGGGTGAAAGAAGAACTGATACAAACATGATACAAAGTCTTTTGTCTCTGACCCATGGGTTTTGTGTAGGCAAACTTAGTTTGAAAGTAGGATAAATAAAATCTCACACCCTTCATAGTTCTTGATGCTGATTTTTTATTCTATACTTATAATGAAATGCCTTTTTCTTTCTTTATTATGTTTTAAGACATGTGGCATTATCTCTTCTATTTTGTGGTCTGAGAATCACTCATTGTGCTGCAGCTCTAGTTGTTTGTAAGATTACGACCTTCTCTTTTAGCTATGCCCATGGGCTCCCAAAGTGAAGTTCATGTATCCCTCATGGCCTTTATTTGACTGCAGACCATCTCACCTGTTCTCAAGATTAGGTGAAAAATTCATCTCAGTTTTAGCTATATTGAAGTATGAAACATATTTCTTTGAGTTACTCAGAAATCTCTAAAATTAATTTTGAGGTGTCCATGTATCCAATATTTTAAATCAGGTAATCTCAAACATAATTTCATATTTTTATTAACATCTGTAAGACCATTCTGAGTGATATAATAGAAGGAATTTCTTTTATTTACAGATTCTAATCATTTTTTGCTTATACTTGCTTCTATATGTAATTTCATTAATCCCTATTTCTACTTTCTTTTGAACTATTTTGTTATTTTGTTTATTGCATATCTTCATTCCTTCTTTTAATCATAGTATTTCATGGTGTAAATTTGCTTTTAATTTCAGCTTTGGCCGGGTTCCATGGGTTTTAGTATTCAGTGTTGTCATTATCATTCCCTATGCATTTGATAAATTCAGTTTTGATGTGTTTAATCACCCACAGTTTATCTGGAAGAGTATTTAATTTCCCAGGGTTTCATCAATATCAAGAACAAAATGGTATTCACTGGCTTCCTGTGATGCAAGATGAAAATATTACCATACTTTACCTTCTCACCCACATCCTGGTTTTATTTTCATATAATCTAAGTTTTTAGTTCCAGTTTTTAAAATTCTCACAGTATCACACATTTTATTTTCAAAATTAAAGTTATCACTTTTGCAACCACATGTATAACAATTATTCAAACTTTTCAAATTGGATTCGATGCACACCTTTAGTCAGTTATATACAACTTTCCTAGTCTTTAAATCTATTATGTTAGCACTTTGTAGCCAAACAGAGCTGAGTTTAAATCTTGACTCAAAGGTCATTAACTTTCTATGTTTTCTTGTATAAGTAATAGGCAATCTCCTAAAGAGGAGTGTGGCCTTGGCACTGTCTTTTCATAGTGGTTGATGGTACCAGTGTGGCCTGGGAGAGGCTGCTCATCGCTCATCCATGGCCTCTTCAACAACAGACCTGCAGCTTCAAGGAAAAGCCCATCATAATCTTCCTGTTGTGTATAAATGCTCATGAACCTGGGCATACCTGCTTAGTTTCCCTCAAGTATTCTCAACACAACTGCCAAAGGAAACTCCTTTTGCCCTATAGCTCACCTTCATTTCCAATCCTCAGCTCTCCAAAACAGATGGTGTTGTGGGGGTCCCTGACCTCGTCTACTTGGGATCCCACGAGGCCACCACTGTGGCATGGGGAAATGAGTTGCCCTAAGCCTCTGAGCATCTTTTCCCAGTATGATTTTCTTGCTGTTGTTTCTATCAAACAATCTTGAGAATTCCATAATGACGATGATATCTTTCCCATGTCTTTTTTTTTTTTTTGTAACAGATACCTCACACTCCCCATTTTTACACATTCTTGGTCATTTCCTTTATTATTAGAAGAGCAGTCATATGTTTGTATACACAAGCATTCTACCCAGACATCTAGGTAACTTTTATTTTTCCTTGTCTTGTATCCTGTTGCAATTGAGAGTAAAGTTCTTATACATGCACCCCTGTGTTCATAGCAACACTATTCACAACAGCCAAGACATGGAAACGGCCTAAATGTCCATCGACAGATGAATGGATAAAGGAGATGTGGTACATATATACAGTGGAATACTTCTCAGACATAGAAAAGAATGAAATCATGCCATTTGCAGCAACATGGATGGACCTGGAGATTATCATACTAAGTGAAGTCAGTCAGAAAGAGAAAGACAAATACCGTATGATATCACTTGGAATCTAAACTATGACACAAATGAACCTATCTCTGAAACAGAAACAGACTCACAGACATAGAGAACAGACTTGTGGTTGCCAAGGTGGGGGGAATGGGTTGGAGTTTGGGGTTGGCAGATGCAAAATATTATACAGAGAATGGATAAACGACAAAGTCCTACTGTATAGCACAGGGAACTATATTCAATATCCAGTGATAAACCATAATGGAAAAGAATATGAAAAAGTGATATATATATTAAGTGATTATATATAACTGAATCACTTTGTTGTACAGCAGAAATGAACAGAACACTACAAATCAATTATACTTCAATAAAATAAATTTTAAAAAAGAGTAAACTTCTTATGACAAAAAAGGGCAATATACATATTTTCTAGGTGATAATAGTTGTCACCATTAGGAACCGAACGCAGTGCAAAGAATTTTGTACACATCATCTGGGAGACCCAAAACCACCTGTGAGTACATATATCTGTTGTTCATATTTAACAGATGGGACAACTGAAGACCTGGGAGACTATGGCATTAGCCAAAGCCACACGTATACTAACTGGGAGATGCAGGTTTGAGGCAATAAGTGGCAAGGGAGAAACGAGTGGAAACAATAGCGCCATAGAGATTTAGAATGAAGGAGCTCGCTGTGCAGTAGAGTGATCTAAGGAAAGAAAGTGGGCTTAAAATTGCCTCAGTAAGTGTTACGTGGGAATTCCCTAGCGGTCCAGTAGTTAGGACTCCTCAATTTCACTGCCAAGGGCCTGGGTTCAATCCCTGGTCGGGGAACTAAGATCCCACAAGCCTCATGGTGCGGCCAAAAAAAAAAAAAAAACGGGTTATGTTTGGAATCCAAACATGAGAAGTGTTTGGGGCTTTTAATCAGAAAGAAGGGATAGGAATCTGGTAATAGCTAACTTCTCAAAAAAGAACAGATGAAAACCAGATGAGACTCTGGCTAAAGAGGGACCTGGGCTCAGGGAGGTGAACTGTCTTCTGTGATCATGGGGCCTCTTTGAAGTTGCTGGAGCTGCAGCTGATGCAATTTAATCATGGTTAGAGGAGACCAAAGGTACAGGATGAACTAGCCATTAAAGACGAAAGTAGGAAAGATGTTTAAGAAGCCTTTGTGTTGAAGTCTGAACCAAGAGAGTGGCTGGAAGAGATGCAGAGACATTATCAGGAGTCATTGTGGAGTGACTGATGATGGAGCCCTGGAGAAAGGAGGAATCCAAGATTGACTCCATGGAATACAAGAAATGATAGAGAAATGAAATAATCCAGTCCACTGCCCTCACTTTATAATAGCATAAGCTGTAACGGAGAAGGGAAATATATAGAATCTTCCAGTCTGTTATTAGGAAAGCCCCCTCACTACCAGCCATATTTTCACTCTATATTGTACACAGCAGACTTCTGGGTTTAGGGAAATCATGCAATGTTCATCCAAAGTTGTAAACTCTGTCTGAAGTAAAACACTAGACTAGATGTTATTTTATCACAGTATCCACAGATTTTTCTCTCCGCTATTTAGCAGACTTCCCTGGGACTGATTGGGACTCTTCTCTGCACGGAATACTATAAATGTATTTTCTCAGTGGAAAAAATAAGAGATCCAGAGTGGTGGAGGGAAAATCTTGCCTTGGAAGCATCTCTGCTTAAGAGTGCATAGGAAATAAATTACATTTCCCAGGGAAAAAAATAGTCATAGAGACCTTCAGTCCCAATCAATGACCAATCTAGTTTTTTTTTTGTTTTTCTTTTGTTTTGTTTTGTTTTTGCGGTACGCAGGCCTCTCACTGTTGTGGCCTCTCCTGCTGCGGAGCACAGGCTCCGGACGCACAGGCTCAGCGGCCATGGCTCACGGGCCCAGCCGCTCCATGGCATGTGGGATCCTCCCAGGCTGGGGCACGAACCCGTGTCCCCTGCATCAGCAGGTGGACTCTCAACCACTGCGCCATCAGGGAAGCCCACCAATCTAGTTTTTATAAGATCCTGAATGTGATCAAAAGAAGAATATAAAATTAAAACAATTCCCTTTCTTCCACATCTTTCACAGACAACTTCAGCATTCTTTGGTATTCCTCTCTATAACTTAGTCATTATGACACTTCTTACTGCAATGCCTCAAATTTTCTACTTTTTCCTAGGTATTAGACTATCTATAATTTATATCATCTGAATATTGCCAGAGCAATCCTTTACAAAGTTTATAGGAATGTTTCTGAAAAATACACAGGTTAAAAGTGAATTTAATTGGGATATAAGATTAAGAAAATGAAAGTAGGCATTTTGAGCTGCTTGGCTGGGAGCTAAGAGCAGGCGACTTGTCTTCTTAGGAGTGTTGTGCTTATGACGAGTTAAGTGGAAAATACCCACATTATTTAGTTTGATTTCTCAGATACAAAGGAATATAGCTGTGCCCTCCTGTACATCTGCCTTGGTGATGAAGGTCGGTTAAAGTTGTGTGATACGTGGTGTTCTAGAGGTTTCTAAGCACACAGCAGTGGGAGGTGAAAGATTCCACGCCCCCACTCCACACACACACTCATTAATATCAACGAGGATTTTTGGAACCCTCGTGACCTGCAACACATTTGGTGAAGTGCCATGGAGGATACTAAGATATACAAGACGAGGTGTCTACCTGTCCTAAAGTAATTTGTGAGATAGTTCCAGCAATTCATTGGAAAGGCTATGAGGGAGACAGATGTGTTTCCAGATTCTGAAATAAGTAATGGGCAAAGAAAGTAAGGGGTGAATGATGGTGTGTCATTGTGAGACTAGGCAACTTTTTTTTTTAATTAATTATTTTTGGCTGCGTTGGGTCTTCGTTGCTGCACGCGGGCTTTCTCTAGTTGTGGAGAGCGGGGGCTACTCTTCGTTGCAGTGCGCAGGCTTCTCATTGCGGTGGCTCCTCTTGTTGCAGAGCGCGGGCTCTAGGGCGCTCGGGCTTCAGTAGTAGTTGCACGCGGACTCAGCAGCTGTGGCACACGGGCTTAGTTGCTCAGCGGCATATGGGATCCTCCCGGACCAGGGCTCAAACCCGTGTCCCCTGCATTGGCAGGTAGATTCTTAACCACTGCACCACCAGGGAAGTCCTAGGCAACTTTGAAATTGCTGCTTTTACTTTAAGCCATACTCATTTTCGTAAGACACTTAAAAGTGAATATTACTCAGCCATAAAAGGAAATGAAATTGAGTTATTTGTAGTGAGGTGGACCTAGAGTCTGTCATACAGAGTGAAGTAATTCAGAAAGAGAAAAACAAATACCGTATGCTAACACATATATATGGAATCTAAAAAAAAAAAAGGTCATGAAGAGCCTAGGGGCAAGACAGGAATAAGGACACAGACCTCCTAGAGAATGGACTTGAGGATACGGGGAGGGGGAAGGGTAAACTGGGACAAAGTGAGAGAGTGGCATGGACATATATACACTACCAAATGTAAAACAGATAGCTAGTGGGAAGCAGCCCCATAGCACAGGGAGATCAGCTCGGTGCTTTGTGACCACCTAGAGGGGTGGGATAGGGAGGGTGGGAGGGAGGGAGACGCAAGAGGGAAGAGATATGGGGATATATGTATATGTATAACTGATACACTTTGTTATAAAGCAGAAAGTAACACACCATTGTAAAGCAGTTATACTCCAAAAAAGAGGTTTTATTAAAAAAAAGTGAATATGGAGAAAAATATTTTACAGTCAGATACTTAATGTCTTCCCAGTGTTAAAATGAAACTATTTCTATGATGTTTCATTAGCCTGCTTCATAAGAATGAAAGACTAGGGTCTTTCTTAGTAAACTTGGCTGTTTTATTACGTGAGACTCTGGAATAGCTAAGGCAGTCCCAAGCAAAATCATGCAAAAATGCATATAAACTAGGCGATCATATGAACAGATGTTTTTAAAACTGGATTTCTCTTCACTATCGTATTTTACTTGATTTTTCATGGTTAATTCTTTCTCACGCGCTGTCTCACGCATGCACACACACACACACACACACACACAGCCAAAAGGGTTTGTGGTCTGTTACCTTAGCCATGTGAAGAAAGATGGGAATGGGTGGTCTTGTTGGAAAAAGAAAGTGCTGACACCCTCAAATACAAGAAAGCAAAATACCTAAGTGGTGAAAATGTGGCAGGCAGGGTGCAAAGATTCTTGGAATTTTTTTTGCAAGGCTTTGAGCAGCTATGTCTATATTCACAATGATGTTTCTGTCTTGTCAGCATTTTTCCTTTATTTGTGTTGGACTTTATGACATATCTAAGAATAATAAATAATTTATAAGATGCAATAATGGCCTGGTACATTTCTGGCAGATTTTTAAAAAAATTCTTTTCCAGTAACTCATTTGATAAACTCTTGAGTTCTTTTCTCTAGAACATTTCACACAACAATGCTTTGTTTTAAGGGTTGTCTATCAATGAGTTGCAAAGCATTCATTATGTATTCAAGCCTCCTTTTTTGTCAATCCCTTTCTTGCCTCCTTTTATTTTTCCCGTTTAAGTGGCATTTTTCTGGGAGTAATCTGATTCTTTGGGATGTAAAATGAAATGATGCTAGAAAAAAATATTAACTCTTTAGACTCAAAAGGACAATTACAGTCTTTTATAGTAATCTTCACATTTCAAAATGCAATTCCATTGAATACATGTTCTTTATCATTTGCCTACTCATCCCTACCCAGATGCATGAACATGCACACCTAGTGGCTGGACTGCTCTGCAAAGAAAGAGGAAAACTAAACAGCATTTTCCACATATATTCCTAAGAAATAAGAATGTCTTCTTGTTCTATCAGAGACTTCCTGAATATATATACTTAAGTGGCTGCCCAGGCCATTATCCAAAATTAATGCAGTGTGTGAAGTCTCTCTTCTATTCACTTTTATAAACCTTATGGATAATCCCAAAGTAGGCAGCAGGGGATCAGAGAGGGTTCTCTATTTTTTTTTTTTCTTTTTGGTTCTCTATTCTTGATTATTTCCTGCCCTGCCAAGCAGGTAGCTCAGCCTCCTGCTCTTGCGATTAAAATTGTGCTCACATCATACTGTCAGCACATCTAGTGCCAGGGAATGTGTTTCTAGTAGTAGAATTCTAGGTACACTATGTGATGCACATTTCCTGTTCCTTCCTGGACCTCTTTGTAAACAAGGATTTAATTTGCAAACTGACAAACTGTTGTTTGGCTGTGGACCCATGATTTTACATATCCGAAGTAACCAGTGTTTATTGTGAATGAGAAAGTCCAGGCAAAAGATGAATGAAGACAGAAAGGAATGGCAGGGCTTATTAAGTGATGCAATTATACTTAAGGATGGGCATGAATCACAGTGATACTAGGGGCCTGGGAAATTAACAGATTCACATCTGAGGACAAAATAATGCAGGAAGAACAGTGAAGAATAGCTCTCTTTTAACACTTACTTGGAGTTTTTCAGAGATCAGTACGTCATCTAGTCAATGCAAATACTTACTAGTTTCACTCCAGGCATGCAAGCATAGAGCAAAAATTCTACACCTCACTGGAAGGATGAAAATTTCTTTTTCTCACATTTAACCACGCACTCTCTCATGGACACATGAGAACCCAGTAACTGATCTTGAAGTTAGAAGTTTTGACCTGTATTCTAGTTTCTCATCTACTAGAGCATGGACTTGAGGATATGGGGAGGGGGAAGGGTAAGCTGGAACAAAGTGATAGAGTAGCATGGACATATATACACTACCAAACGTAAAATAGATAGCTAGTGGGAAGCAGCTGCATAGCACAGGGAGATCAGCTAGGTGGTTTGTGACCACCTAGAGGGGTGGGATAGGGAGGGTGGGAGGGAGGGAGATGCAAGAGAGAAGAGATATGGGAACATATGTATATGTATAACTGATTCACTTTGTTATAAAGCAGAAACTAACACACCATTGTAAAGCAATTATACTCCAATAAAGATGTTAAAAACAAAAAACAAAGATGCTATTCGTTCTAAGATGTGATATTGATTAATAACTGCTTCCCCCCAACACAATCAACAGTGACAATATTAAATGTACGTATCAAAACAGTGACAATGACAATATTAAATGTACGTATCAAAAGTAAGAAGTATTCTGACTTCAGAAACATTATAATTAAAAAGTATGCGTCTAAGACTCAAGAATTGGTTGTTAGTATCCAGATACAGAATTTTAACTTGAATGCCCTTGTATTAATGACATGGACCTTATTCACTCATGTAGGCATGCATGCATACACTGGGGCCTTTCTATAGGTAAACCATGCTCTAAATGTTGGAAGTGTTTCAAAAATAAATTAAACTTGATCCCCTTTCCTCAAATACCTTATGGTTTAGAAGAGGACAAAATATATTCTGTTCAGTTCCAAAGTGGAGATGATAAGCACCCCAGTGTGGTTGAGAAAAAAAAAATCCTTGAGAAATAAATACCATGTTTTGGGTATTTATCTCAGGGAATCATTGCTTCTAGTTTGGCTGGGGAGGGGAGGGGACTGGATAAGGAAAGTATTCCTGGAGAAAGTGGCGTTTTTTCCCCACCTCTTGAATGATGAGTAGGAGTTTTACACAACTTTTTCAAATAATCTTTAAAAACTAATTCAGGGCTTCCCTGGTGGCGCAGTGGTTGAGAGTCCACCTGCCGATGCAGAGGACACGTGTTCGTGCCCCGGTCTGGGAAGATCCTACATGCCGCGGAGCGGCTGCGCTTGTGAGCCATGGCCACTGAGCCTGCGCGTCCAGAGCCTGTGCTCCGCAACGGGAGAGGCCACAGCAGTGAGAGGCCCGCGTACCGCAAAAAAAAAATTAATTAATGGTTCAAATCATCTTTAAAAATTAATTTTATCAAATCACAGTGCATTACATGTTTCAGCTTGAACTTTCACACAATTTATGACCGACACTTCATAGTTTACACTTGTGTTGTTGACACTGGGCTTCATTTTTATTATGCTATCGTATCATTAGACTAGCTTTGAACCAGCGTTCTTTAAACTCAAATTTACTGAGCACTGGGGTGTGCTAATGCAATGCTCTGGGTAACTGCTATGTGACAAAATCCGTGATATGACTCCTGTTCTTCAAAAGACTCAACCTTGATTAGGAATTGTGTCTGTGAATTAAAAGCATAACTAATGATACAGGATAACGTGTACTAATAAGAACTAGGAGAATTGGGGGAAATAGTAAATGCCTCAGGAAGGGAAAGGAGAGAAAATTTGTGTTTTCTGGGAAACAACGTCTCATAGACTACATCTTATAAAAAAAGGAAAGAGTGAAAAAGTAAAGAAGAATCAGAACTTCCTAGAAGGACACAGGGTATAAGCCAAAGCACAAAGGAGGGGATTTTCAGTGTCAGGGGATGTAAGCTGATCATCTGGGTTCAAGATATCTTTATGTTGAGGCATTTATAATGAGAGAATTAAATGAAGTTCAGCAATTAGTATTGAGCACTTGCTTTTTTGTCAGGAACCTGACAGACATAAAAATTTATGGCAGACATAAAAACCTGACAGACATAAAAATCTCTAGGCCCTGGAGAGATAAAAATTACTAATATACTATTTTGTTCTTTAACCTCCAATCTATTGGGAATGACTGCCCAGTCGATAGATAATATCGATATCTCAAGTATTGATATTATCTTAGGTAATATCAATATCTGAGGTACCCCATGGACAAAGAGGACCTATTGAGGGTCTTGGGTTGGGGAAGATATTTGCAAAGTAGTATTATTGAGAGCAGAGAAGTGAATGCCAGATGTTAGGAAACAGCTATGAAACTCATGCAAAATCCATTTTCAATGTTTATTTATTTTCCTAACTACTAGATATGAATATTAATATATGAGTAAGATATTCCATATATAGAATTCTAACTAAATACTACCTTTAAGCTAAACAGCAAGCTTAATGGTCTGTTTTCAGCAGATAACTATTATTTATAAACCAACCTGGGTAAAGCTGCCTCTTGGGGGATACATTTTCCATATTTTTGGCTGACATTTCTAGGTCCTTGAGCAGATCTTATTAGCTTGGTGATTTTAATCTCTGCCTTTTAAAAATGAAGGTCTTTGGCTCAGAATTTCTTCAGTTGATTTATACCATCCTTATCCTTTTCATCATGCTGCTATCTCCCCAGTGATATTAACGAGTGATTATTGGGCTTGATCAACACCACAGGCTCCCTTTTGATTTAACAGTTGAAGATATACATGTTTCAGTGATCAGTTTAAAATGCCTTGTAAACTGTATTTGTATGCTGAGCTCTTGAAACAGAATAAGCAACTTCTTAACCTTGAAAAGAGATTGATGCCACTGTGTTTTCTGTCATTTTAGGCAATATTAATTTTAATGTTTATTGGCCCAACTAAAACTCATTTAGGGTCTAAAAGGAGGCTCTGGAAATGGCAGTATCAGTTCTTTTCTCTGTCTTCTTTTCTGTGTTACATACTCCTAGTTTACAAATAAACTGACATTTATATTAATCAGCTCTCTAGAGCAAACATAGTTGAAGAAGGGCTAATATATCATCCCAAAATTGCTACCTAAGTTCTAACTCCAAAATCCTTATTGCTGCTGATAATAAATGGCTTAAAGAAAGAAGGAAATTTGAGGTTTTCAGTGGTCTGATAACTGTAGGAAAGAAAATGTTCTGCATTTTGAAATACATTCTGAAATAAATTTTTAAATGGCTTTGATGAACCAGTAAAGATTAGGCATTATAAAATGCGTATTTACTATTTTTCCCAGGAGGTTATTTTAGATGAATACAACATTGATAAGTCTCAGTTTTGCTCCTGGAATGGCTCCAGAACTCATTGCCCAAGTCTAGGAATGAAAGCAACTGTATAGCAATGACCAAAATACTTACTGCCAGAATCAGGATGATATCCATAGACTTACATAGGCTTCTTTTAAAATAGCCTTAAATTTCAATTGTTTTTCACAAGATGAAATATCATAGCCAAAGGACAAAAAACTTCCTGACAGGATCTGAGAAATGTAAGCTTATACCTACAGGTCGTAATGAAGGTAAGACATGAAGTAGACTGGTCTTCAATCGTTTACAGCACTGAAACCTGGGACTGTCTAATGATTTTAAAGCAAGATGCTTAAAGCTGCAAGAGCTTCCATCAGCCTCTGAAACATCACCATAATTAAATTTCAAGGCTGTGCTCCACAGATCACTGGAATAGATATTAGAGTTGAAAAGGTCTCATTGATATGAATGGCATAAGTCATCTAGATGCCCACTAAGAGATGCCACTTTAAATATCACCCTTTGATTAACTCTGAAAGAAATATATCTACTAGGAGGCAGTGAAGGGCCACCTGAAGGTCTACTGAGAAGTAGGTGATGCTTTTGATGAAAAGATTATAAACAGTAAATCTCAAGACAGGGCAGCAGAGCAAAACACGAAGAGATGGCGTTGTGTGTATGTAAATACAAGGTCTGAAGAGAACACAAGAAAAAAACCACATGCACCAAACTTTAGGAATGCACTGCCCTGTCCACCAAGGTTTCCCGAGCCTTTCTTCAGATGCTATCAGGAGAGACAACTGCATTATAAAGTGCCACCTAATTCAAAAGACCACTTCCTGCTAAAGCTAAACTTTCAATCTAGCTTCACCTGAACCTGCTTCATGTCATTCTAAGCAGAGGGAAACAGGATCATTGTGAAGACAACACACAGATTAGTGACAGAGTCTTTATTTGAGCTTCAGCAGCACCATTTTTTTCAACTTTTTGAGCTTGAGCAATTTCTCTAAGCTACATGAGCTTCATGTTATATTTGTGAGAAAAGCATAATATTCATACCCCTCTTGTGCATCGCGGAAGAATAGGACTTTGAAAACGACAGCGTTATGCTGATTGAGAATTGTTACTATTAAGAATCAGCTTGTACATAAAGCAGTTCATTCTTATTGAGAATCTATTAACTATAGATATTAGAAATATCAATGAGAATAATTAACAAGTAACTTGATCTTCAACTTTGACAAACGTTCCTAAAGACAGTGTATTTACTCATTTTCCGTTGGGTGGATACCTCAAGGTATACGACTTTGGGAGTCTCTCTGGAACCCAGGGACCCTGTATCTGACATTTGCAGCATTTGCCACCAGATGGCGCTGTGTATCAAGTAAACACCTCGTGCCTCTGCCTCTGATAGGGAATTGCCTGTGCTCCTTTCAGCACAGGGAAAAATAATTTACGGAAAAATACCCCTGATGGTTATTTGCAAACTGTACACAATAGTTTTAAAGCAATAGAAGTAGAATACTATTGAAAATACCATGTAAACAACCAATATCTAATGCTGTATGTGTGTCTTCTGTGTCTTACCCATCTTTCTGTGATTTTAAGGGAGTGAACGCTTCTGTGGCTAGCTCAGTACCCAGGTTCTCAAGGGTGTCTACCTTGAGTAAAAGTAATTATCTACATTCAAGATAGTCTTGAGTGAATATAATGGAGATATGAACTATGTAGAGTTTGTTGAGTTTTGTTGTTGTTGTTTTTATCTTAGAGGTGCGAATATTTCCCCCATGCCATCTTGTCCTGATTTAAGCCTCGCTCTTTACAGTGCTACTCCAAAGCCTTCAATAATACTATATCTGCTCTGAATTCTCTTAAAGTGGCAACAAATGTGTTACCAACAGGAAGTGGACAGCATTTTTTAAAAATAACAACAGCTGCCCCAAACTCTTTTCTAGCCCACTCAAAATTTTGACACCCTCACCTCTTTTCTTACTTTCCAGATCTGGTTTTTTTTTTTGTCCCTCAGATTATACCTTGTTTCTTAGGTAAATCTTAGGTTTCTTCTGGTTCTCCTTTCCTAGCTAAACTCCATCAGCAGCATTGCAGAACCTAAGAGGTGAGTGGTGCAACCTTGGATTCTTCTAAGAATGGTATATTTTTGTCCCTAATGAGCAGTCTAAGTAGTTACAGGTAACAAGTAATTACAAAAGTCCAAGTGGTTGAATTTTATGGTTAAGAAAGATCGAGCAAGTCTTGAAGTCATCTGGAAGTGCATTTTCCCCACACTGACAAATCTCACCAATCCTTAAAATGATCAGGAACCAGCTGTTTCTGGACCACCTAAGCTGCAGCGATCACCAGTCTTCTGGACTCTATCGCAGTCCTCTATGATATGTTGCTCTACAGGGCTCAATATCCTTTAGTAAACATATGTTTCTGAAAAGCTAGTTTAATTTATCAATTACTAAAATATAGAGTTTATAATTACGTAATAAGGTCATCGGGGCAGCGGTTCAGTAACTCACTTGGAAAACTCATGAACCCTATTTCTCCTTCTACTGGCTCCACATCAGATGTGGTGGTTTGAGCTACCATCTTGGATTATAAGGCAGCTGCTTCTAGCAGGGAAACTGAATAGCAAGAGCCTGGGTTGCTAACACACTGTGGAGAGTCATAGCAGCCTTTAACTCTTTGCCTAGATTTTACAAGAGAGAAATAAACTTCAATCTGGTTGTAGTGGGTTGAATTATGACCCCCCAAAAGATAGGTCCACATCCTTATCCCTGGAACCTGTGAATGTAACCTTATTTGGAGAAAGAGTCTTTGCAAATATAATTAGAGATGAGATCATCTCAAATGGTCCAGGCGGGCTCTAAATTCAACTATAAGTGTTCTCATTGCAAACACACAGAGGAGAGACACACAGACCATGGAAGAGAAGGCTCAGAGACATGGAAGAGAAGGGGAGGTGAAGACAGGCGGAAAATTGGAATGATCTAGCTGCAAGGAATGCTGGAGGCCACCACAAGTTGGAAGAGGTAGGAAAGGAATCTCTGTTAGAGCCTCTAGAAAGAGCATGGCTCTGCCAACACCTGGATTTTGGACCTCTGGCCTTCAGAACTGTCAGAGAATAAAATTCCATTGTTTACAGTCATGAAGTTTGTGACAATGTTGTACAGCAGTACTAAGAAACACATACCCTTGTTTAAGCTGCTATATTCTGAGTTTTCTCTCACTCATAAAGTAACCTAATCCTAAACAACATTGTCCCAAACTGCATTATAACCATCTTGAAATCAAAGATTGTAGCTTAATTATCTATCTCTCATATGGACTAGAAGAGAAAGTGTGTGTGCATGTGTTATTATTAGTGGTACTATATTTGCATTTCTACCAATTCATGAGGGAATTGGTGTATAGCAGAGACTGCTGGTTTCAAATAAACCTTGGAAGAATTTCAGGAAGAGGTATTATTAATGATCATTATTACTGCCTAGCAAAACATGTAAGCTTAGCAAAAGATGGGTGAAAGTAAAGTAAAACCTAGAGTGATGAATCAAAGTTTTGGATATGCTAATATTTTGATGTCTATTACAAGGTTTGGTTTACACTGTGAATGGAATAGATATTTCTCTCAAACTCACCAATACTAAAGACCCAGCATGCTGTCTGCTGTGCGTATGTTTTACCTGCTTCCTGAGTTAATTTGTTTTCTTCCAGTTTTAGCATCTTGAATACTTCCTCAGTTTTCTGTCATGCTCGTTTGTGTTTATTTCGCTTGAAGGCTAACACACATGCATGTGTATATACATATATATATATATATATATATATATTTGTTTTCATTATAGTACTTAATGAGATATAGAAATAATTAGAGCAACTTGATTGTTTTCAGAATGGAGCATTAGAGGGTTCTGCTGATTTACTGTTATTTATGAAGATCGCATTAACTAGAAGGAACTTTAGAAGATCTGTCTTGGATTCAAACCTTATTATGCTATTGAAGAGCTATGTGTTCCTAGGAAAGTAAATTCGCGAGTCAGGGTCTCACTTTCTACATATGTAAGGGAGGAAAAAGTACATATACCCACACCCACACAAATACACACTCATACACACAAAAATGTACAACTGCATATGTAAGTATATACTGTATGTGTTTTCTACGAACCAGCTACTTTTCATAAATTATATTATTACATTTTTTCCTCTCAGTTCTAAAGGGTAGGCATTCATATACACCATCTCCAGGGCAAACACAGAGCTTTGTTTAAATCATTTGTCCATGGTTGACACCAATAAGTATTAGAAAAAGGATTCAATCCCAGGTCCAACTAACTCCAAAGCATGACATTGCAAATTTATTCTTAAAATTTTCTCTTGGAAAAACTTCCTTGATCTAACATTTTGTATAAATATAAGCTATGACAAACTTAATATTACTAGATAATTCTTGGCTTTTCTACTCTAAATTTGTTCTTTATCACTATCCCTGTTTCACATTTTACCAATTTAATTCTCTAAAAATTCTTGGGGTTTATCCTATTACTACTTATCCCTCATTAAAAAATGTAGAATACAAAATTTAATGAATGTTACCTAAAGCTTGTGATTTTAAACACGGACAAAAATTAGCTTACATTGGTATTTTCTAATATATTTTACTTTTAAGACCATCTGGGCATTTAAAATCTATCAAAAATGTAATACTGATTTAATAACTTCCTTCTAAGATTACCCTTCATGATGACAGGATAAAACTTGGGGCCCATTATTTTCTGAAAGTGGGTCAGTCTTGAAGTGCTAGAGATCTTATTTCAATGAAAAGTCCTGCTTAATTCAAGCTCCACCCATCACTCCCCGAATTGTCTACATCTAGGAGCAGCGAGGTAGCTAGAAACTTCCATGAAATTAGAAAAGTGAACTCCATTCACTTTTTCTAGGAATGGAGAAGAAGTCCTGTGGTGGACAAAAAGTTATGGCAAGTATTTCGGATGTCCCTTTCCCTTGGGAACATCTCTTTTGAGCACTTCAGAAAATGCACATTATCACATGCCAGCTATTTGAAGGGCATCCATTTCCCTTTTGATGGTATTGGATGTAACAAATACAATGCTACTGAAAGTCTACATTAATATCTAAACTGTCAAGAGATCCAGGAGTTCAGCTGTCAGGCCAATAATGGACATACAGTGTACAAACGTTTGAATCCATTTACATTTAAAAAAATAATTTCTTGTGCCAGTCTAGACGAATAGAAAAAGTGCACTGGACAACACTCAAACCCTTTACATAAATAACACATTGAAAGGGTTAAACCCATGAAAAAGTAGAAAGGAAATTAATAACAAAGAAGAGGAGTTCACCCAATGTGCAGCTATTTCTACACAGCCCAAGGTGGCTTACTGGAAGTTGTCTGGATAACAAGGAGCTCTCTTTGCCCTGGTGCCAAGCCAGTCCTAAGGAGGGCTCTTCAGGGGGTGCATTCATTCTTCAAGGCATTAGGAACTCATTTCATATCCTAAAATGGACTCATTATTTTCTAAAAGCAATGCTACAGCCCACCTAAAAAGTCTTTCATACCAAATCCCACAGTTTAAACTAATTAAATTCTGCATTGTTCAGTTGAATGCACATCATTAAAGTCTTTTTTCTTCCTTGGGGGTGTGCTGAATTCAAATAAAAACAATGCCTTGTATTTGTAAAGAACTTGACTTACAGAGCATTTCCCCCTTTATTCTGTCGCTTGATCCTTAAAACAAGTATATGAAGTTGTCTGCATGGCTGACAACTCCACCGCAAACTGAGACAAATGCAAGGGCAAATCTGTCTTCTTCCCCATCATTGGTGGAGGGCCAGGTGCGATAGTGCAGTCAACACCCACTGTGTGCTGGGCACCGCTGCAACCATTTGTAAGAACCCACTCCTTTAATGCTCAGAGCCTTCCTAAGAGGCAGATCCTATTGTTTTCCTCATTTTACAGATGAGGAAAGTAAGGGGAAAAGGCGCTGAGTACCTTGCCGGATATCATGCGTGGGAGGTTGTGGACCCACGACGTTTTACCACGGTAGGAGTGTTCCCCGTGGTGGGACACGAACCTAGCCGGCATTTGTGAAGCAACGCAGGGAGGTGGTGAACAGGCGCAGTATTAATACCCGCAGTTTAGAGATCAGAGCACCAAAGTTCAGAGTGTAATTTCCACAGTCACACAGTTGGGAGCTAAACCAGGTCGCCTGATTCTACCCGATATTTTTCCACTGTATCTTTTCTGCCTTTCTCTCCTGGTTCATCTATGAGCCACCTTTTTTATTGTTTTGTTTTGTTTCTGGTGCTTTCACTTGTGAGTCCTATTCAGCTCATTATGGCCCAGACCCGATACACTGGGTTGTTATTCTACGTGGCTAATGCTGACCTCCTCAGACACCAGAGTCACTCACAGTGCCCTCAGCACAGAACAGCATTCTTCATTCTTTCCAAGTACATTAGAATAGATCCAACGCTAGGATCTCAAAGCCTCTCTCATTTGACACTGTATCTTTAACTCAATTTGATGTTGCCTGGGAACAAGAAATTATCACTTCCTAAAAATAAATTGAAATTTAAAAAAATGCTTAGGAAACTGTTTGTTAATATTTCCATTCAAAAGGAATTTTTTAAATTTCCAAATAAATTCAGCAATGAGAACGCCTACTGCACAGGATCCCTCACTGGGAGTTAGCAGAACATTTTCTAAGACAGTTTGAGTTTGGTTTGTGGGGAGGGTGGAAGCTCTTTCCCTATCTGTACATTTTCACAGTCATATAATGGAATTCTTTAGCCTACTTCTACTGAATAAATGGAGACCTGCACTCAGAATGATGTAGGTTACATTATAACTATATTTGGAGGAAAGCTTTGATAGGACAAGTTTTCCCCAGCCAACGGAGAAGTAGACCAACCTCCTGGCCTCTGGCACCTTCTTCTCCCAAATGAGGGTCATGGTGCTTCTGTACACACATGCCCATTAGCAGAGATACACAGCACAAAGGAGAATTAGAATTTTGGCCTCAGAATGACTGTTGATAAAGACTTAGTAATTCTATCATTTGTCACAGGTCTGGCCTGAATGAAGAATGATGGTCTATAGGTAGCAAGTTTCAATGTTTGAAGGGCAGCGACCACATTCAATGTTTTCTGTTTTTTCCTCTGTAGCAAAATGTGAACAGAGACCAACAGCGGCTGGTTTCAAAGTCCCAATTCTCAAAGGGAAGCAAAGACAAAATTCATTTTCCCCAATTATCATCTTAGACTCCCAAGAAGACACTGAAGACCTGGCCTGGGGACATTTCATGTTATGGGGAAGATATCACAGAACAAGACACAGGAACAGAGTGTGGGCCTCACGGATGGAAAGGGCCCCCTGGCTCTCTCACTCTATGACATCCTGAATCTAATGTCAGCACCTGCTCC
Source organism: Aethalodelphis obliquidens (assembly GCF_003676395.1). Taxonomy (NCBI): domain Eukaryota; kingdom Metazoa; phylum Chordata; class Mammalia; order Artiodactyla; family Delphinidae; genus Aethalodelphis; species Aethalodelphis obliquidens. The sequence goes on along the minus strand of NW_020837961.1, from coordinate 27,723,668 downwards.
TCCTGTCAGAGGTGATGAAAACTTAACCAGAGTTGTTTCCGTGGAGTCTTGTGGACAAACTCTGGATTGGGGTGAGTAGACGCAGGGCAATGAGGAAAAGGACACAGTGCGCATAGACACCTCTTTGGAGGGCTTTTGCTATAAAGGGGAGCAAATGAATGAGCAAGAGTTAGCGGGGCCCCTGGGGGGAAGTGAGTTCTGCTTGTTTTATTTTGTAGTTTAGATTGGAGATAATGCAGCTTGTTTGTATGCTGATAACATTAGCCTGGAAGAGATGAGACAGGTGAGAGAGAGAGATGAGAGAGAGATAGGTGATAAAAGAAGGAAGGAGCAGAAGCCTTGGGAAGGTGAGAAGGAATGGAATCCGGTGCAGCTTGGAAAAGGTGGTGTTAGATGTGCTCAGGGACAGGAAGCAGGTGACCACTTTTAACCAGAGGTGTGAAGGGGATGGGGACAGACCTACACATAGATGCACTGCTAACTGGTGCTCAGGCCTAGTTCCCCAGTCATGGAGTTAGTTCTTCCCATGAATTGCTTTGCTTCTGGCCACCCCAGGTCAACAACTCTCCCTGTTCTGCCTGGTCTTGGGACCCTCCTACCCTGGCATCACCTCTGACACCAGGAGCAGGGGCTGATCTCAGATGCAGGATGGCAAAGAGTTTGAAAGAACAAGGAAGCCCATCTTGACCAGGATGCCGAGACTGTTCCTGAGTCTCTCGTCTGTTCTGGAATATCTTTCCAATAACAGAAAATGTCCTCAGACTCTATTGTCAGTGTTTTCAGTGGTGTCCATGTTGCCAAATCCAATGGTCCACTCCCAGCCTCTCTTAGTCTCTCCCACAATATTTGACACAGCTGTTTACTTTCTCTACTTGGGCACACTTCTTCCCTTGGCCTTTGGAAGACAGCACCCACCTAGTTTTTCTTCTATCCTACTGCTTCTTTTTCTTCTTGACTGGTTCCCTCTTCCTTCTGAATGCCGGAGGACTCAAGCCTTGGTCCATTTCCTCTCATTGGTTTCCTTCCTTTCCTCTCTCTTCTGTTTCCCTGTGTATATATAGTCCCTTCAGCATCCATGCCCACAGCCTGGGTTGGTAATGACACTTGCATGGAAATGAGAGGTATAAAGAAAAGGGAGTTGTATTCATTTTCAGCATGTCACATTGGGTGATTCCAGGGCACAGGCCAACTGTGACATGGCCTCCGAAGATCCAGGCAGTTGAAGTAACATGGTTTCCCAACATACATATTGAACCAACGTTGTAGAGGAAAGTTAGAACCCTAATTATTACCCACTGTGTCTCATTTACTGAGGGCAAGGCTGTCCACCCAAACTTTGTTTGATGGACACCAAGTGTTTTACAAACTTAAGAGTAGCTTTTTGGAAACATACACTTTGATATATTTTCCTTTAGATCTTTTGTGTGACAGGATTCAGATATTACTCAGAAATCCTGTGTTTCATCAGTGAACATACACATGGTACGGCAAGGAGATAACATAGATACCCAGTTCTACTTTATTTTTTTAAGTAAGGGTGGATTTATCAGGCAATTTCTTATAAATTTTTGCAATGATTAAATAACACATTTATACTTAACTTAGAGTATCAAAAGAAAGATAAGGACCTAAGAAGTCTTCTTATAAAGAATGCACAGATAGTGAGCTGATTTTAATTTTATGCATAATTTTCCAAACTGTGTATTCACACTCTCTTCAGGGATGCTAACTTGCCACAAAATAGGTTCATTTGAATTTCATTATCCATTACCTACCTTCTGAAACCTACATAAATTAGCTCTAAAATAGTCAAAAGGCTAGAAGTCATGAATAAGAAGATAAAGAGACCACAGGATTGAATAATCCCTGAGTAGGGTTAAAGATGCTCCGTGACCTGAGACCAGTTTAGGGGAGAGGTAACTTCCCTGCACCTGACATACCCACACCAGTGGAATAACAAAGCATCCATTGAAGGGATGGGTAACATGGAACAAAGCCAGTATTTTCTAAGCTCTGTGGTCTGGAGGTAAGGAAATGGGATGAGATGAACTATGGCCTTTCTTGGTGAGATTTCAAAAGAGTAAAAATACTTTGCATAAAAACCATAGACAGAGATAGCTTTGTGTGTTGGTAGAGCATGGATTTTAGACACAGACTGCTTAGTCTTACACACCAACCTTGCCACTCATCGGCTGTGTGACCTTGAGCCATTTAGTTAACCTCTCTGTGCCTCACTTTCCTTATCTATAAAATGAGCATAAGAACAGCACCTACTCTATAGGGCTGTTATAAGGATTAAGGAATTAATAGAGGGTTTTTCAACACTGGTGCTATTGATATTTTTGGCCAGATTAATTCTTGGTTTGGGGAGAGCGGCTGACCTGTGCATTACAGAATGTTTAGCATCATCTCTGACTTTTACCCACTAGATGAAGTAACAATACCCCATCTCGAATTGTGACAACCAAAATTATTTCCAGATGTTGCCCCTGGCTGAGAACCACTGAGTTACCATTTGTAAAATTCTTAGAGTAGTGCTCCGTATATAGTTAGTGCTATACAAATATTTGTCAAATAAAACTACTAATAAACTGCTAGCAGCATTGCAAAAGTAAGTGATAAAAATAAGGCATAGGGAGGGGCTAGATATAAGCAACAGGCAGAAAAAAATAAGGTGTTTGTCTTCCTCAGTTCATGCATTCCACCCTTCACAAATGATAAAGACATGATTTATTTAGAAATAATTGCCTAGGGATCAATCTCTCAAACCTATGACCGCTGTTAGCATTGGAACTTCTCCTAAAGCCACCCACAGTTCTTGATTCCTTTATACCACACTCTTTCTCTTCCATCCAGGTGCCTGCTTGCTGTATCATCCAACTTGCCTTGGTGAATGTCCCGTTATCTTCATGCAGCAACTCTGTAGAATCTCACCTTTTGAATAAGTTGCACTTCCTCTTACGTGTAAGGTCACTTTGTTCCACTCTGTGGAGGTAAATGCAGAATCCCCAAATCTAGTGTCTCGGGGGCAAAGAAGCTCATCAGAAATGGCAGAAGTGGGTCCAGGGTGGACCGTGGTGAACTGAAAAGGCATGCCTGTCAGAAGGGACCACCATTGAGCTCCAGCAGCCCCCAGCATTGGGGACGTGGGCCCTGAATCCAAGTCTTCTCCCTAGAACCTAGAGAACTTGTGGGACACAACTTGGTAGTGCATCAAACAAGGAGGTGAGGTTTTTCCAGCACTTTTTAAATTGAATTTTCAGAGAATTGTAGACTTGACACCAGCATGTTTTGAAACTTTGAAGCAACTGTGTGGGGCATTTCGAATAAATGTGCAAAGATAATTCTACTACTATTTTCCATATGCCCATGTAGTCCTCTATTCCTGATAAAATAACTAAGGAGTAAGTAGCATTTAACTAATGCTTAAAACCTAGAACTCAGAGAAGCCAAGGTACTGACCTGCAGAGACATATTGCTTCGATTTTTTTAACCAATATTTTAACTTTGGGTTTTGGGGTAGGGCATATTGATTTAGAAATTACATTAAACTACACTATAGCATTTTAAATAATAAAGGCATAGCCTGCCTAATAGTCTTTCACTAGAAGGAGTTCCATTAATTTTGAATAGATTGATAGTAACTAATTGTGCAGAACTAATGGTTAAATAAAGCCAAAATAAGCAATTCAATTACACTTTGGCAATTCAATTACACTTTGATTTTAGACTTTGCCATTCATGTAAGATCTCACAGTCAATAACTCTGGCCACGCCTTCTCCACTTGCCACCAAGCAATTCTGTAACCTTGTAATTGTCATGTTCCATGAATCTAAATCTCAAAGAGAGAATAAGATAAACTCTATTATCATTTTGATAATATTTATTGAGCGTGTACTAGATACCAAGGATTGTACTATATACTTCAGGTAAATGGTTAAATCTCACAACAACTTGTGAGATAGGCATTATAGTTTAATAACCTATAAGGGAAAAGAATCTGAAAAAAAAAATAGATATATATGTATGTATAACTGAATCACTTTGCTGTATACCTGAAACTAACACAACATTGTAAATCAACTATACTTCATTAAAATTAATTAATTAATTAATTAATTGAAACAATTTTTACAAGTGAGAAAATTCAAGCTCAAAGAGGTAGATTATCTTGCCCCATACTATAATCTGCTAAGTTGTGGGAATTATTTTTAGGTCAAAAATTTTCCTACTATGCAGAACTAAATTTCTTCTTAAAGTTAGAATAAACACAATGTTGGAATGTTGGTAAAAAAAAAAAAAGAGACAATATACTAGGTGTATGTGTGCTTATACGTATTTAATTTATATATGTAAAGTTGTCTGTAGGCTACATAAAAGCAAATGTGTGACAATCACACAGAAAAGCCCAGAGTTACTACCATCATAGAAGATTGATCGTTCACACAGAAAAGATTTAGCACCATCCAGGAACAGGAAGTTCAGAAGTAAACAAAATAGAAGTCCTGCCTTTAGAGAACCCATGTTTTAGTGAGGGAGCAAAGCAGTGCCAGAAAAATCAAAGAAAAGGACTGAAACTTACAGAGGCCAAAGTCAATCTCTTTAGCCAAATTTACCTAAGAATGTCACCAATTTAAGAAAGGATTGGATTGGATGCTGAAGTTGGAACCAGTGTTCATTAGTAATTAAACCTAAGTGAAGCACATGGAGTTCTCAACCCACAGCTACCTCTTTGTGGTTTAAGATTTAGTAAAGATTCATTCTATTATTTTTATAAACAGGAGCTTAAATCATAGGGCAACTGAAAATTGCCCTTAGGATTCTGGTACACAGAATGAACACACTAGATTAGAAACACTCCTTACATAATAACACCTTAGCAGCAATCAATCTCTTCTAGAGGCCAAAGGAAAAATAAAAAATACATGCAAATATACATATAGTTGTAACTAAAGGGAGTAAAAGGAAACATACACTGACATACAAACACACTTGATTTATGGGCAAAGAATAATTCCCACTTGTACAGAGACAACATAAATTGGAGCATGCTCAAAGTCTATGATTTTGAAAATTGATGGCTCTCTGCAAGACTTCTACTGGATCCTATTTTAAACTTTATGGACTTTTAACCTCCCTCTGGTGACATACCATTGCCCATGGAACTGTGCCCACTGGAACAAGAGAAAGTGACACAGCCACTTCTCCTATCCATCTCAGTAATATGGTCACTTTCAAACCTAATTACAAGCACCTAAATGTCAGCTCTGTTAAACATTTCACTTCTAATCATTGTAATCACTGTTAATAAGTTCATTTTGTATAAAGAAAGGGAAGAGGAAATGACTTGTCAGGTCCTGGTAGTCTCTGGGCAAAAAGACATGTAAAACTTTATGAATATTCATGAGTTGAGTTTGACTAATTGAGATCCTTTACATTCTGTAATTATGTTAAAATATACTGTTTTGAGGAATATACATGTACTCTGGGTCCTATGGGTTTTTTCAAAGATGGTGAAGGCAGTTTGAATTAATGAACAAATACCCTATAAATGACCCTCCTTGTAGATATATTTGGTTTTAAAATTTGAGTCCTTGACTCAAGGGAGTATATCAATAAAAAATATTACCTGTTTGTCTTCAATTCAAGTATATCCCAGTGTGTAATTTTATTGGAGATTCAACCAATAGCATTGCCAAGTGATCTTTGGGTTTTAGTATATTTAGACAGTGATCTGGGGCTAGCAGACAACTGAAACTTATAACACCGTCCTGCAGCTTATCAAACAGACACTAGATGAAACTGACTGATGGAGGGCCTGAGGCCTAGGGGAACGACAGGAAATTAAAAACAGAAAGGGGGTAGGAGAAACGAATATGGATAGAGGATATGGTGAGACTAATAGACTTGCGATGCTAACTCCACCCCAAAATGTGTACTATTTCAGTAGTATTAAATAGCACATATATTGTCAATAAGGAAATGAAGTATTAAAACTAAATCCATTATTCATAAATAAACATTTTTGTATTATAATTTATGTATCTGTCTTTCTCCATTAGATGGTGGGCAGGGACAATGTCTTCTTCATCTTTGTGTCTTGAGGGTTTAATTATAAGTGCTCAATATGTGTTAGTTTAAGAAATCAATACACCTAACTGTATATCTTCCACCCTTTGCATAGAATGCTGAGAAAACATTGGAGCATGCCTTCCTAAGTCATAAACCAACCATCAGCCTCATAGCCCATATAAAGAGAGCCTCCTCCCAGGGTACCAGCCCACAGTTTTCAGAAGGATTCTTTGGAAGATATCTGAGGAGAAAAACCCTTGAGAGTTATGCTTGCATTGGAGCACAACATTATGAAGAAATGAGTGAGGAATAATCTGTTTTAGACCCAACTGGGTAATATACTCGAGAGTGAGTTCAAAGAAATATTCACTTCTGCAAGGATTCCGCTTTAGAAGAATGCAATTTATTGATCTTTGCTCTTTTGACTGGGCTTCCATACAGAGATCCTTGCATCCAACATCTTGTCTCTTTGTGACTCCTACCAATAGTTTTCAAAACTAACACAAAATACAAATGTAGGTCAGATATATCTGCAAGGGCATGTGTGGGTCATCAAAGTCCAGAATGTATAGAAAAATCACAGTTGGGGACAAACTGAGATCAATACTTGAATTAATAGCAGAAGATATCAAATCTGACTATAGCACATCATGAAAAAAGGGGGAAAAAAAAAAAAGAGTGAGGATTGCTCTGTCCTCAGAGCCAGCTGGGAGTGAACAAGGAGAAACCAGGCAAAATTCCTGGAATCATGGGCTGCTTATTGGGAATTTTTTCACTCACAGATGCACTTTCTGTAATATTAAAAAGGAATCTGTTTTCCATGGCAGAGTTGAAGTGATCTCTGACCCCCTGGAGATTTTTCTTCCCTAATAGCTTGGAAGGTGAACCAAAGCACTGACTCAGATGCACATGGAAAAATCAAGTCCAATTATTTCTACCACTTATATCACTGAAATATGGAAACAGCATAGAGTCCCTACACAAACATTAAACTTTGAGAAACATAGCGTGTGAGACTTAAGGTTCATTATAAATTTCTTCTATGCCCACCAATTTATTTTCATTAAGCTCACTCTCAATTTCACTTAAAGAGGGGAAAAAAAAGAAAAAAATAACTCAAGTAGGTTGAATGTGGTACCAATATACAATCCAGTTTTTGGACAAATAGACAAGCAAGGTTTTAACCTTCTGGAAATGAAGTGGCTTACACCTTCCAAATATATCCCTCACATCAGGCTTCCTGAATAACATCACTAATATACATGGTTTGGATGGATAAAGAAATCTTCCAATGAGTGAGCCTTAGACAATGTTAAATAGCAAGATGGCTGCTCTGTAAAGAGGACCTTGAGACACAATCAATGCAGGAATGAAGGGAGGCAGGATGCAGCACACCTGAGACTGTGGCAGCAGGAACCTTAAGCACCTGTTCTGTGAAATCATGGAGCAGGAATGCCCTGGGCAGAGACAGAAATTGCCTCACAAAGAGAAAAGAAATGCAACACAATGAAGAAAGGGAGATACCTACAGAAAAACCACAGAAACTGGGGAAGAAGGATGGGAACAAATCTTTACTGAGTTCCTATCATGAACCTGAACTACACCACTTACTGTTCAAATGCCATCCTATGATGTACTAATAACACAAATCACCATTAGCGGTTTCCTATGTCCCAGGCATGAAGTTAATAGCTTTACATACCTTATCTCTTGGAATCCTCCCAACAGCTCTCTTGCATATGAGGAAACAACATAGAGAGTGCAAGTATCTTGCCCAAGGCTATGCAAGAAGTAAATGATGCAGGTGGGATTTGATCTCAGGTCTCTGACTCCAAAGTAGATATTTCTGCAGTGTCTTCCTATGTGGCCAAGAGGCAGAGTCATACCTAAGAAATGAACCCTGAAAATGGTTGAAACCATCAAAAACTCATTATCAGTTCTTTAGAACAAACAATGTGTACATCAGCAGAGATAACATCTTACAAACAGTTTTCTATAGTAAGTGGCAGTGACATGCATCTATATGCCTGTTTTTGTCTAGCATATGAATTCCAACCCTCCTAATCAGTCACCAACTTGCTTTGCTTCCTAAAGGACCTCAACTTTGAGTCAACTCTAGAACACTTGCATTGGACTCATTCCGAGTTAGCACAGTTTTCTTCACCCACCCCACTTGTCACCCACAATATGCACTTGCGAGATATCTGGCCAGGTTTAGGGGTACAACCAGTGAATGTACAGTAGGCTGGTTTTTCTCTCTGAGTCCTTTTTCCTGGTTTCTATGGGGAAAGAGCCCGTGCTTTTGGCCTTATTAGCTCCACACCAACTGAGCTCACTGACCCAGATAAATATTGTCTATTTGACATGTGCTAGAGAATAATAAATATGCAAAGCTATGGACTCTGCTCTCAAGGATTGGTATTCATGGAGAGAATCAGAGATTAGAATAAGCCCCAGCACCCGATAGTCCCAGACTTCCCCAAAATATCATTCTTACTTGCCTTTTGCCTATACTGTAGGATTTATTTTCTGTGGTTTGAAGATTCTAATAATGGTTTGGTGAAGCTAAGGTTAAAATTAGTTTTCATTTCCTGCCCACACAGCAACTGATGGCAGGGAATTTATCCTGGGAGCGTGCTGCACAGTGGGAGAAGCTGGCTCAGGAAGTGCCTGAGGTAATCTGGGAAATGGAAAATGCCTGTGATGATAATTGAAAGGCAACTATAGATCACTGTGATCATAAAAAAATCCTCTTCCTGTCCAAACACAGAGCAAGAAGGGCTAGAAGACAGGAGTTCGCAACTATAGGGGAAAAGATGGGAGAAAAGTTTGTTACATAAAATGCTGCTGGTGTGGTCGCCATAGGGAGTAGATGCTCAGTGAGAAAGATGACAATGGACCAATCTTCTTCAAAAGAAAAATCCAACTATTGTTATAGATTTTCCATAAACGATATCTTTTCCTAGTGTAACTTATTCATCTGGAAGCATAAAAACCATGTCACTTTTCTTCTTGCCTTATGAAACTTCTATTTCATTTCTTTTACTCAGGAGAATTTGTAACTTAAGAAAAGTTAGAACGCTTCTAATTAACCTGCTTTGTTCATCATTCAAGGGATGTCACTGCCAAGGCCTTCATTTTGACTTAATAATGAAACCATTGAAGTTCCAGGAATAATGCAAGGAGTTAAAAATGTAAAGAATGGCTGAGTAATATTCCATTGTATATATTTGTGACCACCTAGAGGGGTGGGATAGGGAGGGTGGGAGGGAGGGAGACGCAAGAGGGAAGAGATATGGGGATATATGTATATGTATAAATGATTCACTTTGTTATAAAGCAGAAACTAACATACCATTGTAAAGCAATTATACTCCAATAAAGATGTTAAAAGAAAATGTCAAGAACGCCACCAAAAGTGATTTGCTTCCATTGGACTCTTTGTATATGGCCTGGATAACCACTGGAAATATGTTTGTGTGTAGGTAATTTTGTAATAGTTTTCCCTTCTTTTTTTTTTTTTTGCGGTACACAGGCCTCTCACTGTTGCGGCCTCTCCCGTTGTGGAGCACAGGCTCCGGACTCGCAGGCTCAGCGGCCATGGCTCACGGACCCAGCCGCTCCACGGCATGTGGGATCTTCCCAGACCGGGGCACGAACCCGCGTCCCCTGCATCGGCAGGCAGACTCTCAACCACTGTGCCACCAGGGAAGCCCAGTTTTCCATTTTTAGAAGAAATGTGTTTCTTTTTGTTAAGAAAGGGGTGATATGAATGCTAAAATTTGTGTTTTTCAAGCTCACAATACTAAAATGCAGCAAAAAAATTATGAAAAGCGTAAGTCATCTGATATTTCAGAGTTGCTTGGTGTGTGAGACAGCAAAAGTGTCAGTCACCATACACTGAAATGCATTTTAATAGTCATTTTCACTTAATGTAAAATTCTGGTGTCATGAAACTGTTTAGCAGGTAGGAGACCACAAGATGTGGTTCTCTGACTGTTGTATTGCTAATCATAAAGCAGCTAGGAAACAGGCATTTGACAAAGGTTCTTTATCTTGGCAAGTTTATGAGCAACTCATCTCAAACTAAAGCACTATAGCCCGCTACTACAGAGACAGACAAGGTTTAAAATGTTGAAGGCAGCACTTTCCCCCTTAGTACACTAAGCTCTTCTTGGTTGACAATAACTTAACCGGCAAGTTTCTGTGCTTCCATGCATGTCTTTACTTGTGTTATGCTGGTAGGTTTAGGGAGATCCAGTCTCTGCATATTCGGGGGCCAGGGGCAGTACTTGTTCCTTTGAGCCTCAAGGAACACTTTAGGGAGGATTATCAGAAAATGGCTTGCAGATTGCTCTGGAGCAAGTGGTGGTGTTTTCTTCCTTTCATTCTGGTAACCTCTTCCAAATGACTGTCACATTTGCCCAGAGTACCCTGGAAGGACCGGAGTGGGGTATTGGGCAGTGCTCAAGCTCAGAACTCTGAGCTAGACCACGTTAGTTCCTGAACCAAAGGTAGGGTAGCACGTGCATCTTTTTCACCCTAGAAGTCAAGGAATAACTTCCACAAATGTGTACAGGTGACTGATTAGATGAAACACCCACCTTTGGCTACCTGCTGGAATTGGAGCAGACCCTTGCCCCACACACCAAAAATGGGACAGCATGTAGGTGAGGAGAGAGTGAAGGTTGAGGTGGCCAATGCAGCCCATCACTAGCAAGCAAACTATAGGCTACAAGTATCCTGAGCTGCCATGGCTACTTCTTCATGTTGCAGATGTTGATTATTTGGACCACGGAGGGGTAGGAAAAAATGCTTTCCCTCAGCTCTTACGTGCAGATATTCCGGTAGCCTGGTGATTTGGGCTTTTACCTCAGTGCCAAGATACAGCTGGCGATACTAACAAGTGAGAGCTCAAAGTCATCAGTAACAAGCTGATGTTTAAAGAAATAGTCTAACAGTTTAAAGCATAGCTTGAGTTCAACATATGTATCATGTAGTGTTGAAATCAGCTGTTATAAAAACTTGATGAGCAATAGGATGAGTAAAATTGGTGATTATCATTCTCATGTAGCAGAAAGTTCAGAGGTAGGAGTTTCAGGGCTGGTTTGATTGTTCAAAGATTTTATCAAAGACCTGGGCTCCTTCTAACATCCTTATATCTTTTTGGTTGCAAGATGGCTATTGAACTTATGAGACATCCTGTTTTTGTCCCAGTAGGAAGAAGGAGGATAGACAAAGGGCAAAAGGTAAAGGATGAAAGTCTTCTTTTTGTGAAGTTTTGCATTTTTGTTTGAGAAGGAAAGCCCTCCCTAGGGACTTGTGCTTACATCTCCCTGATCAGGATTATTTCACAGAATTATGCCACCTCTAGAGGAAGGAAAGCTGATATCTATCATATATATTGTATATAGCTAGCATCTATCATATATATTATACAGGAAAATGAAGAATTAAAGTGTTGCAAAGATTGTTGAATGAGCTGACCACAAAAAAAATACAGAGGGAGAGACCAAACTGAAAACATCAAGCACAGAACATGAAAGACCACCTATAACTATAAGATAACCAAGTAAGACAAAATAGAAACTGATTAACCTTATGGTGACCTAATGATCTTGATTTATGTAAAGCGGACTCTTCATGAAGTGTACATATTGTACCTTAATAATAATCAGTAGCAGCATACTACAAAGATGACCTAAGAAGATCTGATTTCACTTTTCCTTTTTGTAATTTAGATACAGTTTCTCCTCCCTAAATTATTTCTGCTTGCTTGTCCTCTGTTGTTCTCATAACCATATGCCATCATACCTTGAGTTCTCTGTAAAACACTATAAAATTTCTAGGGCAATTAAAGTTCTGATTTGTGCATGCTTCATATGCAGTGCTCATAGATGAATGAGGTTTGCCTAGAAAACCTCAATAGCATCATTGATCCAGTTACCGAGAAGCTGAAACTATTTGCAAGGTATATCTCATCACAGAGCTAGGTACAAAGTACAAAAGACACGGTCGACCAGCAGATGCTGGAAATTAGTGGGCATATTCACTAAGGAGGGACAAGCACCATGCTGTGTGTGGGAAGAGGCAGATTCAGTTTCAAGCAATTTGAGGAATCCAGTCCTGGTTCCATACAGCAGTAGTTCTCAAAGTATGCTTCCTGGATAAACACCAACGGTGACTCCTGGATATTGTTGGAAATGCAAACTTAGTCCTGCCTTGGGGTAGGGGTTCAGAGAAGGCCCCCAGACTCAACAGAAAGTTTAGCAAGAGCTAAGTATTTGTGGTGTCTGAGGTGAGCGGAAGGTGGTAAAAGGAACTTGGGTAGAAGTTTTGAGACTTGGTATCATTGACAAAGCCAAAGCTTAATTATTCTGTGATGAGCAGAGTTTAGAAAGGGACTACTAACAATGGCAACTGGCAGCCGTTTCCCATGACGATGGGATTAAAGCTTCTTGAATTTCCCCTAAACAATTCTGGCAGCATATTAGAATCACTTGCATCATGGGTTTTAGAAACCCAAACCAACTAAATCAGAATTTCTGAGGGAGGTTCCCAGGCTTTGATAATTTTAAGAAGCTCGCCAAGTGGTTCTAATGTGCTATGGAGGTTGAACACCACTGCCCAGGGACTCTCTAGGTGAGAATCAATTACGTCAGTGTGAGGAAGTTCAGAGCTATGGAGACAGGGCATTATAACACGGAGCTAAATGATTATCATTTTCTCATCTGAAACTGGATAGAATGATAGCACCTGCCTGATGCATGCCAGAGATAATATATAAAGAACACTTAGAGGAGTTTCTGGCACAAAATATATATTCAATAAATGTTCGTCAGTCCCCCCTTCTTATAATAATGTAGGCTCCATAGGAATGGGGACAGTTTGTGACACTAACCACAGCACCAAGTCCATCATAAAGAATCAACAAAGAATGAATTTTTGTTAAATAAACACATGGGTATTTCAACTTTGGGGGATTAAACATGAAAGTTAAGTGTATTCTCACCCTTCCATTATCACGGAGATGGAGTAAAGACAGCTGAGCTCAAGTTCATAAAACCTATTTTTTTGTGCTTCTTAAAAAATTTTTGTCTAAAACAGTGCTGTCAATGCAGTAGCCACTAGCCACATGTGGATATTGAATCTTGAAATGTGGCTAGTCCAACTTGAAATGTGCTAGAAGTATAAAATACACAAAGGATTTTGTAGGCTTAGTATGAAAAAAGAATGTAAAATATCTGATTAATAATTTTAAAATTGATTATACTTGAAATGATACTATTTTGCACGTTGGATTAAATAAAATACATTATTAAAATGTTTCTTCTGTTTCTTCTCCTTTGTTAAAAAAATGGTACCAGAAAAAAAATATTTTTAATTATTTTATTTTTGGCTCTGTTGGGTCTTCATTGCTACACGCAGGCTTTCTCTAGTTGCGGTGAGCGGGGGCTGCTCTTTGTTTTGGTGTGTGGGCTTACTGTGGTGGCTTCTCTTGTTGCGGTGGCTTCTCTTGTTGCAGAACACAGGCTCTACGTGCACAGGCTTCAGTAGTTGTGGCTCGTGGGTTCTAGAGCGCAGGCTCAGTAGTTGTGGCGCACGGGCTTAGTTGCTCCGTGTCATGTGGGATCTTCCTGGACCAGAGCTCGAACCCGTGTCCCCTGCATTGGCGGGCGGATTCTTAACCACTGAGCCACCAGGGGAGCCCCAGGAAAGTTTTATATCACATATGTGGCTTGCATTTTTGGCTTATATTTCTGTTGGACAGTTCTGGGCTACAAGTAGACAGCACTATAAGGTTTCTGTTGCATTTGATGACTGTGACACAGGGAAACATTATTAGGAAGACAATGAAATCAGCAAGACCCTGATATTTTGAGACAGAGTAGCCCACTTTTAACTGTGTGTCAATTATAAGGAAAGTTCAGGCAAAAGTATGAAGACACTTAAACCAGAGAGGTAGGTTTTATGAAGTCAGTCATCTAATCTCAGCACACCGCTTACCTTGAAAATAGTTCTCATCTGAACTAAGTTTAGTGCCTACATTGTTATGTGTGTGCTATCCATTCCAGGCCTTTGGCAAGGAATTATTGATTGCATATTGTTTCTCTGAAACTTCTACATCAACACTGTTACTTTGACAGCTGTGTTTCTTAATCTGTTTATAACCATGGTAATATTCTTCATAAAATTTGCTTTTCACTATCTAAACATTTTTACTAAATGACATTTTGCCAAATAGTAGATGTATTTATATATTGATATATTATCAACAAAACTTCCCCCTTCTGTCCAAGAAAAGTAGAAAAGTGCCAGGGACTTTTTAAATCGGATCACTGATAAAGATGTGTGTGTGCGTGTGTGTGTGTGTGTGTGTGTGTGTGTGTGTGTGACAGAGAGAGAGAGAGAGAGAGAGAGAGAGAGAGAGTGCCTTGCATACTGTACAGGAGAATGAAAAATAAAATAGAGCATTATCTGATTCATTATTTCCTTGAACTCCTACTTATTAGTAAAGACTGTAGGTTTTAAAATTAGTATTAAATTAATTGAGTGGAGGAACTGATCACATGCTTTTAAAATCACAGTATGTTAGACTGATAAAAATAAGCCTTGAAAATTCACTATGAGAAGAACCTATTTCTCTCTCAATCTCTACCTTGTAGGTATTAGAAAATGAAACAAAGTGTTAATAACAATCTAATGCTCAATAATGTAAAGAGAGACAACGTATCATTATCCATCTGCAATAGAATTATCGTTCAGGAAGACTTCTGTAACGAGGCATATATCCAACTCTCTGTTCATTCTATTCATGGATAAGAAGCCCTATGTATTCTTAAGTACTTAAAATTTGCTGTCAAAGATCTTTTTAGATTAAGCAAATAATTTTATGTGCTTTGAAATACAAGCTATGAACTTGGGAACTCCATTTTCTCAGATGCAAAGTAGAAATCTATGCTTTTAGACTAAAAAGCAAAATGAAATAACTTTGTGGCCTTATATCCTGCAAGATACACTATTGACTAACCCATTTTTTAATTGGCTCTATTTTCTTAAAGTATACTGTTCAGTTTAAATCACACCTTGTCAACCATTCCTCCTTTGTTTCCTCCAAGGAAGCTGGATTTTATGCCAAGTCAAAAAGAACTCCATAAAAGTTTGACATGTTCACAGTGTGGAGGAGAGTGAAACTAGGATCCAGGTGAAAACCCACTTGAGGGCTAAACTTAGGATGCTGTAGGTGGGACAGAGAAAAGGGACAGATTCTATAAATATTAAAAAAAAAATAGCTGTTTTCTATGTAGACCAGTATGGTAGACTGGTTACTCTGAAAAATTATACTGCAGAAAATTACTAATAATCTGGGCTAAATTAAAATATTTTTAATATCAAATTTTAGTATGCAACTGAGGTAGCAAAAAAAAAAAAGAAGGTTGGAATCTACAGAGGCCATAAAATGAAGTGAAAGCCTGAACTCTGGGAGGTAAGCCAGAGCCTAAGCCATTCAGATGATATCTGCCAAACCCTAGTGACCTTGAGTTTTAGTTTCTACAGCTACAGCATGTGTGAGAGACTCAACATACAGCCTCCAGCCAGACACAAATATGGAGTCTAATACAACTCTCTTGCAGAAACCTGGGGCCCAAAGCTTATATGGGCAGTGTCAGGTTGCCTAGCAGAAGTGGCCAGCATGCAATCTTTCCTCTCTTGATCATGTTATTAGAAGAATATGAAAAATTCTCCTTTGAGATGTCACAACACAATCCTCCCATCATGTGAGTCTATAGCACAAATTCATGCCAACCCAGGTAAAGTGAATCCAGATTAG
Source organism: Aethalodelphis obliquidens (assembly GCF_003676395.1). Classification (NCBI taxonomy): domain Eukaryota; kingdom Metazoa; phylum Chordata; class Mammalia; order Artiodactyla; family Delphinidae; genus Aethalodelphis; species Aethalodelphis obliquidens. Next base: position 27,707,763 of record NW_020837961.1, on the reverse strand, counting down.
TGGTGCTCCTAGGAATAAGCAGAAACAAACTCAATTCTCCTCTAGAGACTGCGCCTCAAACTAGGCCTCAAAGAATTCTATAAATAAAATATTCCAAGGAACAAAAGTTCAGAGTTAAAAGTCGTAAAAAAACAGATAAGACTCCATATAAGGGTCAGGAAAAACAACAGAAGGTAGCATCATATCCCTGATAATATTTAAATTGTAAGAGTAAAAATTAAATAGCGTTAATAAATTTGAATTAATAAAAGTGATTAAATATATGAACAAAGAAAAGAGCATATGAAACTTATCAAGCAAATTTGAAAAACAATCAGAAAGAGCTTCTATGCATAAAAGCAACAATCATAATTTTAAAGTTAATGCATAAGTTAAGTTACATATTCAACTCAGTTAAAGAGAGAATTAAAGAATTGGATGAGAAATCAGAAGTTATTCAAAAAGTAGCCTAGAAAGAGGTATTTATTATCTATAAACAGATAGAGAGAAGAGGAAAATGAAATTATTCAGAGACAATCTTCCTTAGTTTTGGAAAAACAAAATGAGAAGCACAAAATAAAAGGGTAGAAATAAACAAATTGACAAGTATTAACAATAACATAGATGGACTAAACTCTTCAATTTTAAGGAGAAAGACTGTCAGTTTAGACTTTTTTAGTTGAGCTAAGTACTCTTAAAATATAAAAGTATACAACTCTTACAAGAAGAAATATCAAAAAGGTACAAGAGACAAATACTAACCAAAAGAAGATAATGTAGTTATATAAATAGGAGAAAAAAGAAACAAAAGTTTACTAGTGACAAAAAAGAATCACTATATATTGATGTTAAGCTCAATACCAGAAAGATATAGTTGTATGAAAGTAATGATATAGTCTCAAAATGTATTAAAAAAAATTCCAAATAAGAAGCTGAGTTTGACAAGGCTATCAATTTCCATACTGCTTGTTTTATTACCAAATCCAAATTATAACTGATTACAGGTGAATAAAAGAATTAATGTTCAATAATTGATAGATCAAGCAGACAGGAAAAATCAGTAAGGACATGAGTTTGAAGAGTTTGATTAGCAAACTCAACCAATGAATATATAAAACACTATATTCCACAAATGAAGAATGCACTTTTTTTTTCAAGCACATATATTATATTTAGGAAACTTAACCATAACTTAGGTAATAAATCAGTCTCAATAAACGTTCCAAGATGTGACAACCAACTATAAAATTTGCCATATTATCAAAATAAAAAGATACATAATATTGATACTATCAATATTTTCTTTTTATCCTATTTTCTCAAAAAACTGCAGAAAATCATTTGATAAAATTCAATAACAAAAAGATGACCAGAAAAGATACCATACTGGAATTTAGAAAAACACATGTGCGTGTAACACATATTAAAGAATAAATAATAATGGAAATTGGTCAATATTTAGTAGTAAGTTTTAATGAAAATAATTCATATCAAAACTTTTGGTGTGCAGCTAATAGTGTGCATCAGGGAATGTAAACTTAGACTTAAGTGCTGACATGTTTAAAAGAAAGGCTGAGAATTAAAGAATCAAACATCCTAATTAGGAAATTAAAAAAGAAGAGAATTACCCTGCCAAGAATAGGAAAAAATAATAATAAAAGTATAAATAAATGACAAGGAAAATACAGATACAATGGGATCAACAAAGTTGACACAGATCAACAGTTAAGAGCTGAGTTTGAAAACATAAGAACAGAAAAAATGGCAAGACCAATTAATTAAAAAAAAGAAAAACAAAAAATATTAGGAAATAATCGAGTTCATACTTACAGATGCAAGAAAAATTTAAAGGACCATTGGAAAAAATTAGCCAATGAATATGAATAATTAGATAAAATTGATAAATTTCTGGGAAAATATAATTTATCAATCTTACACCCAAAGAAATAGAAAATTAGAATTTTCACATGACAATTAAAGAGAAAGAATCAGGAGTTAAAAATCTTCTCAAAATAAAACACCAGTCTCACACAGCTTTATGGCTGAGTTTTACCAAATATTTCAGGTTTAGATAGCTCTAATATTTTATAAAATTTACCAGAGAATAGAAAAAGTAAGAACATATGCTATTGCTAATTTATTAAGTTAGCAAAGCTCTTGAAAGGTGAGTACAAGAAAGGAAAATTAGAGCAATCTTTATCATGAATACAAGGGCAAAATTATAAATAACAATAATTTTAATTTACATTGTATTAGATGTCAAGCACAATTCTCAGGATGTTACATACATAAACACATTTAGTCATTAAAACAACCCTATGGATCAGATACTAATATTATTCTCAATTTACAAACAATAAGACTGAGGTACAGAAAATAACTTGTTCAAGGTCATACACTAAATGTTGATGCCAGGGTTCAAATTCTGGCAGTCTTACTCCAGAGTCTATTAAAAAGACTGGCAATAATAAGTGTTGTCAAGATGTAGAGGAACTGGCATGATCGTGCGTTGCTGGCGGGAGTGAAAAATAATGTAATCCTTTGGAAAAAAATTTGGCAATATCTTATACACATCCACCTGCCCTATGACTCAACAATTTTACTCTAGGACTTAGTCCAAAGCAATGAAACATACATCCATAAAAGATTTGTGGGCAAGAATGTTCAAAATAGCAGCTTTATTCATATTATCCCCAAGCTGAAAACAACCCAAACATCAAAATCAGGTGAAGAAGTAATCAAATTGCAGTATATTCACATAATAAAATACTTAGCAGTAAAAAGAACAAACTGCTGATACACACTAAAATATGAAGCAAAAGGCCAGACACAAAATACTTTATTTATAAATGTGTTACAATTTTTATGAAATTCTAGGAAAGGCAAAACTAAGATATGGTGATTGAAATCAGAACACCCTCTAGGATATGAAAATTACCTGGAAAAAAGCAAGAGGAAATGTAGTAGTTTTCTATCGCTGCATAACAAGTTACCAAAAACTTAGTGGCTTAAACAATGTCTGTTTGATATCTCACAGTTTCTGTAGGTCAGAGTCTGGGCATCGCATAGCTGGGTCCTCTACTCCGGGTCACACAAGGATGAAGTCCAGATGAAGTCCCCATTCCTTTTCTAAGTTCCTTGGATGTTGGAAGGCTTCAGTTCCTTGAAACTGTAGAACTAAGATCCCTGTGTCTCACAGACTTTCAGCCAGGAGTCATCAAAAATACCTAAGGGTCAGCCTCAGGTTCTAGCCATATGCCATCCCACCCCCATAGGCAGTTCACAACATGCCTAATTGCCTTCTTATGGACCAGAATAAATAAGAGTGTCCACTGGTGCTGCTTCTTTCTTTTATGGCTATCTGACTAGGTTAAGCCTTCCCAGGATAATCTCTCTTGTGGTGGGCATAAACTGGTAAGGTACGTTAATTTAATCTGCAAAATCTCTTTGGCTATAGAACATAACGTAATCAAGGGAGCAATATCCTAACATATTCACAGGTCTCATCCTCTCTCAGGGGGAGGGGATTATAGAAGATGTGTGTCCCAGAGAATGGAAAACTTGGGGGCCATCTTAGAATTGTGTCTACCACAGGGACCTTACTGGGGTCTGTGTACATTTGTGAAAACATCTATATTATATTTAAATTATGCTTGAATAATAGCAATAATAATATAAGAAATGGTAATGACATGGAATTAAACATTTCATTTAATGATAAAATTTTGAAAGCTTGCTGCCTCATCTAGAAGAAGAAAAAGATGCTTGCTATTTCCAGTTCTACTTAATATGTGTACAAGCATCCATCTTTGTCTTCTGCACCATTCCCATGAGGTTTGGGGACGCCTGTCATGGGGGAAGAAGGGGAAGTGACACAAACTTTAATATTCATGCTGCTTGCTGTGGCATGAGAGATAAATTATTTATCTCTGACCCAGGAGTCTCCTGTCTTCTTCCATGAAAGAGTCATAGACTAACTTACTAGCTTTTAAATAGGGAAAAATAAAATTCTAGATCTAACAGGTACATACCAGTTAGAAATGTAAACATATGTGCACCAGGATGGATACAGAAAAGTTCGTAACTATACTGTTACTAATAAACAAAAACTACACATCAATGGTTAGAATAGAAAATTAGATTGTGGAACATTACAACAATGTAATATTATATGGAATGAAAATGAACAAGCTAATGCTACATTATTACACTGATGAATCTCACAAATACAATGTTGAGCTGAAGAAACTAGTCACATATTGTATGATTTTACTGAATTAAAGTAAAAAAAAAAAAACCAAATAAATTTTTGAATTAGAGAGGATAGTGGTACTTCTAGGAAAGGAAAATTTTGAGATGCATCCTGCAGGGATTTTCTGGAGTTCTGATAATGTTCATATTTTATATCTGTTTGTTAATTACATGGATGGGTTCCCAGTGTCATAATTTATTGTTTTATATACACGAATGTGAACATTTATGTAGTATATTATTCTTCAGTTGAAATTTTATCATAAGAAAGGAAACATCTACATTATCAATAAATGCATATAATACTTTAAAACTAATATACAAAAAAGGCAAGCTTTTTGTAGAGAATATTATAACACATTATTAAAAGACAAAAGAGAATTTAATAGATCAAGAGATATGGCATTTATATATGTAGGAATATATAAGTTCTACCAAAATTTTCTATATAAAATTAAACTTTCAATAAAATTTCAGCAAGATTATTTTACATATTCTGTATAAGATTTTCCAAAATGTATGTGGAAGGACAATGGGCCAATAATAACCATGACATTTCTGAACAAGGTAGAGGTGGGGATGGGGACTTTCCTATAAAACATCAAGATATCACAGAGTTCTATTAATTAAGACAGTTTGATATTAGTGCACCATTAGTCAACTGAACAATGGAACAAAGTAGAGAATCCAGGATTATATTCATGCACTTGTGGAAATTTAATTTGTAATAAAGCTGGCATAAATATTTTTGAATGAGGGATGGATTGAGTATCCATGTGGAAAGTCTGGAATACTAAATAAATGGTAATGGAACACTGATTATGCCCACTGGGAAAAAAGTGAATTTTCTTTCCTGTATCACACTATACAAAAATAAATTACAAGAGAATTAAGGCCATTATATAAAAAGCTAACCTGTAAAAGTCTTAAAAGAAGTTAGAGAAGAATTTCTTTATATTTTCAGAGTGATGTAAGATTTCTTAAACAAGATACAAAAGGCACTAAAAAATAAAGGAAAAGAACAGTATATTTGAATACATTAATGTAAGTACTTTGGATGATCATAAGACACTAAATGTGAATAAAATCATAAGAGAAAAACTGGGAGAAGATAAACATATATAATTAACAACAAATTAGTAAGTTTAGTTAACATCCATCACCTTACATAAATACAATTTTTTCCTTGTGATGAGAATTTTTAAAATCTATTCTCTTAGCAACTTACAAATATACAATACAGTATTGTCAACTGTAGTCACCATGCTGTACATTACATCCCCAGAATTTATTTATCTTGTGATTGGAAATTTGAACTTTTGACCACTTTCACCCAATTCTCCCATCCCCACTTCCTGCCTCTGGCAAATACCAATCTGTTCTCTTGGAGACCCAAATCCAGAACTAGAGACTATTAACAAATGTTAACAGAGTATAAAAAATTTGTATTACAAAGTTGTAATACAAATAAAATATCACTGCACAAGGCAATATTGAAAGATCTCAAATACTTTGAAAAAATGTCATGTTACAGAGGATGCATAGTATACTATTATACTTATATAAAGTATAAAATCAGAGAAAAATAAATATATATTATAGAGGGTTACATACATGAATATTAAAACTTTAATGAAAAGCAAGTCATTATTAGACAGAAACCTCAGGATGTCAGTGACCTTTGGAATGAGGGAGTAGAATGTCTTGTGGGGAGCAAATAGGGCACCCTATGATTCCTTAAGCTGGGTGTGGGTGCTTACACACATTCTTTACTGTACATGTACATGGTATGAACTCTTATGTGTGTGTGATAAAATTAGTAATTTTAATCAAAGTACGTTAATGATATGTGGGTAGTTGCATGCGTTAAGGGAGAAGTGTGTGTTGACTTTCAAGTTTTCTGGCTGTTGTGGGCCTGCGGCTTCAGTATTTTCCTCTTGGGCTTCTCCACATGCTGCCTGAGCCTCCTCACAACATGGTGCAGGGTTCCAAGATTGAGCATTTAGGAAATGAAGCAGCTAGTTTCTTAAGGTCTAAACCCGGAAACTGACACAGTGTCATGGCAGTCAAGCAGTTACAACCCAGATTAAGGCAAAAAAGATATAGACTCCACCTCTTGATAGGAAAAGTGTTAAAATATATTGGAGCCACTATTTAAAACTGCTACAGTCCACCCATGACAACAAATTAATTTATATCCAACCCAAGTGCAAAATATACTCACACCTTCCCAATGCACCTCCACTCCCAAGCATCTCATTTCATTATAGGATCAGGCTCAGGCTTGAGCTTTAGGAACATGTCATGGGTGCCAGGTCCAGGTATAAATAAGTTTCCTTGGGCACAGCTCCTCTTAAATTGAAGACCTGTGTACTAAATAAACAGGCTATTTTTCCCCTACTACCCATACAACCAATATACAGTGTTGGAATGGGCATAGGATAACCACAGTAAATATTCCCATTCAAAACTGGAATTCAGGGCTTCCCTGGTGGCTCAGTGGTTGAGAATCTGCCTGCCAATGTAGGGGACATGGGTTTGAGCCCTGGTCTGGGAAGATCCCACATGCCACGGAGCAGCTAGGCCCGTGAGCCACAACTACTGAGCCTGCGCGTCTGGAGCTTGTGCTCCGCAACAAGAGAGGCCGCGACAGTGAGAGGCCCACGCACCGCGATGATAAGTGGCCCCCGCTCGCTGCAACTAGAGAAAGCCCCTGCACGGAAACGAAGACCCAACACAGCCAAAAATAAATAAATAAATAAAAAACAAAAACAAAACTGGAATTCATTCAAAGTGGGCGAAAATGGATGCAACACTGGCTGGTCCGTAGTGATCCTTTAAGCACCCCTGACATATGTTGCCACTTCCTTGATTAGCGCCCAGTCCTGCGCCCAGTCCTGTGAATGATTCTCTGTTGCACTTAGCTCTACCCTCCAAGCTCTTGGTCCTGACCACTAAATCATTCTTCCTTTTGCATAGGAACAAAGTTTGCCACTGAATTGCCTCCTCAGCTGCTTCTTGCCCATAAGAAGGCATAGGTTGAGGGTCTAAAAGCCCCTTTTCATTTTGTACTGCCTCTGTCCCTTTTAGTAACAGTACTTCTTCCAGAACCATTATCCTTAAACCTGTGTAGATTTTCTATAAACCTTACTGGAGTTCACTCAACCAGAAAAAAAGTTACAACCAAAAATGTATTTGAGATAAACCCTGCTCTACCATGCCCTACTGAGGGGCCATATTTTTAATTTTCTTAGAAGCCCTGTTGTTCAATAGGGAGGGTCTGTGAGGCATGCCTTTAATATTTTTAGAAAGTTTTTTGTCTGTTTGAAAGGCTCTGTAAAGTGTTGCCTTACATCTTCATAATGTCTTAAGGAAGGAGTTTGGAGGCCCACTGTGGATTTGACCCTTTTGTGGAAGCCATATTTTAATTTGAGAATAGCTTGTCATCTAGTGAGCCTGGGAATAAGACACTTTTATTTTTGAGCCTAGCAGATCCTGAATCATTTATATTTCCTCTAAATTTTGCTCCAAAACCCAACAGTTCTTTTTTTAACTCATCTTTCTCCTCTTTAATTTTATAATAAATAGCCAGAGGAAGCCAGGCAGGACTTTCAACACTAGAAAATCCCCTTAGCTAGTATGCAGTTGAATCCAGTGGGTAGATTCCTATTTCCACGTTTCTGCAGGTGACAGCATTACCAAATTTCTGCCACTAGACAACAAAAGTCCCTTTTCTTCCAGTTTTCAATGACACTTTCCTTATTTTAAACCATCGCCAGCAGTATTATGAAGCCCTTTAGACTTCCTCTAACATTCTCCTCATCCTTTGAGGCTTTTATTAGCACTCTCCTTGAATTTTCTAGGCTTCTACAAACAGGTTTCTCAATGTCCTTCCAACTTCTGGTAACTGTCTAATTCTGAAGTCGATGATTTTTGTTTTTTTGTTTGTTTGTTTTTGGTTTTTTGTTGTTTTTCTTTTTTTTGCGGTACATGGGACTTTCACTGTTGTGGCCTCTCCCGTTGTGGAGCACAGGCTCTGGACGCACAGGCTCAGCGGCCATGGCTCATGGGCCCAGCCGCTCCGCGGCATGTGGGATCTTCCCGGACTGGGGCACGAACCCGCGTCCCCTGCATCGGCATGTGGACTCTCAACAACTGCGCCACCAGGGAAGCCCCAGATTTTAGGGGTTTTCTTAGAGCAGCATATCACTTCCAGCACAGACACCTGCATCGGCCGTCCAGTGCTACATAACAAACCATCCCCTAACTTAATGGCTCAAAGAAAAATAATCATTTATTTTGTTCACAAGTCTGCAATTTGGGTAGGGCTCAGTGAGGAAAGATCATCTCTCACCATGTCAACTGGGGCAGATCAACTGGAGCTGGAAGATCCACCTCTGAGATTGCTCCCCGAATGGCCAGAAAGTTGGTGCTGTCTGTTAGCCTCTCCACAATATGGCTTTGGTTTTCTCCAAGAATGGTGTCTATTTTGCAAGAAACAAGAAGTAGAAGCTGCCATTTTCTTAAGACTCAGTTCTGGAAACTAGCACAGCATATTTTGTTGTCAAGCATCCCTAGAATGAAAAATTCTAGGGATGGGGCATAGACCCCAGGTCTCAATGGAGAAGAGTCAAAGGAATTTGGGGCCGTAATTACTTTCCTATCTGTCTTCTTTTCACTGTCAAACATTTGCAACCATTTTAGATCTTTGCTTTCTCCACTTCCTTATCACTCCCTTACTCTTTAATTCAGTAATCTGGCTTCCATTAATCCTCAGCTGCACTGAAAACTACTCTTTACCTTGGTCATCAGCAATCCTCATGTCACAATCAAAAGGGCATTTTTAGTTCTTTCTTTCTTTGGCATCTCAGCAGCCACTGACACTGTTGCATTCTTTCTTAAAAACCTCTCCCTACTGTTTCTGTGTCTGCCAGGCTCTCTCTACTCATTTCTGAATAAAGAGTCATACTCTTCTTTCATTTTTGAGTCTGGTTCATGACTGAGCCTAGTCAAAGTAGTGTGAAGTATGCAGGAACATTAATGACAATTTCAAGTAGAAAAATTTTTATTTCATTTAACTCTAAAACCTGAGAAAACATTACTTCCAAGCCATCTTCTAAAAGACAGGCCAATATTTAATAACTCCTTTGTCTATTCCTGTCTTGTCATATTATTTTTGTTTGTATGCTAGTTAGGTAGTCAAGTTTAATGACAGTTTTTAAATTGTCAGAAATACATTTAATTAAATTCTAAGGTCTTTTGATTTTAAAATCGTTCTCTTCTAACAGTAGGGGTTGACAGAAAATAGGAATTTTCCTGGACCAGAGTCCTCACCAGCAGGGCAGGGGCTCACACAAGCCTCGGAGCTAGTCACTAAGCTATTGAACAAGAACTTTGAGAGGAATTGGTACTAACAATGGATTTTAGTGACATTCGTGCTGAAAGAGGATACAGAAGTTCCACTTCTATTTCACACTTATTAAATGATTTTTGTTTGCTTGGGTATTAACCTGTTTTTCCCCATAGTAAAGACTACATACAAAAATAATAATGTGTCATGGAGAAAATAGTGCATATTATCCAAAAATGTAGTAATCCATAATCTTTATTAAGACAGAGTCTATGTTTCAGAAAGAAATATAATGTTCAATACAAGATAAATGTACACAAGATTATGATTTATTGAAGGCTATGCTAATTTACTATACTTAACAAGGGACATCATTTTGATCTTGAATGATATATCTTCATTGGCACTGTAACCCATTAAAAGTATTTATACCTTACAATCATTCAACACAGTTTTTATTGAACATCCCAGTCGAGCGCTGGGATACAATGAACAAATGTTTAAGATCCTAACCCTGTAGAAACTCCTATGACAGTCATTAGACATTCTTTGCCTATATAAATAATTAGCTAAGTTTTGGACTTTGATATAGACTTTAAAATTTTTTTATTTTACAGGTGGATAATTATTTGTGGAATGTTCTAATTAATTAATGATCCATTTTGAAGTAACTCTCATATGTTATCTTTTTAAAAATTGTTCTTTTCTTTTGATTTTGAAAATTTACTCTGTGGTAGGAAATCAAGAGTATAAAATAAAAACAAATACTACATTAATGATATTACTGTATGTCACAAGACTTCTCTTACATGTTTAGAGACAAGAAATACAACTACGTGAAATATTTTCCAACTCAAATAAATTTATATTAAAATAGCTTCGATAAATTATTAGCATTATTTCACCTACTTCATGAGCCAGAGATGAGGTCATTCTGTAGAGGAAAAAGGTGAAAATATTATCCTAGATTCTTCAAGGAGACTAAAATAAAATTCTAAATATTAGCTAGCACTCATGCTGATTTAGGGATCCATAGTTCAAAGCAGATAAGTTTTCTTGATTCTATTATTTATGGCCTAAGTAAAATGGAACCCCCTCTTCCTTTAAAAGTTTGTCCAAAATTAATCTGGAAACATTCTATTCCAAACATAAGGGAAATAGTATAATTATAACTAGGTTATGTCAAAAGTGTCCATGCAGAAATTATATTAGCTTTACAGTTTGTAACTTAAAAGAATCATGTCCCATTTTGTCTAAAAATCTATTAATCTATTAATAATAGATTAATAATTCTGCCTTCCAATATCTGTTGTGAAAAAAAAATTTTTTTAGTTTTTAATTTAATACATTGTAAATTGATTTCATTTAACACATATTTCAAGAAAATTATGAAAGTATTAACTCTTTAGCTAATCTGGAGGTCAATCTTTCCAAACCTAAATTCACCTCAGGAAATTCATGTAACAAATTACTACATTTGAATAGTGATTCAAACCCTATCTCTTCCATATACATTTGTTTTTCTTTTAGATATCAGGTTTCAACATAATTCAGGTTAGTCAGGTTGTTCCAGAAATTTATACTGAGAACAGTCATCATCAAGACAAACAAAATAATAAAACAAAATAGAATGAAGACCTTGCATAGTAAGCTTGAAATGAATCAAAGAGATCTAGCTTTCATTTCAATTTTTATCTTCTAGAAACATCTACCTGCCTGATGACTTGTTGGTCTATTGCTATGGAGAAAGTGGAATATCTTGTGAAAGAATAAGAACCAGTGAAAGGAAAACCTGTCCCAAAATAGACCTAAGTACTTATATTAATTACATAGCTCTTGTGAGAAATAGCATCCATATAGATTGGGATTAATATCTGACAATGCAATACTAGCATTTGTGAGGATTTAAATATTTTAACTACAGTTAACTCCTGGAAAATGTATTAGCTTTTTTTTTTTTTTTGCTATTACAATATAACCCTACTACTTTCTATGCTCGCCCCTCTTTACAAGACCTGCAGGTTATAAACTATATCTCTCAGATTCTCTTGCCTCCAGGATTCTAGCTGCAATTTACATTCTGCCAAAGAGAGTTGCTTAGCTGGGCAGAAGCATGGGCCTTGGGAAACAGGAGATTTTGCAGCAGCTCCCAGGCATTGCCTGCCTGAGTACTCCAGATGGCTGGCACCTGTGGTCAAAGTTTGCCACAGTCCCTAACTTGGGTGTTCAGGGTAACTTCCTAATTCAGTAGAAATCAGTGGTATTCTAGAGAGACAGTGTTGGCTTTCCTGTATCTTCACTCCAGTCTTTTCAATGATTTTTTTTTTTAAACACACAAAACTCCTTATTAATTACCCCTCTGCTTCTAATATCTAGAATGTGTCTATTTTCCTGATGGAACTCTTTTTTTTTTTTTTAGATTTTAAAAACATATTGATGGAACTCTTACCTAGAAAAGTGTCCTTATGACTTGAGTATGACTTGATTATGGTTTATCAACAATGACTTCTTCTAATGAATCATTTTACCAGAAGCTTAACTAGAAATATGAGGACTAGTCACAAAGAAATGACCATTTAAAGGTATGCTCCTTCATGCCTTCTAAAGATGAATCAACATTCTAATTACTTTAAAAACTCTTGTTCGTATAAAACTCACATAACATAAATTCACCAATTTAACCTTTTTAAAATATACAATTCAGTGATTCTTAGTGTATTCACAATGTTGTATAACCATCACCACTATCCGATTCCAGAAGACTTTCATCACCCTGAAAAAACCACATATATTCCACTCGCCCACCCCCACCATCCCTTGGCAGTCTCTAATCTAACTTGTGTCTCTGTGGATTTGCCTAGTCTGGACAGTTCCTATAAATGGGATCATACCATATGTGGCCCTTTGTGACTGGCTTCTTTCACTTGGCATAATGTTTTCAAGATTCATCTATATTGGGACATGTATCAGTGCTTCACTCCTTTTGTGGGTGAACCATATTCCATCTTACTGAATGGAACAAAACACGTTTTGTTTACCCATTTATCATCTGATGGACATTTGGATTGTTTCCACATTTTGTTTACAATAAGTAATACTGCTGTGAATATTTGTGTACAAGTTTTTATGTGTACATGTGTTTTCAGTTCTCTTGGGTATAGATCTGGGAGTGGAATTACTGGGTCATATGGTAAACTTACACTTAACTCTTTGAGGAACTGTCAAATTGTTTTCCACACTAGTAGCACCATTTTATATTCCTACCAGCAATGTATGAGGTTTCCAATTGCTCCACATCCTCACCAACGCTTGCTATTTTCCCTTAAAAAAATATGTAGATATCCTAGCATGTGTTAAGTGGTATCTCATTATGGCTTTGATTTGCATTTCCCTAATGACCAATAATGTTGAGCATATTTTCATGTACTTATTGGCCATTTGTATATCTTTTTTAGAGAAATGTCTATTCAAATACTTGGCCCATTTTAGAGTTGGGTTGTTTTTAATTGAGTTATAAGAATTCTTTATATATTCCAAATTCTAATTTCTTATCAGATGAATTATTTGCAAAGATTTTCTCCCTTTTCATGGGTTGTCTTTTCACCTTCTTGATAGTGTCCTTTGATGCACAAAGTTTTTAACTTTTATGAAGTCCAGTTAATCTATATTTACTTTTGATGCTTGTGCTTTGGTATCATGTTTAAGAAATTATTGCCTAACTCAAAGTCATGAAAATTTACACCTATGTTTCTTTCTGAAAGTTTTGTACTTTTAGCTCTTGCATTTAGGTTTATTCTAATCCATTCTGAGTTACTAATTCCTTTCTAGATAATGCTACTTACTTTTGCTAGTATTATTTTTGTTTTCTATTCTTATTCTCTCTATTAGTACAGATTATTGAGAATTAATTCTATTTTGAAGTCCTGCTGATTAAGGAAGCTTTCAAGAATGCAGGACCAATGCCAAGAAAAGGAAATTCTAGCACAATAACTTTAAGAACATAAAGTGCTGTTTGAGTCAACTTGGGAAATAATATTGTAACATCCGGGGTCTGAGTTACATTGTTGCCCACTATAAATTTTTAACCCAATTAAAAAACACATTATAAACATTTTCTATATATGCTTACACCTTCCTACTACTTGTGTCCTCTACTTTAACCTTCTTCCTTATCTCCTTACCAAAATATCTTGTTGGAATGCTTTTGCTGTAGTTGCTTTAAAAATTATCTGAATTAAGGTCACATTAGAGCTGCTTAGAAGTATAACACTTAATCACAATAGTCCTGTAGTCAATATTGAAATGTGCTATCACTTGTGGACAGAAGGTATGAAAACATAAGATTATATACAATTGCAGAGCTTCCTGAGAAATGACATCATGAGAACTCCATGAATATTCTAGGCCAGGGATTATAACAGATTTTTCTGGGTCCATGTTCAGGGTGGCTGAAACTCTCTTCACCTGATTTTAGTCTCTGGAAAGCCCTGGGGGACTTGTCAAGTTCCCTTTACAAGGGAATTTTGTTTTAACAAATGATATTATGAAAGTCAGTTCTGTATGAGTTAGCTTTCTAATCTCAAATTCTAGTAGGGATTAATGCTGCTTTGTTGCATAACTAAAAACACTTCTATTTTTCTTTTTGAATGAATAGCCTTTGTTAAAGCAATTTTCAAAAATCCCCTATTTGTTGGTTTAACAATGAGATTCTTTTTAAAAAATGTGTCTACATGTTAGGAAACATAGACATTTCTCAGGCCTTTAAAATCCTTGCTCACTTTTGTCAAACATAAAAATCCAAAGTCTTCATTTAATGTCATTTGAAATCGCAAAATAAATATTTGTTTTTCATTGATAATATATAATCATAATATTTGAAGCATTTTTTCAAACTAGAGCTACAGCCCAGAGTGCTTCCCTCCTTATTCCTATCCCAGCTACAAGATTCTAATATATAGTACCTAGAAATGATATGTTTCCCAGGATCCTGGGTTGAAAATTCATTGCTCCATACTAGATAAAATATCTTTTTTTTTTTTATAATTAGGAGTAGAATGGCTGAGTCATATAGCTGAATGTTTAACTTTATTTATTTAGTTTTGCCGGGTCTTAGTTGCGGCAGGAGGGCTTCCTTGTTGCAGCTTGCGGGCTCCTTAGTTACGGCATGCAAACTCTTATTTGCCGCATGCATGTGGGATCTAGTTCCCTGACCAGGGTGATCCCTGCACTGGGATCGTGGAGTCTTATCCACTGCACCACCAGGGAAGTCCATACATAAAATATCTTTCTTCCCATTTTTGTGAGTCCAGGAATTTCCATCTTGAGTCAGACCTAAGATTTATCCAGTCAGTGTTCTGGGAACAGAGATTTTAAGATTGTTCCACTGGAGGGCAATGACACAGTTTATTTCAATATAAGCTTAGGTATACCCAAATTTCTGATTTTTTTAAACATCTTTATTGGAGTTTAATTGCTTTATAATGGTGTGTTAGTTTCTGCTTTAAAACAAAATGAATCAGTTATACATATACATATATCCCCATATCTCTCCCCTCTTGTGTCTCCCTCCCTCCCACCCTCCCTATCCCACTCTTCTAGGTGGTCACAAAGCACAGAGCTGATTTCCCTGTGCTATGCGGCTGCTTCCCACTAGCTATCTATTTTACATTTGGTAGTGTATATATGTCCATGCCACTCTCCCACTTTGTCCTAGCTTACCTTCCCCCTCCCCATATATTCAAGTCCATTCTCTAGTACATCTGTGTCTTTATTGCCGTCTGGCCCCTAGGTTCTTCATAACCATTTTTTTTGTTGTTTTTAGATTCCATATATATGTGATAGCATACGGTATTTGTTTTTCTCTTTCTGACTTACTTCACTCTGTATGACAGACTCTAGGTCCATCCACCTCACTACAAATAAATCAATTTCGTTTCTTTTTATGGCAGAGTAATATTCCATTGTATATATGTGCCATATCTTCTTTATCCATTCATCCGATGATGGACACTTAGGTTGCTTCCATGTCCTGGCTATTGTAAATAGAGCTGCAAGGAACATTTTGGTACATGACTCTTTTTGAATTATGGTTTTCTCAGGGCGTATGCCCAGTAGTGGGATTACTGAGTCATATAGTAGTTCTATTTTTGATTTTTTAAGGAACCTCCATACTGTTCTCCATAGTGGCTGTACCAATTCACATTCCCACCAACAGTGCAAGAGGGTTCCCTTTTCACCACACCCACTCCAGCATTTATTGTTTGTAGATTTTTTGATGATGGCCATTCTGACTGGTGTGAAGTGATATCTCATTGTACTTTTGATTTGCATTTCTCTGATGATTAAAGATGTTGAACATTCTTTCATTTGTTTGTTGACAATGTGTATATATTCTTTGGAGAAATGTCTGTTTAGGTCTTCTGCCCATTTTTGGATTGGGTTGTTTGTTTTTTTGATATTGAGCTACATGTGATGCTTGTAAATTTTTGAGATTTATCCTTTTGTCAGTTGCTTCATTTGCAAATGTTTTCTGCCATTCTAAGGGTTGTCTTTTCGTCTTCTTTATGATATCCTTTGCTCTGAAAAAGGTTTAAGTTTCATTAGGTCCCGTTTGTTTATTTTTGTTTTTATTTCCATTTCTCTAGGAGGTGGGTCAAAAGGATCTTGCTGTGATTTATGTCATAGCGTGTTCTGCCTAGGTTTTCCTCTAGGAGTTTGATAGGGTCTGGCATTACATTTAGGTCTTTAATCTATTTTGAATTTATTTTTCTGTATGGTATTAGGAAGTGTTCTAATTTCATTCTGTTACATGTAGCTGTCCAGTTTTCCCAACACTATTTACTGAAAAGGGTGTTTTTTCTCCACTCTATATTCTTGCCTCCTTTATCAAAGATAAGGTGACCATATGAGTGTGGGGTTATCTCTGGGCTTTCTATCCTGTTCCATTGATCTATCTTTCTGTTTTTGGGCCAGTACCATACTGTCTTGATCACTGTAGCTTTGTAGTGTAGTCTGAAGTCAGGGAGCCTGATTCCTCCAGCTCTGTTTTTCTCTCTCAAGATTTTCTTGGCTATTCGGGGTCTTTTGTGTTTCCATACAAATTGTGACATTTTTTGTTCTAGTGCTGTGAAAAATGCCAGTGGTAGTTTGACAGGGATTGCACTGAATCTGTAGATTGCTTTGGGTAGTATAGTCATTTTCACAATGTTGATTCTTCCAACCCAATAACATGGTGCATCTCTCCATCTGTTAGTGTCATCTTTAATTTCTTTCATCAGTGTCCTATAATTTTCTGCATACAGGTCTTTTGTCTCCTTAGGTAGGTTTATTTGTAGATATTTTATTCTTTTTGTTGCAGTGGTAAATAGGAGTGTTTTCTTAATTTCACTTCCAGATTTTTCATCATTAGTGTATAGGAATGAAAGAGATTTCTGTGCATTAATTTTGTATCCTGCTACTTTACCAAATTCATTGATTAGCTCTAGTAGTTTCCTGGTAGCATTTTTAGGATTCTCTATGTATAGTGTCATGTCATCTGCAAACAGTGACAGCTTTACTTCTTCTTTTCCAATTTGGAATCTTTTATTTCTTATTCTTCTCTGATTGCTGTGGCCAAAACTTCCAAAACTATGTTGAATAATAGTGGTGAGAGTGGGCAACCTTGTCTTGTTCCTGATCTTAGTGGAAATGGTTTCAGTTTTTCACTATTGAGGATGATGTTGGCTGTGGGTTTGTCATATATGGACTTTATTATGTTGAGAAAAGTTCCTTCTATGCCTACTTTCTGGAGGGTTTTTATCATAAATGTGTGTTGAATTTTGTCGAAAGCTTTCTCTGCATCTATTGAGATGATCTTACGGTTTTTCTCCTTCAATTTGTTAATATGGTGTATCACATTGAATGATTTGCATATATTGAAGAATCCTTGCATTCCTGGAATAAACCCCACTTGATCATGGTGTATGATCCCTTTAATGTGCTGTTGGATTCTGTTTGCTAGTATTTTGTTGAGGATTTTGCATCTATGTTCATCAGTGATATTGGCCTGTAGTTTTCTTTCTTTGTGACACCTTTGGTTTTGGTATCAACGTGATGGTGCCCTCGTAGATTGAGTTTGGGAGTGTTCTTCCCTCTGCTATATTTTGGAAGAGTTTAAGAAGGATAGGTGTTAGCTCTTCTGTAAATGTTTCATAGAATTTGCCTGTGAAGCCATCTGGTCCTGGGCTTTAGTTTGTTGGAAGATTTTTAATCACTGTTTCAATTTCAGTGCTTATGATTGGTCTGTTCATATTTTCTATCTCTTCCTGTTTCATTCTTGGAAGGTTGTGCATTTCTAAGAATTTGTCTGTTTCTTCCAGGTTGTCCATTTTATTGGCATATACTTGATTGTAGTAATCTCTCATGATCCTTTGTATTTCTGCAGTGTCAGTTGTTACTTCTTTTTCATTTCTAAGTCTATTGATTTGAATCTTCTCCCTCTTTTTCTTGATGAGTCTGGTTAATGGTTTATCAATTTTGTTAATCTTCTCAAAGAACCAGCTTTAATTTTATTGATCTTTGTTATCGTTCCTTCATTTTTTTTCATTTATTTCTGATCTGATCTTTATGATTTCTATCCTTCTGCTACCTTTGGGTTTTTTTTTTTGTTCTTCTTTATCTAATTGCTTTAGGTGTAGGTTAGGTTGTTTATTTGAGATGTTTCTTGTTTCTTAAAGTAGGATTGTATTGCTATAAACTTCCTTCTTAGAACTGCTTTTGCTGCATCCCATAGGTTTTGGTCCATCGGGTTTTCACTGTCATTTATTTCTAAGTATTTTTTGATTTCCTCTTTGATTTCTTCAGTGATCTCTTGGTTATTACATAGTGTATTGTTTAGCCTCCATGTGTTTTTATTTTTTACAGATTTTTTCCTGTAATTGATATCTAGTCTCACAGCATTGTGGTTGGAAAAGATATTTGATTCGATTTCAGTTTTCTTAAACTTATGAAGGCTTGATTTGTGACCCAAGATATGATCTAACCAGAGAACATTCCATGAGCACTTGAAATGAAAGTGTATTCTGTTGTTTTCAGATTGAATGTCCTATAAATATCAATTAAGTCCATCTTGTTTAATGTATCACTTAAAGCTTGTGTTTCCTTACTATTTTCATTTTGGATGATCTGTCCATTGGTGATAGTGGGGTGTTAAAGTCCCTTACTATTATTGTGTTACTATTTCCTCTATTATACCTGTTAGCAGTTGCCTTATGTATTGAGGTGCTCCTATGTTGGGTGCATAAATATTTACAATTGTTATATCTTCTTCTTGGATTGATCCCTTGATCACTATGTAGTGTCCTTCTTTGTCTCTTGTAAGAGTCTTTGTTTTAAAGTCTATTTTGTCTGATATGAGAATTGTTACTCCTGCTTTCTTTTGATTTCCATTTGCATGGAATATCTTTTCTCATCCCCTCACTTTCAGTCTGTATATGCCCTAGGTCTGAAGTGCATCTCTTGTAGACAACATATATATGGGTGTTTTTTATTATATCCATTCAGCCAGTCTATGTCTTTTGGTTGGAGCATTTAATCCATTTACATTTAAGGTAATTACCAATATATATGTTCCTATTACCATTTTCTTAATTGTTTTGGGTTTCTTAGTGTAGGTCTTTTCCTTCTTTTGTGCTTCCTGCCTAGAGAAGTTCCTTTAGCATTTGTTGTCAAGCTGGTTTGGTGGTGCTGAATTCTCAAAACTTTTGCTTGTCTGTATAGGTTTTAATTTCTCCACCAAATCTGAATGAGATCCTTGCTGGGTAGAGTAATCTTTGTTGTAGGTTTTTCCCCTTCATCATTTTAAATATGTCTTGCCACTCCCTTCTGGCTTGCAGAGTTTCTGCTGAAAGATCAGCTGTTAACCTTATGGGGGTTTCCTTGTGTGTTATTTGTTGTTTTTCCCTTGCTGCTTTTAATATTTCTTCTTTGTATTTAATTTTTGATAGTTTGATTAATATGTGTCTTGGCGTGTTTCTCCTTGGATTTATCCTTTATGGGACTCTCTGTGCTTCCTGGAGTTGATTAACTATTTACTGTCCCATATTAGGGAAGTTTTAAACTATACTCCCTTCAAATATTTTCTTGGTCCCTTTCTTTTTCTCTTCTTCTTCTGGGACTGCTATCCTTTGAATATTGGTGCATTTAATGTTGTCCCAGAGGTCCTTGAGACTGTTGTCAATTCTTTTCATTCTTTTTTCTTTATTCTGCTCTGCAGTAGTTATTTCCACTATTTTATCTTCCAGTTCACTTATCTGTTCTTCTGCCTCTGTTATTCTGCTATTGATCCCTTCTAGAGAATTTTAAATTTCATTTATTGTGTTGTTCATCACTGTTTGTTTGTTCTTTAGTTCTTCTACGTCCTTGTTAAACGTTTCTTATATTTTCTCCATTATATTTCCAAGATTTTTGTTCATCTTTACTATCATCATTCTGAATTCTTTTTCAGGTAGACTGCCTATTTCCTCTTCATTTTTTAGGTTTGGTGGGTTTTTACCTTGCTCCTTCATCTGCTGTGTGTTTCTCTGTCTTCTCATTTTGCTTAACGTACTGTGTTTCGGGTCTCCTTTTCACATGCTACACGTTTTTAGTTCCCATTGTTTTTGGTGTCTGCCCCCACTGCTAAGGTTGGTTCAGTGTGTTGTGTAGGCTTCCTGGTGGAGGGGACTAGTGCCTGCATTCTGGTGGATGAGGCTGTATCTTGTCTTTCTGGTGGGAAGGTCCATGTCTTGTGGTGTGTTTTGGGGTGTCTGTGCCCTTATTATGATTTTAGGCAGCCTCTCTGCTAATGGGTGTGGTTGTGTTCCTGTCTTGTTAGTTGTTTGGCATAGGGTGTCCAGCACTGTATCTTGCTGGTCATTGAGTGGAGCTGGGTCTTGGCATAGAGATGGAGATCTCTGGGAGATTTTCACCATCTCACATTATGTGGAGCTGGGAGGTCTCTTGTGGGCCAGTGTCCTGAACTTGGCTCTCCCACCTCTGAGGCAGAGCCCTGACACCTCGCTGGAGCACCAAGAGTCTGTCGTCCACATGGCTCAGAATGAAAGGGAGAAAAAAAAAGTAAAGAAGGTAAAATTAAATTAAATTAAATTAAATTTAACAATTATTAAAATAAAAAATAAAAAATATTTTTTATAAAGTTTAAAAATGTAATAAAGAAAAGAAAGATAGAAAGAAAGAAAGAAGAGAGCAACCAAACCAAAACCAAAATCCATCAATGATAACAGGTGCTAAAAACTATACTAAAAAAACCCAAAAAAAAACGAAATGGACAGACAGAACCCTAGGACAAAAGGTAAAGCAGAGCTGTACAGACAAAATCACACACAGAGGCATACACATACACACTCACAAAAAGAGAGAAAAGGAAAAAAATTATATATTGATGCTCCCAAAGTCCACCTCCTCAATTTGGGATGATTTGTTCATTGTCTGTTCAGGTATTCCACAGATGCAGGTACATGAAGTTGATTGTGGAGATTTAATCCGCTGCTCCTGAGGCTGCTGGGAGAAATTTCCTTTTCTTTTCTTTGTTCACACAGCTCCTGAGGTTCATCTATGGATTTGGACCCGCCTCTGCGTGTAGGCCACCTGAGGGCATCTGTGCTTTGCTCAGACAGGACGGGGTTAAAGGAGCAGCTGATTCGGGGGCTCTGGCTCACTCAGGCTGGGGGGAAGGAGGGGTACGGATGCGGGGGGAGCCTGCGGCGGCAGAGGCCAGCGTGACGTTGCACCAGCCTGAGGCGTGCCGTGCGTTCTCCCGGGTAAGTTGTCCCTGGATCCCAGGGCCCTGGCAGTGGCGGGCTGCATAGGCTCCCGGGAAGGGAGGTATGGAGAGTAACCTGTGCTCACACACAGGCTTGTTGGTGGCAACAGCAACAGCCTTAGCGTCTCATGCCCTCTCTGGGGTCCACGCTGACAGCCGCAGCTCACGCCCGTCTCTGGGGTTCATTTAAGCAGCGCTCTTCATCCCCTCTCCTTACGCACCAGAAAACAAAGAGGCAAGAAAAAGTCTCTTGCGTCTTCGGCAGCTCCAGACTCTTTCCGGGACTCCCTTCTGGCTAGCGGTGGCGCACTAACCCCTTCAGGCTGTGTTCACGCCGTCAGTCCTCTCCCTGCGCTCTGACCGAAGCCTACTCATCAGCTCCCAGCCCCCACCCGCCCCAGCGGGTGAGCAGACAAGCCTCTCGGGCTGGTGAGTGCTGGTCGGCACTGATCCTCTGTGCGGGAATCTCTCCGCTTTGCCCTCTGCACCCCTGTGGCTGCGCTCTCCTCCGTTGCTCTGAAGTTTTTCCCCTCCGCCACCCGCAGTCTCCGCCCACGAAGGGGCTCCTAGTGTGGGGAAACCTTTCCTCCTTCACAGCTCCCTCCCACTGGTGTGGGTCCCGTCCCTATCCTTTTGTCTCTGTTTATTCTTTTTTCTTTTGCCCTACCCAGGTACGTGGGGACTTTCTTGCCTTTTGGGAGGTCTGAGGTCTTCTGCCAGTGTTCAGTAGGTGTCCTCTAGGAGTTGTTCCACATGTAGATGTATCTCTGATGTATTTGTGGGGAGGAAGGTGATCTCCACGTCTTAGTCTTCTGCCATCGTGAAGCTCCCCAAATTCGTTTTTTTTTTACATCTTTATTGGAGTATAATTGCTTTACAATGGTCTGTTAGTTTCTGCTTTATAACAAAGTGAATCAGTTATACATATACATATGTTCCCATATCTCTTCCCTCTTGCGTCTCCCTCCCTCCCACCCTCCCTATCCCAATCCTCCAGGTGGTCACAAAGCACTGAGCTGATCTCCCTGTGCTATGCAGCTGCTTCCCACTAGCTATCTATTTTATTTTTGGTAGTGTATATATGTTCATGCCACTCTCTCACTTTGTCCCAGCTTACCCTTCCCCCTCCCCATATCCTCAAGTCCATTCTCTAGTAGGTCTGTGTCTTTATTCCCATCTTAACCCTAGGTTCTTCATGACATTTTTTTTCTTAGATTCCATATATATGTGTTAGCATACGGTATTTGTCTTTCTCTTTCTGACTTACTTCACTCTGTATGACAGATTCTAGGTCTATCCACCTCATT
Source organism: Aethalodelphis obliquidens (assembly GCF_003676395.1). Classification (NCBI taxonomy): domain Eukaryota; kingdom Metazoa; phylum Chordata; class Mammalia; order Artiodactyla; family Delphinidae; genus Aethalodelphis; species Aethalodelphis obliquidens. Next base: position 27,685,076 of record NW_020837961.1, on the reverse strand, counting down.
ACAAATAGCTCAATTTCGTTTCTTTTTATGGCTGAGTAAGATTCCATTGTATATATGTGCCACATCTTCTTTATCCATTCATCTGATGATGGACACTTAGGTTGTTTCCATCTCTGGGCTATTGTAAATAGAGCTGCAATGGACATTTTGCTACATGACTCCTTTTGAATTATGGTTTTCTCAGGGTATATGCCTAGTAGTGGGATTGCTGGGTCATATGGTAGTTCTATTTGTAGTTTTTTAAGGAACCTCCATACTGTTCTCCATAGTGGCTGTACCAATTCACATTCCCACCAGCAGTGCAAGAGTGTTCCCTTTTCCCCACGCCCTCTCGAGCATTTATTGTTTCTAGATTTTTTGATTATGGCCATTCTGACTGGTGTGAGATGATATCTCATTTTAGTTTTGATTTGCATTTCTCTAATGATTAATGATGTTGAGCATTCTTTCATGTGTTTGTTGGCAATCTGTATATCTTCCCTGGAGAAATGTCTATTTAGATCTTCTGCCCGTTTTTGCATTGGATTGTTTGTTTTTCTGTTATTGAGCTGCATGAGCTGCTTGTAAATTTTGGAGATTAATCCTTTGTCAGTTGCTTCATTTGCAAATATTTTCTCCCATTCTGAGGGTTGTCTTTTGGTCTTGTTTATGGATTCCTTTGCTGTGCAAAAGCTTTTAAGTTTCATTAGGTCCCATTTGTTTATTTTTGTTTTTATTTCCATTTCTCTAGGAGGTGGGTCAAAAGGATCTTGCTGTGATTTATGTCATAGAGTGTTCTGCCTATGTTTTCCTCTAAGAGTTTGATAGTTTCTGGCCTTACATTTAGGTCTTTAATCCATTTTGAGCTTATTTTTGTGTATGGTGTTAGGGAGTGATAGAATCTCATACTTTTACATGTTGCTGTCCAGTTTTCCCAGCACCACTTATTGAAGAGTCTGTCCTTTCTCCACTGTATATTCCTGCCTCCTTTATCAAAGATAAAGTGACCATATGTGTGTTGGTTTATCTCTGGGCATTCTATCCTGTTCCATTGATCTATCTTTCTGTTTTTGTGCCAGTACCATACTGTCTTGATTACTGTAGCTTTGTAGTATAGTCTGAAGTCAGAGAGCCTGATTCCTCCAGGTCTGTTTTTCACTCTCAAGATTGCTTTGGCTATTCGGGGTCTTTTGTGTTTCCATACAAGTTGTGAAATATTTTGTTCTAGTTCTGTGAAAAATGTCAGTGGTAGTTTGATAGGGATTGCATTAAGTCTGTAGATTGCTTTGGGTAGTAGAGTCATTTTCACAATGTTGATTCTTCCAATCCACGATCATGGTATATCTCTCCATCTATTTGTATCATCTTTAATTTCTTTCATCGGTGTCTTATAATTTTCTGCATACAGGTCTTTTGTCTCCTTAGGTAGGTTTATTCCTAGATATTTTATTCTTTTCATTGCAATGGTAAATGGGAGTGTTTTCTTGATTTCACTTTTGGATTTTTCATCATTAGTGCATAGGAATGCCAGAGATTTCTGTGCATTAATTTTGTATCCTGCTACTTTACTAAATTCATTGATTAGCTCTAGTAGTTTTCTTTAGCATCTTTAGGATTCTCTATGTATAGTATCCCCAAATTCTTGAAAGTAGATATTTTTAGCCTTTTCAGTTGTAAATCCTTCCCAATTTTTTCAAAATTGTTTAGCTATGTTACTTTTTTAAGTACTGAGTACACAAAGACCTTTTTTTTTTTTCTTAAACTTATTCTAAATACTCTCCCTCTTTGTAGGTTCATGTTTGGAGGAAAAGATTCATCTAACTTTACACATGTTGACTTGGAAATACCTATGTAATATTGATGGGGGGTATTTCAAACCATCTATGGAAATGAATATCATCCCAAAGGAATAATATCTGAAATGAGGAGAGAAAAATGCCAAGGAAAAATCTTGGTCAGAGATGTTATGCACATAACAGTGGGAGGGAGAGAAGCAAACAACAAGGCAAAGAATGAGACACTGAAGTAAAGGAAGGAAACCAGGGATGTGAAATATCCCAGAATCCTGAGAAAAAAGAAGTATAAAAGAAGCTCAGATTTTCAGAAAATCAAAACAAAGTGATGATCAATTAAACATGGATAATTTCCTCTAGACTTTGGGAAATGAGATTATTATTGGTCGTTACCCAAATTGCTTATGGTGAAATGGTAGAGGTAAATCCTCAACATGAGTGCAAAATAAGAAAGTGGAGACAGCACACATAGACTCTTCATCCTAGGAGCTTACTGAGAGAGGATGCGAGTGCTAGAATAATAACAGGAGAGGTAAGTTTGAGGGGGGCTTTTTTTTAAGGTATAAGAGATTTGACCATATTTATAGAATGCAAGAGATAATATAGAAATGGATAAGAGAAAGGAATTATTTAGAAAAATGTATTTTTGAAGGAGGAAGGCCAAGATGGGTTCACAACTAAGTGGTAGTTACAGGCCTTGAAATGAAACAAGACATCCTCTTCCTCCAATCCTTGAGAAAAATTGTGACAGTGGTTGAATTTTCATAAAATGTGTGTTGATGATTATGGCAGGTGGGGAGTGGAGGGGGTTCCCCTGTGATAGTCTCTAAGAGGAAAGATTATCTCTGAGAAACTTAGGAGTTATTTAGAAGTCTGGGGGAGTATTGAAGGTAAGAAATGGCAGGTGAGTGAAATATATACAAGTGATTACCAGGGACAAGCTGAGAAGCTAGGTGATCTTTTTTGGGCATATCAATCAGAAGTTTATTTATCTCTTGTAAAAGTAAAATACAGTGTGTGTGTGTGAAAAAAAAAAGTTTACTGATATTTTCCCCCCAGCAACTTTAAGACAACTAAAGTAATGGCAGTTGGATTTGAGGGAAAGGGACAGACTTTAGAACTCTGGTTTGAAGATGTTCAGTTCCAAATGGTCACCAGTGCCTTCGATTGATTTTTCCAATTTATTTTCATCTTAGTAAAATTAACTTTATTGTACTAAGCCTGAGAATGCTGAGTAAATTCTGGATTACTAGACCTCGGAAACTGAAAGAGCCTCAATACTTGATTTACTTCTGTCCCCACAATTTAAAGACATTAAACTCTTTACAGATGGTATAATCAAGCCTCAAAGATTTGCTCAAAGCCAATAGGTAGTTAATGGCTGAATGGGAAGTTCAGGGTGTCAGGAAGGAAAATGCCACCTGGAAAACACGATGAACACATTTCCAAGAATGATGAATGGCTTGGGATTCATTTTGCAAAATGTGGTTTGGAAAGTTGGAGCTGAGCCATGGCTTATTGTGTCTAATATAATGCAAGGTGATTGGACACTGATCATCTAACACTCGTTTGCTCTTTAAAGATGTTAAATGCCTTTTTATTCCCATACTTTTGTTGTAATAATATGTTGGAATTTTTCAAATCTAAGCATTTACCTCCTCGTTTGAAAAGGTGTTGTCTACCATAGGATGCACAATGAATCTAGCTATCTGAGCTAAACACCTCTGGTAATCAGCCAAAGTGAAACCGGAAGCAAAAACAAAATAAGCCCTTCATGATGATTAGGGCGCCACAATAGAGCAGCTACTTGAGCTTCCATGGTTCTGTTATACAAGGTCTTTATTAGGTCATAACTAAATATCTATTAAAGATTTTCAAGAAAGCAAAATGGAATAAACTCAATGGGCTAATTCTACACAGTGGAAGAATCCAGCTTTCAAAATTCATAAAATATTAAAATAATCTAGAAATCTCCTTGTAACAAGATGGCAATTTCAGGGTAGCTACTTCCAGGACTACATTAAATTTCATCCACTCTGCACTGTGTGTATACTGGGGTTGTATTCTGCTAAGGGGATTGGCTTTGGTTTTAAGACACATTGGTTTCTTAAAGCAACATGTGTATAAGTAAACTCCTGCTATTTTCAAGATTTTTGCCTTTTTTCCCCATTGGAGATCTTTGAAGAAAGCCTAAATAATGAACACATAGAATGTGCATATACATGAATACATAGCATAGAGAAATATTATTGATTGGTTCAACATTATTAAACCTCTCCCATATGCAAAGCACATATTTGACACTTTAGGGTTATAGATTCTTTCAGTTAAACAAATAACTATTCAACTCTAAAATGTTGCAGACATGGGTATAGACATGATTAATCATGGCCTTTGATCATAGGAATCTGATTGTTTCTTTTGCATGTACTAACTGAAAAGGAAGAAAGTAAAACAATAATAATTGTAGATATGCATACGATAATCTCCCCAGGGTTGTTTGTTTGCATAGCATTTGCGAATGACTAATTCTCTGAGGAAGATTGTAAGCACCTCTCTGCTGGTGGTGCAAAGAGTAGTTTGGCTGTGATTATATTGGTCCAGGCAGGATATTACAAATGCCTGAACCAAAGCAATAGAAATGGAAATAGAGACATGAGGGCACATTCAGTTTATACTTATGGGTTATTATCAATAGGGATTGATATTGGATTAGATGGGGACAGTGAAGAGAAACAGTTCCTGTTTTGAATTTCACTAGCATTTGTGGACTTTTTGATCAAAGTGGTCATTTGGAGGCTCATGGACTACTTTAAAATATGGTAACAACTATACATAGTCTCCCAGAAAATGTATGTGGACACAGAGAAATTTTGCATGTAACATGATGGTCTTCTTGAAATCCGTCTATGACCAGAACAGACATGATGCCTTTGTCATAAAGACTGCAGGATGATTACTAATGTAAATTGTGCTCTGAAGAGAAACAGGGTGCTATGAAGATATTGTCAGCCTAAAGATGGAGATGGAGGTAGGAAGGTAACAATGTCAGGGAAGGCTACTCTGGGGAAGCGAATATAATATACATGAATGAAAAAACAGTAAGTGATAAATGGATAAATTGGATTTTAAGCCCCTAAGGTTTCTTTAAAAAAGAAATATATATATATATAAAACAAAGCTTTATTTATATATAATTTACATACCATATAATTCACCCATTTAAAGCGTGTGAGTTAATGGCTTTTAGTATATTCATAGAGTTCAACAACCATCACCACAATCAATTTTGGAACATTTTTGATATGCCCTAAAGAAGTGCATCCCTATTAGCAGTCACTCCACATTTCCCTGGAGCTTGTTTCTCCCACCCCTACAAGCCACACACAAGCACTAACTGCTTTCTGAATCTATAGGTTTACCCATTCTGGACACTTCATATAATTGGAACCATAAAATATTGATCTTTTGTGACTGACTTCTTTCTTGATATAATGTTTTCAAGATTCATCCATGCTGGGGCAGGTATCAACACTTCATTCCTTTTTATAGCTGAATAGTATCCAGCTGTATGGATATATCACATTCTATGTATCCATCAGTTGAAGAACATTTGAGTTATTTCCACTTTTTTGGCTATTTGAATAATGCTGCAATGAACATTTGTGTGCAAATTTTTGTGTGGATACATGTTTGTTTGTTTTCTTCTCTCTTAAGTGTATAGCTAGAAGTAGAATTGTCATATGGTAACTCTATTTTTAACTTTTTGATGAACTGCCAAATAGTTTTCCTTACTTTTTATTTTAAATTTTATTACATTTGTCTTATTACTCCCTCTCTTGCTTTGTGTAATAGATGTTTCCTGGAAAAATCCCATTTAGGTTGAATTATTTGTTAATGAAATCAGGTTTTATGTGTTCAAAGGGAGCTTGATATTTAATGGCATCTGGATTTTTTTTTTTTTTTTGCGGTACGCGGGTCCCTCACTGTTGTGGTCTCTCCCGTTGCAGAGCACAGGTTCTGGAAGCGCAGGCTCAGCGGCCATGGCTCACGGGCCCAGCCGCTCCGCGGCATGTGGGATCTTCCCGGACCGGGTCATGAACCCGTGTCCCCTGCATCGGCAGGCGGACTCTCAACCATTGCGCTACTGGGAAAGCCCTGGCAACTGGATTTTTAACACTTATGTCAAAGCTCTGAGTTAGGAAACAGAAAACCTGGATTCCAAAGCTGAGCTTTAATATTAACTCACTATGTGACCTGGACATGACTATTAACCCATGAGAAAAAAGGAACTTTCTCTAAAGAAAAATTATCTAGCAAAATATGTAATGGCTAGTGAAATATATCAGAAAGCTAAACTACATCAGGTTTAGATAAGGATGACCAGAAAAACAAACAAAATAATAAAGTTTAGATAAATTCAGATTACTTAAGGGAAAGATCTGATTCAGATATTTGTCATTTTAATTTAACTTATAATTGAAAGACACAAATAATTGCAAGTGAGAATCTCATTTTTCAACCCCTTCTTCCCTATATTATTTTTGACTAGAGCTTTAGTTTCAGCTTTTCTGTTGCCATGTTTTAACTAAGACTTAAGCAGAATATGGAGAGAAGTAGGAACCTGAATGATCAGTTAAGTAATCACCTCTTAACGCTGATGTTCAGAATTTTAGTGTGGAATCAAACATTCAACAGCTCTGAGATTCCTGTGAAGTTGGATTATGCTGAATTCCTGGAGCTTAAAATGTATAACAGCTGGTTTATAGTTGCCATTTTTTTTTTTTTTTTTTTTTTTTTTTTTTTTTTTTTAGTTTTAGATAGGCTGAATCTCCAGACTTTTATTTTATAAAGGAGACAGACTGGCTAGAAATGGAAAAAGATACGCTGCCAAACTGTGTAATTTTTGAGCTATCCCTTCCTTAGAAAAGAGAGCAATACTATGCAGTTATTATTCACCATGCATATATTGACAGCCTATTGCATGCAAAACATTCATCTGGTTAAGATGGATGATATAAAGATAAATAACACCTACAACTTCCCAAAAGTTTACTGTCTAAAGTACATAGATAGCTGTTAAATATGTTGAAAATATTTAAAGATCTTTAGATCTCCAAATAAGGATGCTGAGGAAATTCAGAGGAGGGAGAAATGACTCCTATGGGAAGAATTCGAGAAAGCTTTGGAGAGAGGGTTTGGTTCCATTTGCACTGAGCCTTGGAGGATGGGGAACTGTATTCCATATGGCAGAGGATGCAAACACATTCTAGACAGAGGGTCCATTAGGAACAAAGGCACGAAGTGAGAAAGTATGCCAAGCCTGTTTGGGGAAGAATAGTTTTATCCAAAAACATTCAAGAAAAGCCTTAGATAGGATCTTCCACAAATTCCCTAGATATTTCAAATAAAATCTGAGTTGGACAGCCTTCTATGACTCTTCATACTCTTTCTCTGCATGATTATTTTGGGCTCTCTTCCTCCACACTTATCCCACTGGAGGAAAACAGAACCCCCAAAGCTCCAAAGTGTCATGTTTAGACTGGCCATATGACTTTATGTAGAGAGAAGAATGCTTCTGTCCAAGGACAATGTCCATATAATTATCTGTGAATAAATGAATGAATAAGTGAATGGAGAGGAGACCAGCAGACCCTTGTTTATGTGTAGGGGAACGTTTTTAGAAATGGGTTGTAAAATGTTCTGGACTCTGACGCTGTGAAATCTCTTCAAGAACTCTACTCAGTACTCTGTAATAACCTGCATGGGAAAAGAATCTGAAAAAGAATCTGAAAAAGAATAGATATATGTTTATGTATAAGTAAATCACTTTGATGCACACCTGAAACTAACACAACATTGTAAATCAACTATACTCCAATATAAAATAAAAATTTAAAAAAAAAGAATGCTTTTGGGTACTCATTGCTCTGTTATACTACTTCTCACAGAGACCATGGATTCACTGGAAGCTTGAAGCATGTGGAGTCCAGGATAGAGAACAAAAATATATCTCCAATTGCTAAATAGTTGCCAATGAAATAATTTATCTCTAAAGGTGTAAGGTCAACATGTGAGATTAAGGGTTGATAGTTTGTCTGCTTACCATTTGTTTGGCATTGCTATTTATATATTCAGAAAATCAATGGAAGTTTGTTGAACTTTTGAAATTTTAATTTATAGTCCAAGAGACAACAAATAAATTTTTTTCAATGAATAAAATCTAGAATATAATATGTGTCAGGATGCTTTCAATAGTCTGCAAAGTATTTTCTCTATGAAAGAAGCTAAATAATATAGAGAATTAGAATTATTTGATAAATTTAATCAATAAAGTGTTTTCTTCTAAATAATTTGGGCTCTTTAAAATCAGGATGGGCTTGAATAACTTAAATTAGACAAATACACCACTAAATATTAAACCTTTGACTAACTGTATTGTATAATCTGAAATTGTCAATTATAGTTTTCAATCTGAAAGATATGATATAAAGAGCAACAACTATAAAAAGTGATCCTTCTGACCATTTCTGATTAAACTGAGACATAGACATAGTTTATAAGAAAGAATTCACTTAAAAAAAAACTAACCTTAAAGGACAAGGCAAGAAGGAAAACAATTTTATATTTTTCTCTATGTGAATCAAAGCCATTTATAATTTTTAATTGCATGGTATGTGCTCTAACAAGTTGTGAAAAATATTTATTATATCATACCCTGCAACTGTTTAACCGTGACTGAACACAGTTAAACACAGTTTTTCTGTTTTTTTGTTTTGTTTTGGTTTTTGGGTTTTTTTGTTTGTTTTTTTAGAGCTCAATATTTCGGTATATTTGTATCAGATCTTTTCTGAGGGTGATATTCCAGATACAGGTGATACCGCTCTGTAATCCTTCACAGTTTACTCCTATCCTTCCTCTACCCAGTGGTACCCAGTAACCTGAGTTTAGTGTTTCTTATTTTCATCACTTGTTATTCATTTAATAAATATTTATCAAGTGCCCCTTATTGGCCTGGGACTCCTCTATGTGTGGGGAATACACACAGCAGTGAACAAAACAACAATTCCCATGCTCATGGACCTTTTATTCAAATGTGGGAGGGGATGGGCAACATGCAAATAAACAAGCGAATTATGTGGACAGAACTGATCATTTTTTCTGAAAGAAGTTTAGCTCTAAACTTTACCCTGACATGAAGTGCATGGGTCCATTATATTTGTTAGTACTCATATGTACACCTCAGAGTCAGGTCAATAGGGTTGTCTGTGAATACACCTAAGCACCTCATTTCCTTTGTAGTAAAATTTGAATCCCTCTGACAATTCCTCAACTTTCATAAGTAGTTTAATCTTGGGTATATACACCAATTATGCAGTCACATGAGGCACCAAACTCATGGTACAGTGTCCAAATGTCAGTGAATTCACTTGGCTTGTTGTCAGCAGTCGACATCGGATATCAAGCTCCTGGCAGGAGCTTGAATGAAGTCATCTCTTCCACCTTCACTTGACCTCAGCCCAGGGACTGTAGAGCTCAGCTGTAATGTTTCATAATACATCGACACATCAATTCCACACCAGTCCTGCCCTCCAGCCTTGCTGAGCTTAACTAATAAGTAAAGAAAGTTCAGTTATGAGAAACAATGTTTTCACAATGATGTTTCATCATTCAGATGTTTATTAGATTTCCTATTGAATACGATTTTTATTTGAGGAAGCAACAGATAGGATCTGATCTAAAAATCTAACTCTACTTTCAGCCTCTAAAAAAGTTGTTTTATCTAAGTCAAAGGTTTTTATCTATTTTTACATACTGATCATTATCAGAAGCAATGTCAAACCTATAATGCATAAAACAAATATAAGAGATGTTTTTGTCCTATTTATGGCCTGTTAAGAAATAGAATATACTTAAAATTTGTATATAAGAAATTTGTATATTTCAGACAGGCTTAGAAAAAAATGTACCTGAAATAGTACATCTAACAGACACATATGAAGTTTCATTCATTGAAAACTGTTATTCAATGTCATTCTAAACAAACGAGTACAACAGGACTAGATTTAGGGCTATGAATCTTAAAATCAATCTTAATCAAAGGAAATTGAGATGACTTTTAAAATAAATGAATAAAAAGCAAAACCCCAAACAAAAAAACCTAACCCTAACAATTTGAACTGGTTTTATGATGTGTCTTTTCTCTTGGAGATAATCAGGCATGAACCAATTTTATTAAGAATTTACTTTGCATGTGCAAGTCATTTTGCTAGATGGTGAGGGTCAGCTATTGTTCACTCTTTAAATTCCATCTTTGGCTGGAGGATCAAGAAGGCTGAACCAAAGATTCTGGAATCTCGGAAGCTTTTGTCTTTAAAGAGACCACTTCTGGTTCATAACGTTCTTTGGCTATTCACTGAAACAACAGGACCACGCCACAGGCTCTGGGAGGGCTGAGTTTTGGAGAACACAAGCAAGGACTTTCTTCTTTCATTTGGTCTGTCTCAGCATTCTGAAGGTTGTCCAACTCTGGGACTTATCAAGTTTCATTTCTTCCATTAGGCCTGGAATAAAGAACAAACCTGCAAATTCTGTCAAAATGGGTGATGTATGGCTGCTGAGAAATTCAAATTGCTTCAAGTGTGGGAGCCAACAAAATAATGTCCCACTACAGGATGAGATCACAGCATCATGCGCTCATTCTCTGTGTGAGCTGCATTCTATATGCATGGGGGAGAGCCAAAGCATGAGTTCATTGAAGGAATGATAAAGTGCTTCTCCTTAACCCTCTATCTTCCAAGAGTTCAACCAGATCCAACATGGCCGTGGATTCCACCTCAGATACTCCTGGGTATTGCACTGCACTCCGCACAGTAATGATAGACAGTAAAACAGACACATGGAGAACATAGTACAAATCAAACTTAGATTACTCATTGGATTGAAATTCCTGAGTGCACTATTGGCTGAAAGAAAAATGCACATGTAAAAGTTGTGAGTTAAGTTTTTTTCGGGGAACTTAGCCAGGACTATAGCCTGGGAAACAGATAGCTCCGAGGAACTGCTTTGAAGAGGTAAGGAAGGAACAAGGAGATATATATATATATATATAT
>NW_020837961.1:27530131-27674091 GCF_003676395.1 Aethalodelphis obliquidens | reverse complement strand
ATTTTTTTTTTGGCTAGGGAAAAACATGTAGTCCAACGTCCAAAGATTGTTGCTAATTGCAAAGAATAGATATCTCAAGTTAATGAATCTAGTGCTTTTCTTTGTATAGGAAGATGCAAGAGCCTGCAGTCATTGAAATTTTTTCTTAGATATGCATCTTAACTACCTAGGGGCCAGTGTATCCAAAGCACAGAATGCTTCCTATTTTTCTCCATCCTAAATTCCCCTCAGGGTGCACTGCAGTAGCTCATGGCTTGATTCTTGTAGAACTGGAATGGCAGGCGACTTTTTTTTTTTCTTTACAGCACCATCATCTTATCAGCCATGATGGCTGAAGCTCTCCAGGTTGATAAACTTTGGCTGCCCTCCATGAGTTTAAGAATGTCACAGAATCACAAGATTCTGCCTTGTACATAGCATCTGCCTTGAGTGAGTTATCCCAAATATGTTTGCTATACGTGATGGTGACAAACAAGTTTTAGGTGAAAAGTTGAACTGAGGTGTTGGTTTAGGAGGAAAGTTAAAATTCCCTCGAGATTTTTTATAAAAGGATTCGGCAGATGTAAGAGCATGGATCTCAAGCTTTGGAGACTTCCTTTCTCATTGGCCCCAATTATTTCTAGGTTTTCAGGAGACAAACTGTATGTTTCCAAGAGTCAAATACAGGATTCAAACTGTGTGTGGTCTCAGGAGGAGGTTCTAACAAGGCAGAAGCTCACAAAGAAGTAGTTTGGAAAACAAATTAGTAAAATATATTTGTATCTTATCTCAAAGCAGGCTTTCAAATTTCTAAGAGAGTAGAAGACAACTCATGAGGAACATTCAGCATGGGCCTCAGGTAGAGGTGGAGAGAAAGGATCCCTGAGAACTGGGATTAATGAGAGGCTGCTCTGGTATGACCTGGGCTATCCTGCATCCTCTCGTCCCTTCTTTTTCACATGCTTATCTTCTTCCATGTTTTCTTCCCAGATCTAAAGTTGCCTGATCAAATGCAGAATGGATGATTAAATTTGTATTTCGGGTATACAACAAATAATTGTATTCGTTGTTTATTTATTTTTTTAAAAAATCCATTGAAAAATACATACATTGTTTATCTGTAATTCAAATTTAACTGAGAAACCCTGTGCTTTTATTTGCTAAGCCTGGCAACCCTATCTGTATGCCACCCAGTCCATCCCACTGGAGCCTAACAGCAGACAGAGAAAAGGATTGTAATTGACAGCAGCGTCTAAGGAAAACATGGCCAAATGAAATGGGTTGGCCTTGATATTTCCGGCTATTTATAGGCTCCATTTCACGGATGAAACAGTTGTTTGACACGGGCCATTCTACTCAGTCCTCACATCCCTAGCCGGGCCTTCTGCTCCAACACTGACTGCTTTTCCTTTAAGTTAACCATTTGAGTAAAGAACTGGATAAAGTGGGAAAACTGTTACTGGAGAACTGTCCCAGGTGAGGTTCCTTCACCATCTGTGGGAGCACTTCTCCTTGGTGGGAGAGGTTGCTAGGTTCAGTCTACAGGTTTCTGTTCTCCAGCAGAATCTTTGGTAAATACCCCTATTAAATTACCCACTTGCTTTGGCTCACAGATTTTTGCATATGAATGCTTGAGATATTAAGTAGAATCTTGAAATAAAAAGGAAAACATTACTGTGTTGCTGCTCTCACGCATTCACTGTGGAAAAAAATGTTTGCCTCAAATATGTATTGCCTTAGACTGGTTTAATGAGAGAACTATAAGAGAAAAAAAGATATTAAGCCTTATGTATTTCTGCGTAATTACTGAGAAACTGTAAAACTGAAAACTCTTGCACCAGAGAATCCTCAATTGATTGGTGAAGTCATGGAAATCTGTCAAATTTAACAGCTTTCAAGCACTATCTTACACATTGCACATATTTTCTCTCTTATGTAAAGATTTCAGCTGGCAATGTATTATATCTGTTTTAGTCTCAGTGAATTACATAAATAGCTTGCATGATATACAAAGTTTCTTGCTTACCCATCAAGTGTTACATTTTCATCTTGACTCCAAAGATCATATATGGAACATAGAACACACCTAGAATGCAAACTATAAAACAAATACTGAAACTTAGCACATCCTAGAAAAATAGGAAACATTCATTTATGTTGGAAGCAACATCTTCCAAGTGGTGAGACAAATATATTCACAAGTCTGCTAATAAATATGCCAATAAACTTTCTTTCTAAATATATTAAAAGAGAGACTAGTTACCTTATAGGGAGAAATGCATGTATATTTGGCTGTTTATAAGGACTTGGAATATAGCCTCTATGGACGTCTTTAATGTTCAAATACAATTCTACCTAATTTTAAGTAATTTTTAAATTTGCTGTGAATTTATTCTTTTCTTATTTGTCAGGCTGTCCCAAGTGTGTCAGTAACTACTTTTTTTTTTTTTCTGGATCTTTAACCAAAGACCAGTGTTCCTCATTAGAGTTCATCCCTACAAATTAAATGAAAACCTCTTTTACTTGTCGTGCTAACAGAAAAGAACCAAATTATTTATTTTGAAACTTCTCATTTCTAAGTATTTTACTTAGAAAAATATGTATGGTACATTGAACACACCCTATTTATTGCCTGTGTTAAACTTCTTTTCATCTTGGTTTTTATATTTTAAATTTAAAACTTAAGGCTCTGTTTAAATGTACTTTAAAATTGTAAAATACTTTAGGAAGAATGATAAATATGAAAATTTCAGAAAGCTATTTCATAGCTGGAATTAGTTATGTGTCAGATATGGCTACAAAGCTGAGGTAGGAAAGAGAATGATTTTGTCTAATTAGGAAGAGTTTTATGGTCTTGAGACAGGCTGGGACCTGGGACACTTTGCTGGGACCTGGGGCCCTTTGCTGCAGTGCTGCAGTGCTTGCACCTGGACATACCTCTCCTCAAGCAACAAAATACAAAGAAACTGTATGGGAGTAAAAATAACTACGTGCATGCGCAGCTGGGACAAATTCTGGACAAAAGATACACAGAGACCGGAAACCCAACTGCCGCTTTTGAAGAGCCTGGAGCAAAAGCAAGGGGTCAGGAGCAAAAGCAGGGTACTGTGCATGATCCCTGCACCGAACACCACCTAATGGGTGGGCAAAACACCTAAGCCATCCCTTCAGCCCAACCCCTGGACACACCCCTACCCTCACCCCATATAAGGAACAAGCTTGCCCTCCCTCAGGGAGCGAGCAAACAAGGGAACCTGTTATTTGTTCTTGCTCCCCTCTACCTGAATTTCTTGTCTGGCCTCTAGTCAACTTCTATTGATTGGGGCAGGCCAAGAACCATGATCTGTAACAGTCTTATGGTTACAAAAATGTAGCACATGTATTGAGCTTTAAATTTTAGTTTTTGTAATTCTTCTTCACCCCAGGTCTAAAAAAAAGCAAGAAACTCTAAGATCAGAAGCGAGCCCAAGACAGAACCCTTAGAGCAAAGAGAATACTAATAAAAAAAAAACAAACAATGCTTCTTCTAAAGTGGGTTTAGGTGGGTAGTTAGGAAGATCTTATTGATAGGGGTTAATGAGAAAAAAAGAACTTTAAAAACTCACTCTTCCAGAGCCAGGACACTCTGGACTCTGAGGCTAACCTCACCCCTAATTTTTCCCCTGAGGAAAAGGCCTTTGACACCTAAAAATGATTGTATTTGAGGCATTTTGTGTGGAAAAGCTAAAGTTAGATATATAATAGGTGATGACAGTTAAGGATTAATGAAAACAGCTCTATTGTACTTGGATGATTTTATTTCTTTAAATCTTTCTCTGCTTGCATACAATCTTGTATAATACAGTTGATATGATATGTTTACCTAAGCTCATCAAAGCATCCAAGAGAAATATGCAGAACTTACATCCTGAGTTTGCAAACCCAAATTTCTGTTTAAAATCCACCCGCAGAAATAACTGTTCAGATGACTGGTTAAGTCCATTACGCCCCCACCCCACCCATACCTCCCCTTCCCTCTCCCAAAGTCCAGTTCTATTCTTCCATATACCCTTCAGACATCTCTGCCTAATTCCAAAATGTCTCAAATTAAACTCACATCTTTGGTCTGTCACCTGATTTTCCTGCAATGCTTTCTCCCTCACCCCTGATACCTCTATGCTGTGTGTTGCCTCACTGTGATGGTTCTACAGCAACCTCCCCCTTACCTTACCCTCCTTGCTTTCTCATTCCCATCACCATCCCACCCACCCCCCGCGATTTCCGGTCCTTATGAGATGTCTCTTGAACTATCCCAGTGCCTTCTACTCTATCTTCCTGAGTCCGGTCAGGGATGTGAACGTTCTGGTTTGTTTGATTAAAGAGTCAGGCTCATTACTATATAATTAAACTGTATGTGCCTTTTATAATCACTACCTTTTAAGCAGATATCAGCATAGATTTTTTAAAAATTAGTTTTAATTGGAGTATAGTTGCTCAGCATAGAGTCTATTTACAATTATTTCTCAACAAATAACTACTGTGCGTTAGGAATTTTCAAGGTGTTATTTGTGTGGGTTCTTAATGAGTTTTTCCACTTGGTAAATTTGGCACACCCTATTTCAGTTCACCGAATTTTATTTAAAACAAACCTAAACCAAACAAAAAAAAATCTTTCTAATATAAGATTTTAATGAACATCATCTCTAATAAGAATAAATAATATTTGTAAAAAGACCCCATATTTATAAGTCTGACATGATAGGAAGGGAGAAGAGATAATATATATTTTTTAAAATATTGGTTAGTCCTATTGAAGGATGAACACATTTAAATAATAAGCAAGAGTCTGAAAGACTTTGACATAAAAAATACAAAGATCAATAAAACAGGAGAAATTGTTATGTTGTGACTGATGAAGGGTTTCTACAGTACAGAGAGTTGAAGAAAAGAAACATTAGTGTTAAAATGCACTAAAATACAGAGTAGGTTGCCAACTTGGGATGAATATTGATTAGAGAGAAATATGTGGCTGTTGGAATCTGTGCAGTTTCTGTTCCAAGATCTGAATGAACATTGAGGAATGACTAGTTGTATTTTAAACTTTAAACTTCAAAGACTCTTCATAAAATGGAAGATGTAGACAGGTCAATAATTTACAGGACATATGTAACTAATAAGAACCTGCTATATAAATAAATAAATAAAATAAAATTCAAAAATTCAAAAAAATGGAGAAATGTTCTATGAAAGGAATGCCAGTGAATATTAATTAAATTTAAAATTAGAAGGAACCCAAACAACTATAGAAATTATGACTAAAATCCATAATATAATTGATTAAAAAGTCACATAACATAAAGATAATAATTCATGGATGATACAGTAATCCCAGAAAGTAGAAAGAAAAGCAGGAATGGAGTGAAAAAAAAAGAAAAGTTTTCTGGTCTCATTTTAAAAAGTTCCAATAATCTGTCCTTCTGCATATAGGAATTTCTTATTCTCATTCATAATGGATATAAAGCCCGTTAACATTCAACTGGCACGCAATTGCAAAGTACTTTGCAAATATAAAATATTATGTAAGTACCATAGAATCCATTACTTCATACTCAACCTTCAAGCAATAATCACTGAACAATGCAGTATTGTAGAATAACCTTACTGATGGAAATTTAACTTCCTTATAGCTTTAAAAGATTTCAGAACATTATATAATTGTTTAAAGTCAAATTGAATTTTAATCCATACATTATTTATGCTATTTGGTCACCTGGCTTTAAATAGATACATATATAATATCTTATACATGAAATTATATAAGAATTCATACAGAAAATCTTCCATTTCTTGCATGAGGTAATAATTTTTATTCTAGGATTCATATATTTATTGACTCACGACAAAGCACTTTTTCAAGCACACTCACTCTGCTGGGCATTATGTGTAATTTGCAATAGACTCAGCCTTTTAGAATCTGGTGATGTTAAATGACCCTTTATTTGAAGAATCCTAATTTTTTTAAGTCAGATTTTTGGGAAAAGAGTCAAGGAAAGCAAGCTGGTTGTATTCTATTTATAGAAAGAGTCTTGGGAAGTTTTCAAAGCTGAAGTTGGTGTGACCTGAGGCTCTGATTGTATCATTCACTGTTTTCACATTGAATGGACAGAGGAGATTAGTCTCAACAGCTAAACCTATTTTCAGTGTCTGGTGCTTTCAAGATCCTCCCTTTTTTAAGAAATAAATGAGAGAAAGTAGGCATAAAGAGATTTTATTGTTTCTCAGAACTGCCAAGTTTCATGCAGGTGGATGAAGTAAAGGTGAATTTCAACAACGAATATCTTGAGGTATGCTGCCCTTGGAGTAGACTGAAAAGATTTCAAAAGGTGTGGGTCTCATCATTTACAACAAAAAGTCGTGCTCGTAAGGTCTAAGAAAAAAAGAATTTGATTATCTACTACTGATTTTGGTATTTTTTGTTGTCAAGTAGATCTTTAGATACCTCTAAAGATAGGAATTTGGTTGGAATTTAGTTGGCTTTGCTGGTAAATTGAACCTCAGTTTAGGAAAACTTCAATAGTCTCTTCAAGCTACCATTCCAGAACTCTCTAGAAGAAAGGAAGAAATAAAAGTATTTTGTTCAACAGAGCCCTGAATATTTCCGCAGCATGTGACCCGAGTGCTTGTTGTATAATTTACTCATTCATTCTGCCATTTATTCATTCAAAAGTCATTTATGAATTGCTACTATGTGCCAGCTCTTATGTAAGAAAGTGACTACGATGGCGATGTGTTAGAGAGTTCACAGTGGAGATTAGAAAATAAACAATTATCATACAATTGGATAGCTGGTGGGATAGATTTATGTACAATGAGGGGTCTCTAACAGTCTGAAAGTTCAGGTGGGTCAAGACAAGTTACTCTGAATAAGTGAGTTTATTTCCCTGAATAAGGAAGGAAAGGATATTCCTGGTAGAAGGGAGAGAAATGCCAAATTTCAGGCTGAAGACAAGATCATAGTGCATGCAAAACTTGTGATTGGAATATAGAAGATGTATGAATGAGTACCAGAAAATATAGCTACAGAGAGAGGAAGAGATAAGATCAGGAAGACACTTACTTGTAGGCAATACTAATGAGCTTGAACTTTATCAGGAAGGCATTGAAGAGACACAAAAGAATAGGTGCTGAATGGATGAGTGAATAAATATGCAAATAAGAGGAGAATACTTTTAATGCCTTCCCAAATTGGAATTGAAATCTTTAGCAGTCTATGATATATGTATATATCTGGCCATGTATATATAATACATACATAGATATATATCTTTGTCATAAGATGGATACATCTGTAGATACAGGTTTCCCTCATTATCCAAAAGTAGATGCTTCTATGAAACCTTTCCTAAGCCTAAGTAGTGTAAGGCTAAGAGGCAATAACCTTAGGACACATTTTGCTGACACGTGCACAAAATCAATCGAGATAAGCGCAGATGCTCACAAACACCGTTCAAAGCTTTGGTAGCTTGGTGCTGAGATGCTGGGTGTAGTTCCTGGGAAAGAAGTTTGGTGGTGTCATTCTTGCTGCCAAGGGGAGCTAGCTGCCTCTATCACGACTCCTTGTGAAGCAAACACGGAACGGTATTCTTGATTTTCACCTTTTTTTTGGTAAAAGCGAATATCCAATTCTGATTTCTTTCAGTTAGCAAAAAGAGGTACTAAGGTAGGACTTTCATAAAAGCCAAATGGTGTAAAGTGAGCCTTCAAAAATCCAGAGTACCTGTATGTCATAGATCTAGATATATCATCGTAGATATAGATATATCTTTGTCTACGTATAAATACACGCACATACATGCACACATACATATGTGTGTGCTCATATGTGTCTATATATTTAAAGGGCATGGTCACCGTAATGTCCTGGGCCCTGGAGCAGGGCTTGGCACATAGCAGATGCTCAATAAATATGTGTTAATTGAATGCATGAATAAACAGATTTTAAGCAATAAGGAAGCCATCTCTCAGACTACAGAATGGGAAACATGCTGGAGATGATCATTATGTTAATGTAGTCAGTGATATGGAGAAGAAATGATGAAAACTTGAATTACAAAAACTGAAGATTGAAAGGCTGGGAGAGAGTTAAGACGTTACTCTTAGAACTTGATTGACAATGAGATGGCTGGGGTTAGGGAGTGATAGGAAAGAAGGATGACTACCAGGTTTCTTGCTTGGGCTAATGAATAGATGGCAGGCTATCCCTCAGAGAGGGAATTTAGGAGAAGAAACAGTTTTGAGATGTGAAAATACAATTTCATTTTAGCCATCTTGATTTTGAGCTCTTGGTGAGGCATCCAGAGGGTGTTAAGAAAGCAGTTTGATAAGTAATATTGGGGAATCTGAATTTTAGGTGGTAGGTGATGCTAAGAGGATAAATATTCCTCAGGAAAAAAATGACTGAAAAAGAAAAGAAAAAGATTACCACTACTGGGCATATACCCTGAGAAAACCATAATTCAAAAAGAGCCATGTACCACAATGCTCATTACAGCACTATTTACAATAGCCAGGACATGGAAGCAACCTAAGTTTCCATCAGCAGATGAATGGATAAGGAAGAAATGACATGGAATATTACTCAGATATAAAAAGAAATGAAATTGAGTTATTTGTAGTGAGGTGGATGGACCTAGAGTCTGTCATACAGAGTGAAGTAAGTCAGAAAGAGAAAAGAAAATACCGTATGCTGACATATATATATGGAATCTTAAAAACAGTTGGTTCTGATGAACCTAGGGGCAGGACAGGAATAAAGACACAGACGTAGAGAATGGACTTGAGGACACGGGGAGGGGAAAGGGTAAGCTGGGATGAAGTGAGAGAATGGCACTGACATATACACACTAACAAATGTAAAATAGGTAGCTAGTGGGAAGCAGCAGCATAGCACAGGGAGATCAGCTTGGTGCTTTGTGACCACCTAGAGAGGTGGGATAAGGAGCATGGGAGGGAGACGCAAGAGGGAGGGGATATGGCGATATATGTACATATAGCTGACTCACTTTGTTATACAGCAGAAACTAACACAACATTGTAAAGCAATTATACTCCAATAAAAATATTAAAAAAGAAAAGAAAAGGATTAAGCACAGAACCTGCAGTAGGTGGAAGAGGACTCCATGTAGTAGATGGAAGAAACCCTATATTCAATATCCTGTGATAAACCATAATGGAAAAGAATCCAGAAAATAATGTGTATATATATGTATAACTGAATCACTTTGCTATACGGAAGAAATTAACACAACATTGTAAATCAGCTATATTTCAAAAAAAAAAAAAAAGAAGAAACACTCAAAGTGGCAGGAGGAGACCAGGAAAGTGTAGGCCCGTTGGAGGTAAAGGAGAAAATAGGTGAATTTTGCTATCCATGAGAAGTGTTAAAAAATCTGTAAAATACAGAATAAAGACATGAAGAAGGATAAAGCAAAGAATTAAATATTAATTGGTACCTTCCTTTCTTTGATGATTTAAAGGGTCCTAGATTAGATAAGACATCTAAACAGATCTTGACTTGGAAAAGTAACCCAACATGGATATTTTCTTATCTTTAATTCAAGAGTTCTTTTTAGTTCCAGGTCCCTCTAATATGCACAAACAGCATGATGATAAAATATGTGAATTGTGCATAACAAGGAGACAACAACATCCCTATCCTAGGGGTTATAAGATCCAATTCTCCTCCCTAGACCACACCCCCTTCCTACCTGCACACACTTCCCTCTCAAGACAGGTTTTTTCCCTTGCTTTAAAGTCATTTATCAAGTAATAATGCCCTTATTCCTTGAGTTCTTGTCATGTTACAGGCTCTGAAAACTTTATACAAATCATGCCATTATGTCTCTTAGTCCTGAAAATATTTTTTCCCCAAATAATTACTTTATTCCCCATTTTACATGAAAGGAAGCCAAGGCACTGGTTACTTAATTGGCAAGTGAAGAATTTGGGATGTGAATGCAAGCAGTTCAACTTTAAAGGCCATACCCTTCACCATCACACTATAATTTCTCAATTTCTACAAAGTAATGATTAAACACCCTTCCAATCAGAACTGGTTATTGAAATTTGTAAAAGGTGCATCTATTTAGTACAATAGTGATCTATGTATAATTATACTCTTTCATGGACTGGAAGATTTACTTGGGAAGTGCCTTAGCTAGAGCTGTATTTGTTTTCTGCAGCCAGAAGAATAAACAGAAGGTTTGAACTGCCCACTAAAGGGTAGTATGGAACTCGTCATGCTTTCTTTTTAGTGTCCATTTACATTATTTAAATTATGGTTTGCTAAGCATGCTTTTATGTCAAATCTGGCAAAAATGATAGATTTGTATAATAAATTATATTCTCTAATTATTATTATTGCCTAACGTTATTTATAATTGAAAGCTACTGTCTGATTTGTTTTTCAAGATTGGTACAGTTCTGACAGACAGGAAGATAAAAATCATAACCAGAAACTAAATGAATTCATTAGTACCCATATTACACTGGAAATCTTTATCAGTATAGAGTTAGAGATGTTAGAAGCTGTTGGAAATTGGTTCTAGAACTAAGGAGAAGAATATTAAAGGGACCTAACTCCTTCTTTATCCATTCATCTGTTGATGGACACTTAGGTTTCTTCCAAGTCCTGGCTATTGTAAATAGAGCTGCAATGAACATTTTGGTACATGACTCGTTTTGATTTATGGTTTTTCTCAGGGTATATGCCCAGTAGTGGGATTACTGGGTCGTATGGTAGTTCTATTTTTAGTTTTACAAGGAACCTCCATACTGTTCTCCATAGTGGCTGTATCAATTTACATTCCCACCAACAGTGCAAGAGGGTTCCCTTTTCTCCACACTCTCTCCAGCATTTATTGTTTGTAGATTTTTTGATGATGGCCATTCTGACCAGTGTGAGATGATATCTCATAGTAGTTTTGATTTGCATTTCTCTAATGATTAATGATGTTGAGCACTCCTTCATGTGTTTGTTGGCAATCTGTATATCTTCTTTCGAGAAGTGTCCATCAACAGATGAATGGATAAAGAAGATGTGTCACATATATACAATGGAATATTACTCAACCATAAAAAGAAACGAAACTGAGTTATTTGTAATGAGGTGGATGGACCTAGAGTCTGACACATATATATGGAATCTAAAAAAAAAAAAGGTCATGAGGAACCTAGGGGCAGGATGGGAATAAAGATGTCAACCTACTAGAGGGTGGACTTGAGGATATGCAGTGGGGGAGGGGTACGCTGGGGCAAAGTGAGGGGGTGGCATGGATGTATATACACAACCAAGCATGGAATGGATAGCTGGTGGGAAGCAGCAGCAGATCAGCTCAGGGCTTTGTAACTGCCTGGAGGGGTGGGATGGGAGGGTGGGAGGGAGGGGGACACAGGAGGGAGGAGATATGGGGACGTATGTGTATGTATGGCTGATTCACTTTGTTATAGAGCAGAGGCTAACACGCCATTGTGAGGCAATTGTACTCCAATAAAGATGTTAAAAAAAAAGTTTAAAAAAAGGGACCTAACTCCAAAAGAAGTTAAAACATCTGCAGAATAATTTCTTAGCATAACTTTAAGTAAGACGATAGGTAATACACGAAGACACAAAATGTTTAGGATTGTCCCATCTCATAGACAAATTAAGACATTTTCAATGGATCTAAACACAGATGAGAAAGAATAGGAGAGTGATTCAAGAGGAAGAACTGCCAGTATGAATTGGTAACTATTTAAACATGAATAATACGTACATCACAGGTGATGAATAATGAACTGGTGACTCTCGGCATGAATAGAAATAGGAGAGGAATTTGTTCATCCCAAGGAATGAGGTGACATTCACCATCTTATAACTCCAGGTGGTACCACTTGCTTTTACATCCTGCTAATGGGGATGTGAAGCCACACATAGCTCCTTCTGTTTTCAGTGAGGTAAGAATCCTGAAGATAAAGCCGTGTGGATCCTGCTGCTGTGATTTCATCTGAGTTAGATGTTGTAACTCTGAATAGTAAAAGGCAAGCGTCCTCATGATCTGCATCTTCAAGGAGGGTGTTTCAAATCGTCAGCATATTTAAATGGAAAAGCCCACATAGTGTCACCCTCTTAACCTCTCTGCAATCACTACATGACTCACTCTCTGATTTAACTCATGACTTCTTGGGATAGATAGCCATCTGATTCTGGCTTATGACTCTTTTCTTTAGACACAGTCTTTTCTCTTCTTTTCCTTTCTATTTATTTTTTAGAGAGTAGGTATCTCTTTCTTTGCCAATGCCCTTCTGCCTTGTCTCTGCCCTCTGCTCACACCTCTATGGTCGGTCAGAACTTTCAGCTTCTCTAGAGGTAGAGACAGAAGGTGATAGTGATGGAGAAGCTCTGTTCTTATTCAGAATGGGATGAATTTTGGAGCCCTTTTTTCTCTGTCTGAATATTTTGGAACTGTTTCCCATAGTTAGGAAGGAATTTTGCTTCCTGGCCCCCACTCCCTGACATTTCCCCTACCCTCCATCTGTGAACACTGCTTTGTTTCTGTGATCACTGAACTGAAACCAGTTGAGTGTCAGCACTTAACCCATGTATTCATTAGCAGTGAATCTGTAATTAATTTCTTACGGTTTGAAGTTAATGAGACTGTTCCCTGTGTGTGTGTGTGTGCATGAGCACTGTATTTATGGGTTTTTAAATGATTGTTTAATTATTTTTCTTAGTTTTGCCTGCATTCATAATGAAGGGACCTTGTTTTGTTTGGCTATTTACCAATATAATTTTTGCATAAATCTACTATGTACATATTACATGTGAAAAATAATCTCACTTTTGAACTGCCTTGTTGATTTTTGAGGCAAGAATATTTTACTGGCACAACAGTAAAACTTATTAAGCTATTTCTCAGGTAGGTTTAGATCTAGTTTCACATGTTCCTCACCAGAAAACTGCAGCAAAATTAGTCTATGAAAAGTTTACAGATTAACCATACCATATTCAACATTGTTTAGAAAGTTCCTTTAGTTGGATAGTAGCTGATATGTAATCAAATGAAAAATTAAAAAATTAAAAACAGTGCACCAGCATAAGCCCGTTTTATATGTATATACATGTATATTCTATATGAAACATATCAGTATTTTCTATCTTTTCTATAATTGTTACCAAGGCTGCTGCCCCAGAATCATACTCCTGTCCCTCGCTCAAATGAAAACCAATTTCTCTTACGTAAGTTTCAGGAGGAAGCTACAAAGAGAAAAATAAGAACTAGTTAGAACCAGCTAGGCCCAAGATGGCAGAGGATTTGACTTCCAGTGGATCTTGAGCCTCATTTTACACTCAGTGTAATATATTAGCTAAATAACTCACCCACCAGTTCCATAAGAGTTGTCGATTGCCATGACAAGAACAGGAAAAGCCCATATAAGGACTGAAAAGGAGAGTTGCATAGGGTTCTGGGTCTAAGTCACACCCCTGTTCTCAGATAAGTCATGAATATTCCTCCCACTCTTTCCAATTCCCTCTCTTTTACCTCAACCCGCCAATTATTTGGTGTCTCTGCCCAAATTGGGTTGAGAAGTTGATTTGTAAACTAGGTTCCCACTTCTCCATTCTTTGGCCATTGAATTAAGCTTGTGCTGTTCCAGTCCCATAATCAGTTTCCTTATTGGATGCTAGAATCTGATTGGAAAAAGAACCTCCCTGGTCTAGACAAGGGGTTCTGGTAGACCAATTTGGTAACATAATGATCATGCATTGTATATGTAACCAGAAAATAAAAACAAACAAAAAAATGCTCTCAATACAAGTAAAACACACATCATGTTATAATTTCAAAAGATATTAATACTTGGTGTTCTTCCATATATTTTCAACCACATAGGCACTGTGGAAATATGAATTCACTTATTTAACAAATATTTGTTGAAAGCATACTATTTGTAAAACAATATGAGAGATTCAAATACAAATAAACTTGGTCTCAGAGAGCTGATAACTGGGCAGTGGCCGTCTGGGGAAGGGGATGCTATTAGAGAAGATGTGCATATCCTCATGATCTCACAGCACTTATAATTTTTGAGAACATTTATGTTTAACATCTATATGGTGAAAAAAGATTAATACATATTCGATTTGCTTGTCATAAAAAGACAAACTATAGACTCTATAATTCTAGATATTAGGGAAATTAGTATGTGAGCATGGAATTTTTAACCTGAATATTTGTACTTTGATGAATCAAAATAAGCAGAGGATCAGTATTAACCTTTTCTTGTGATGAAGAGCATGGGATAAAGAGTTAGAAATCCATGAGTTTGAATCGGCTCACTGTTTATTAGCTGCATGACCAGAAAGGATGTACTCTTTTCTGTACTCTTTCTATTGCTCAGTTTCAACAACACTTAATGGTTCCAGCTTCATACATTTGTGGTGAGGGTTAAAAAAATATTTGAAAGAATTTATCACAATGACTGGTCAAAGAAAGGAATAATTAATAAAGACTCTCCATATCACCAGTATTCGTATGGCTTAGAGGCAAGTGCCTCCTAAGTCAAATAATTATGATTTTCCCTTTATGCTCCTGAAATAAGTTTTCCATTCTCACAGAGAAAAAGGAATGGTGTAGAGAAAATTTGGTGGAGAAGTCAATTTTGCCGACTATAAAGAAGAATTAGGGTGATGACTTCCCTCAGTGGTACTCCCTAGACCAGTCTTCTCACTTAAACAGGGAAAAGATTCAGTTACTCATAGCTTATTCCATCCATGCCAAGTGCCTCATCCTGTGGGTTCTGAGTTGTGTGAAATGTATATCATTCTGAGTTCTGGTCCTGGAGAAGGTTCTTTGACCTAGGCGACTCCAGTTTGGGGTAATAAAGCCAAATCTAATCCAGAATGGCCAGCAAACAATCATCACTGTATCAAGAACCCAGATCAATTAGGTCTGTGGGTCTGTGGGTGTTTAGAACTATGTTAGATAAATGAAGTTCCTGCTTGCTAGTTGATGCCAAGACCCTGGAGTTCTTGCTTCATTATTCCTAAAGAAGAAGAGAGAATGTCTACCATCTTCTTATGCTTCTAAAAAGCAACAAGTCAGAGTTATCATGGCTCAAGAATTTGGAAGGAACATTTGTTTTCTCTTCTCAGACACATAAGAAGACAAAATTTCCTAAAGTCTCTTGTTGGGCTTTTGGTCCATACGACTGAGTTCATGTCCACAAGATATTGGCAGATGCAATATAAGCCATGTTTAGGTCTGGCCCTTAGAAACATCTTACATGACCTTGCAGTCTTCTTTCTTTCTTGTTGTGGCATCCTTGGGGCGTACACGTTCTAAGTCATGCAGCTACAGGATGAAGGAGAGACTCCTGATCTCTATGACTTTATTTGAGGGAGAAATAAATCTTTATTGTATAAAACTACTGAAATTTCAGACTTTATAACTATTATTTCAACATAACCCAGGCCATCCTGACTTACATAGGGAGAGTGCTAACTCTCTACGAGTTGTGAAGAATGGTCACAAACACTCTCTGTGGAATAATATTTTTGAAAGTGTAAATCAGATCATACATTTTCCATACTTATAATTCTCCAGTGGCTTCCTCTTATAATTACAGTAAAATCTAAACTCATGGCATAGCCTAGAAGACCTTACAAAACCTGACACCTGTACCCCTGAGTGCTTCGTGGTCTACATGTCCCCTTTGTTCACTACATTCCCCATCAACTCACCTATTTGAAACCCCTTGAATATGCCAAGGGAATGTCATAACTCAAGGTTTTTCAATTGGCTATGATTTCACCCTCAAGAAGTATTTGCCTGAAAATTCATATAACTGGTTGTTTCCAATCTTTCAAGTCTCTGCTCAAATGTCATCTCCCCAGTGCTACTGCCCCTGGTGAGTTTCTCTCCCTTCATCCTATCTTTAGTTTCTTCCAAATATGAAATGACAGTACTCAATTATTTACTCATTTATTGTCTGTATCTCTCACCCCCACACTAAAATATAAACCCCATGAGGTCATGCACCTCATGGCTGTATCCTTCTGTCTAAAAAGGTACTAGATATATAGTCCATATTCACTAGTAAATATTTGCTTAATTAATTTTAAAAAAAGGTTTTAACAAATCTTTAGTCCTAGTGGCAATATGACATAAGTTCTATTATTCCATAGGTTTGTGTAATAAAAAAAGCTACCATTTGTTCCATCAATCCTACCCCTGGGCATATATCTGGAGTAAACTCTAATTCAAAAAGATAATTGTAACCCAATGTTCATTGCAGCACTATTTACAATAGCCAAGACATGGAAGCAACTTAAATGTCAATCAATAGATGAATAGATAAAGAAGATGTGGTATATATATATATACAATGGAATATTGCTCATCCATTAAAAAAGAATGAAATAATGCCATTCACAGCAACATGGGTGGACCTAGAGATTATCATACTAAGTGAAGAATGTCAGAGAAAGACAACTATCATATGATATCACTTGTACGTGGAATCTGAAAAAAATGATATAAATGAACATATTTATAAATCAGAAAGAGACTCACAGACATAGAAAACAAACTGATGGTTACCAAAGGGGAAAGGTGGAGGGGGAGGGATAAACTAGGACATTGGGATTAACATATACACACTACTATATGTAAAATAGATAACAAGGACCTACTGCACAGCACAGGAAACTATACTCAATACTCTGTGGGAAATACTCAATACTTTGTGGGAAAAGGATCTGAAAAAGAAGATATATGAATTTGTATAACTAAATCACTTTGCTGTACACCTGAAACTAACACAACATTGTAAATCAACTATACTCAATATAAAAAAAATTTTAAATAAAAAGCATTAAATATTTCAAAAAATAAAAATAAAAGAAATGGTTAACCTTCTTGAAATCCTTAAAAAAAAAAAAAAAAAAAAGGCCAGAAGCACAATGAGATACGTTAGAATATACCTGTGTTGGGTTGAATCCTGTTCTCCAAATTGTTATGTGCATCTGGAATTTGCGAATGTGATCTTATTTGGAAATAAGGTCTTTGAAGATGGAATCAAGTTAACATGAGGTCATTAGAATGGACCCTAAATCCAATAGGACTGACATCCTTATAAAAAGAGGAAAATTGGATGCAGACAGACATACACAGGGAAAATACCATGATAGGATGGAAGAGGACATTGGAGTTATGCTTTCAGAAGGGAAGGAATGCCAAGGATTGCCCACAGCCACCTCAAGCTAGGAAGGAGTGAGGAAGGATTGTGTCCTGGGGACTTCAGAGAGAACACGGCCCTGCTCTTATTAATTTCAGGCTTTTTGCCTCAGAACTGTGTGAGAATACATTTCCATTGTTTTTAGTCACCATGTTTGTAGTACTTTGTTGCAGCAGCCATAGAGAACTAATACAATACTACAAAAAAAGAAAAAAAAGAAAAAAGCATTATTTAAAGCAGTGTTATACTGTTGTAAAGAAATTAGGATCACTGAAAAGAAAGGAAGAAATTAATTCTGCTCCATAAGAATTTTATAAGACAAAGTAAAATACAGAAAGAGAAAAATAAATATTGTATAATATCACTTATATGTGAAATCTAGAAATATGATAGAGATGAACTTATTTGCAGAGCAGAAATAGAGTCACAGACGTAGAGGATGTATGGACCCCAGGGGGTAAGGGACAGGTGGGATGAACTGGGACGTTGGGATTGACATGTATACACTACTATGTATAAAATAAATAACTAATGAGAACCTACTGTATAGCACAGGGAACTCTACTCAATGCTCTGTGGTGACCTAAATGGGAAGGAAATCCAAAAAAGAGGGGATATATGTATACATATAACTGATTCACTTTGCTGTACAGCAGAAACTAACACAATATTATAAAGCAACTATATTCCAATAAAAATTAATTAAAAAAAGAAACTAATAAAAATGA
This sequence comes from Aethalodelphis obliquidens, assembly GCF_003676395.1. Lineage (NCBI taxonomy): Eukaryota > Metazoa > Chordata > Mammalia > Artiodactyla > Delphinidae > Aethalodelphis > Aethalodelphis obliquidens. The sequence goes on along the minus strand of NW_020837961.1, from coordinate 27,656,128 downwards.
ACTAAAATCAGTAAATAAAGCAGAAGGGGTGTCTATTTAAAAAATTGTGTGGCTAGAGCTGCATAGCAATTGGTAAAAGAATAAATATGGCCCATGTTACATTGTACTTAATTTATATGTATCCTTCAGGAATTACCCTCCCCTTTAATTTAAGTAACAATAAACTGAACCTCATCCTGTATGACTTCAGGAAAACGAATCTCTTGTCCAAGCACTTCTGAATATTTGTAGGGCTCCCTTACACAGATTTTAGGAGTCAAGTATTTGGACTGATCTAGCATTCTTGACCAACTTTACCTCCAAAGCAGAAAACTGGACATTTCTTTATTTCTCAGATTTTAGTTGCCTGGATAATACTTAAGTTAAAATAACAGATTGACACCACTGAATATCTTTTAATATTAAAACTGAGTATAAAATATTCTGGCTCCCAGCCTCCATGGGTCATATGCACCAATTCACAGAGGATTCTCTTACAGGCTGCCCTTCTTCATAGTGTGAAGTCAGTTGTTATATTTCTGGGACATCTTACCTCCCCCAGATGAGGATTCCATTCCCTAACTCATGACATCTTGTCCGCAAGTTAGGATTCTCCCAATCAATTCCAGCCCGAGCACCAGATGTAAAGATCCCACCTGTGAAAGCCCCAAATCATTTAATATCATGAAACATCTCAGCAACAGAAATATACATCTTCTAGAGCAAGTCCCAGAGAACATGGCTTTCTCCCCTACCCGATCAAAACTAAAATCCTCTAACTGAAACTAGCACAGAATTTTCTTTTAAAAGCTATGGGTGAAAGGGAATTTTTACAATTTGACATAATAAGATAAATCATAGAAGGAAACTGAAAAGCTATTATACGTTAAAAATGCTTATGCAATTAAAAAAATACCATAAAAAGAAAATGGGTGTAGGAAATCTTTGCAGTGAAGTTGATAAGGCTTTGCTATCTGTCATATCAAAAGAACTAGTATCAAAATACCAGTGGTAGAGCTGCAAACAAACTTGTGTAATGGTTCCTCAAATAAGCATGACACAGAAATCTGGGGGTTTATCCATAAGAATGGAGACTAGGGTACAACACCAGAAGTATTATAGTGAGGGAGGATGAAGATTTGCAAGCAAGAGAATTCCCAAGTGAGGCACAGATGAACTCTTTTCTCTGCACAAAGCCAGAGACAGGAAGAAAGAAGTCCTGAAGGAGAAGGGAAGAGGACAACGTGCAACCCTCTTGTCTCAGAATCAAGGGGGTGGCCAAGTACATGGCCAAGGCTAGGCTACTGAACTCTATGCAGTTCACCAAATAGTATTTTGAGGATGGGAACAACAGGCGTGTGACCATCTGGGACTTACTATTGAGGCTAAAACAGTAAAACTTCCCATTTTCTCAGCCATAGCAAGCAAACTGAAACACCAAAGACATTGTGAATGGACATCACAAAGAACGAAAGGGGAAAATACTTGACTTATTATTTGGCTCACTTTTATAATTTTCCATATTTTTTCAGATTTTTATAACATTTTCCTGAATTATAAAATAGTTGATAGTCATTGTAAAAGTTTCAAAGAAAATGCAGGAAATAGAAAAACAAGAATGACCCAAAATCCCATTACTTAGAAATAGTCGCTGGTAACTTTTTGGTGTTTCACGTTTTTTTTCTATTAGTTTCTACTTACATATCACTATCAGCAGCTATCTGCATATATCTGAATGATGTATCTGTATAATATTCCATTATAAGGATATAGCATGGTTTGGTTATTCACCTCCCATTCTTTTATTATTATTATTTATATTTTTTAAAATTTTTATTGGAGTATAATTGCTTTACAATGTTGTGCTAGTTTCTGCTGCATAACAAAGTGAATCAGCTATATGTATACATATATCCCCATATACGCTCCCTCTTGCGTCTCCCTCCCACCCTCCCTATCCCACCACTCTAGTTGGTTACAAAGCACCAAGCTGATCTCCCTGTGCTATGCAGCTGCTTCTCACTAGCTATCTATTTTACATTTGGTAGTGTATATATGTCAATGCTACTCTCTCACTTCGTCCCAGCTTACCCTTCCCCTTCCCCCTGTCCTCACGTCCATTCGCTACACCTGTGTCTTTATTCCTGTCCTGCCCCTAGGTTCTTCAGACCCATTTTCTTTTTGGATTCCATATATATGTGTTAGCATATGTTATTTGTTTTCCTCTTTCTGACTTACTTCACTCTGTATGACAGACTCTAGGTCTATCCACCTCATTACAAATAGCTCAATTTCGTTTCTTTTTATGGCTGAGTAATATTCCATTGTATATATGCGTCATATCTTCTTTATCCATTCATCTGTCGATGGACACTTAGGTTGCTTCCATGTCCTGGCTATTGTAAATAGCGATGCAATGAACATTGTGGTACATGACTCTTTTTGAATTATGGTTCTCTCAGAGTATATGCCCAGTAGTGGGATTGCTGGGTCATATGGTAGCTCTATTTTTAGTTTTTAAAGGAACCTCCAAATTGTTCTCCATAGGGGCTGTATCAATTTACATTCCCACCAACATTGCCAGTGCAAGAGTGTTCCCTTTCCTCCACATCTTCTCCAGCATTTATTGTTTCTGGATTTTTGATGATGACCATTCTGGCTGGTGTGACGTGATACCTCACTGTAGTTTTGATGTGCATTTATCTAAAGATTAGTGATGTTGAGCATCCTTTCATGTGTTTGTTGGTAATCTGTATATATTCTTTGAAGAAATGTCTATTTAGGTCTTCTGCCCATTTTTGGATTGGGTTGTTTTTCTGATATTGAGCTGCTTGACCTTCTTGTATATTTTGGAGATTAATCCTTTTGTCAGTTGCTTCATTTTCAAATATTTTCTCCCATTCTGAGGGTTGTCTTTTTCTCTTGTTTATGGTTTCCTTTGCTGTGCACAAGCTTTTGAGTTTCATTAGGTCCAATTTGTTTATTTTTGTTTTTATTTGCATTTCTCTGGGAGGTGGATCAAAAAGGATCTCCCTGTGATTTATGTCATAGAGTGTTCTGCCTAGGTTTTCCTCTAAGAGTTTGATGGTGTCTGGTCTTACATTTAGGTCTTTAATCCATTTTGAGTTTATTTTTGTGTATGGTCTTAGGGAGTGTTTTAATTTCATTCATTTAACTGTAGCTGTCAAGTTTTCCCAGCACCACTTATTGAAGAGGCTGTCTTTTCTTCACTGTATATTCTAGCCTCCTTTAACAAGGATAAGCTGACCATATGTGCTTGGGTTTATCCCTGGGCATTCTATCCTGTTCCATTGATCTATATTTCTGTTTTTGTGCCAGTACCATACTGTCTTGATTACTGTAGCTTTGTAGTATAGTCTGAAATCAGGGAGCCTTATTCCTCCAGCTCCAATTTCCTTCCTCAAGATCGCTTTTGCTATTCGGGGTTTTTGTGTTTCCATACAAATTGTGACTTTTTTTGTTCTAGTTCTGTGAGAAGTGCCAGTGGTATTTTGATAGAGATTACATTGAATTGTAGATTGCTTTGAGTAGTAGAGTCATTTTCATGATGTTCATTCTCCAATCCAAGAACATGGTACATCTCTCCATCTATTTGTATCATCTTTAATTTCTTTCATCAGTGTCTTATAATTTTCTGCATACAGGTCTTTTGACTCCTTAGGTAGGTTTATTCCTACATATTTTATTCTTTTGGTTGCAATGGTAAATGGAGAGTTTTGCAAATTTCACTTTCGGATTTTTCATCATTAGTGTATAGACAGGTGAGAGATTTCTGTGCATTAATTTTGTATCCTGCTACTTTACCAAATTCATTGATTAGCTGTAGCAGTTTTCTGGTAGCATCCTTAGGATTCTCTAGGTATAATTTCATGTCATCTGCAAACAGTGACAGCTTTACTTCTTCTTTTCCAATTTGGATTCCTTTTATTTCCTTTTTTCTCTGATTTTTGTAGCTAAAATTTCCAAAACTATGTTGAATAATAGTGGTGCGAGTCGGCAACCTTGTCTTGTTCCTGATCTTAGTGGAAATGGTTTCAGTTTTTCACTATTGAGGATGATGTTGGCTGTGGGTTTGTCATATATGGCCTTTATTATGTTAAGGAAAGTTCCCTCTATGCCTACTTTCTGGAGGGTTTTCATCATAAATGGGTGTTGAATTTTGTCTAAAGCTTTCTCTGCATCTATTGAGATGATCATATGGTTTTCTCCTTCAATTTGTTAATTCGGTGTGTCACGTTGATTGATTTGCATATGTTGAAGAATCTTTGGATTCCTGGGATAAACCTCACTTGATCATAGTGTATGATCCTTTTAATATGTTGTTGGATTCTGTTTGCTAGTATTTTATTGAGGATTTTTGCATCTCTGTTTATCAGTGATATTGGCCTGTAGTTTTCTTGCTTTGTGACCTCGTAGAATGAGTTTGGGAGTGTTCCTACCTCTGCTATATTTGGAAGAGTTTGAGAAGGATTGGTGTTAGCTCTTCTCTAAATGTTTGATAGAATTCGCCTGTGAAGCCATCTGGTCCTGGGATTTTGTTTGTTGGAAGATTTTTAATCACAGTTTCAATTTCAGTGCTTGTTTTTGGTCTGTTCATATTTTCTATTTCTTCCTGGCTCAGTCTTGGAAGTTTGTGCATTTCTGAGAATTTGTCCATTTCTTCCAGGTTGTCCACTGTTTGGCATATAGTTGCCTGTAGTAATCTCTCATGATCCTTTGTATTTCTGCAGTGTCAGTTGTTACTTCTCCTTTTTGATTTCTAAGTCTATTGATTTGAATTTTCTCCCTTTTTTTCTTGATGAGTCTGGCTAATGGTTTATCAATTTTGTTTATCTTCTCAAAGAATCAGCTTTTAGTTTTATTAACCTTTGTTTTTATTTCCTTCATTTCTTTTTCATTTAATTCTGATATGGTCTTTATGATTTCTATCCTTCTGCTAACTTTGGGGGTTTTTTTGTTCTTCTTTCTCTACTTGCTTTAGGTGTAAGTTTAGGTTGTTTTTTTGAGATGTTTCTTGTTTCTTAAGGTAGGCTTGTGTAGCTATAAACTTCCCTCTTAGATCTGCTTTTGCTGCACCCTGTAGGTTTTGGGTCACTGTGTTTTCATTGTCATTTGTTTCTAGGTATTTTTTGATTTCCTCTATGATTTCTTCAGTGATCTCTTGGTTATTAAGTAATGTGTTGTTTAGTCTCCATGTGCTAGTATTTCTTACAGATTTTTTCCTGTAATTGATATCTAGTCTCATAGTGTTGTGCTCAGTAAAGATACTTGATAAAATTTCAATTTTCTTAAATTTACCAAGGCTTGATTTGTGACCCAAGATATGATCTATCCTGGAGAATGTTCCATGAGCACTTGAGAAGAAAGTGCACTCTGTTGTTTTTGGATGGAATGTCTTATAAATATCAATTAAGTCCATCTTGTTTAATGTATCATTTAAAGTTTGTGTTTCCTTATTTATTTTCATTTTGGATGATCTGTCCATTGGTGAAAGTGGGGTGTTAAACTCCCCTACTATGATCGTGCTACTGTTGATTTCCCGTTTTATGGCTGTTAGTATCTTTGTTATGTATTGAGGTGTTCCTATGTTGGGTGCATAAATATTTACAATTGTAATATCTTCTTCTTGGATTGATCCCTTGATCATTATGTAGTGTCCTTCTTTGTCTCTTGTAATAGTCTTTGTTTTAAAGTCTATTTTGTGTGATATGAGTATTGCTACTAGAGATTTCTTTTGATTTCCATTTGCATGGAATATCTTTTTCCATCCCCTCACTTTCAATCTGTATGTTTCCCTAGGTCTGAAGTGGGTGTTTTGTACACAGCATATATAGAGGTCTTGTTTTTGTATCCATTCAGCCAGTCTCTGTCTTTTTGTTGGAGCATTTAATCCATTTACATTTAAGGTAATTATCAATATGTATGCTCCTATTACCATTTTCTTAATTGTTTGGGGTTTATTATTGTAGGTCTTTTCCTTCTCTTTTGTTTCCTGCCTAGAGGAGTTCCGTTAACATTTGTTGTAAACCTTGTTTGGTGGTGTTGAAATCTCTTAACTTTTGCTTGTCTGTTAAGGTTTTAATTTCTCCGTCAAATCTAAATGATATCCCTGCTGGGTAGAGTAATCTTGGTTGTAGGTTTTTCCCCTTCATCACTTTAAATATGTCCTGCCACTCCTTTCTGGCTTGCAGAGTTTCTGTTGAAAGATCAGCTGTTAACCTTATGGGGATTCCCTTTTATGTTATTTGTTGTTTTTCCTTTGCAGGTTTTAATATTTTTTCTTTATATTTAATTTTTGCTAGTGTGATTAATATGTTTCTTTCTGTGTTTCCCCTTGGATTTATCCTGTATGGGGCTCTCCATGCTTTGTGGACTTTATTAACTATTTCCTTTTCCATATTAGGGAAGTTTTCAACTGTAATCTCCAAATATTTTCTCAGTCCCTTTCTTTTTCTCTTCTTCTACTGGGATCCCTATAATTCAAATATTTGTGTGTTTAGTGTTGTCCTAGAGACCTCTGAGACTGTCGTGAATTCTTTTAATTCTTTTTTCTTTATTCTGCTCTGCAGTAGTTATTGCCACTATTTTATCTTCCAAGTCACTTATCCATTCTTCTGCCTCTGTTATTCTGCTATTGATTCTTTCTAGAGAGTTTTTAATTTCATTTTTGGTTGTTCATCATTTTTTATTTGCTCTTTAGTTATTCTAGGTCCTTGTTAAATGTTTCTTGTATTTTCTCCATTCTATTTCCAAGATTGTGGATCATCTTTACTCTCATCACTCTGAATTCTTTTCACGTAGACTGCCTATTTTCCCTTCATTTTTTTGGTCTGGTGTGTTTTTACTTTGCTCCTTCATCTGCCGAGTATTTCTTTGTCTTCTAATTTTGCTTAACTTTCTGTGTTTGGAGTCTCCTTTTTGCAGGCTGCACGTTAGTAATTCCTGTTGTTTTTGATGTCTGCCCCCAGTGGGTACGTTTTGTAAAGTGGGTTGTGTAGGCTTCCTGGTGGCAGGGACTGGTGCCTGTGTTCTGGTGCATGAGGCTGGATCTTGTATTTCTGGTGGTCAGGACGAAGTCAGGTGGTGTATTTGGGGGTATCTGTGAACTTATTATGATTTTAGGCAGCCTCTCTGCTAATGGGTTTGGTAGTGCTTCTGTCTTGCTAGTTGTTTGGCATGGGATGTCCAGCATTGGAGTTTGCTGGTCATTGAGTGGAGCTGGGTCTTAGCGTTGAGACAGAGATATCTGGAAGAGCTCTTGCTAACTGATATTATGTGGCACTGGGAGGTCTCTGGTGGTCCAGTGTCCTGATCTAAGTTCTCTGACCTCAGAGACTCAGACCTGACACCTGGCTGGAGTTCAAGACCCTGTCAGCCACATGGCCAGATACATGGGGAGTTTCTTGCCTTTTGGGAAGTCTGAGGTCTTCTGCCAGAGTTCAGCAGGTGTTCTGTAAGAGTTGTCCCACATGTAGATGTAATTTTGATGTATTTGGTGGGAGGAAGGTGATCTTCACGTCTTACTCCTCTGCCATCTTGAAGTTCTTCTTTAGTCTTCCTTCTTGCTCAGAAAAAAATGGTGGAAGGAAGAGGCAGAGCTGGGACTGAGCATTGCTTTGTCAAATCATCAAGCTCACCACCCCATTCTTGAAAAACCTTGATTGTTTCAGCTACTATTATAATTGTAATTATATACCACATATACAGAGTATATAAAAAAGTATAAAATTTCATTATAATTAAATTATATGTAAATCTCTATATAGCTCTCCATAATTGAAAAAAGAATTTCCTAGAACATTTACAGATAAGTTTATGGCATAAACATTTTGAAGGGTATTGATAAACATCGGGGAATCACTCCAAAAAATTTGCACAAATTTAAATAACTACCTTCAGCAAATAAGAGTATCTCTTTTACTACAAACTTTCCAACACCAGATGTTAATATTTTGCTTTTAGTCTTTGCCAATTTGATAATTTAAAAGTATGCAATTTTAATTGTCATTTCTTTATTACTAGTGAGGGGGCACATGTTAAATTCTTTTTTCTGTTAATTAAATTCTCATTATAAGTCAGTATTAGGAGAAATTATAATATGTAGTACATTAGGAGAAAAAGAAAGAAAACTACTTAATTTGATGTAATGGATATTCCCAAGAGTACCATATAAAAACAAAATGGGAAACTTATAAGAACTACAATCTGAACCTTTGTTTCTGCTATATTCAGCATAAAAGTTACCCACGAAAATATTGAATTCTCTAGTATCAATAATATACAAATTCATATAATAACAAGTTAATATTTATACCAAAAGGTGAATTGGCCATGGTTAAACATCCATTGTTGTGATATTTTTGAGTTTCTGCATTAAGAATTGTGTCTAAAGGGAGGGAATGGTATGAGTGATAAATTAATAGAGTATTGTTGTTGGAGAATGGCTGGTTCCAAGTGCAAATGAATTATTCAGCAGTTACAGATTTTTTCAGCCATTGAAGGGAAAGCGATTATATACTGTCAAGTTAAGACAGAGTCAGGTTTATTCATGTAGTATGCACTTACTTCCAGGATTTAGTAGGGATAAGGTTCAAGAACAAGTGTACTGTGTAGGAAGCTTTAGGTTAGGATATTTCCCCAGGCATGGCAGGGAAAATGGCTAGTTGCCATCACTGATCACAGATAATTTTGTTTTCAATATGATGCCATAGATATCCATGCCTCCATGCCTTTGCTGAAAAGGAGGAAAACTACTTGCAAGTTTGTCTGAAAGGAGGTAGCAATGTGACTGACAGAAAGAAGCCAATGGAAATAGGTAATAGTATATAATTTACTTTATTGTCCATAAGGATACATAAACTTCACTGCATTGAAATTAGCCCTACAATGCAAGGAACACAGCAGCACTCTTGCCCAAGATTCATGATTCCCTGGTATGTAAGTCTTCAGACTCATAGCCCTCTCTAATCAGGAAGGGGATCCCATTCAGTCCTTCAAGATGCTTCTTGCTTTTTTAATTTAAATATACTGCTAGGCCCTTTCACCCACGCTGGAAAATCTGGTTGTGGGCCTTTCTTTCCAGAGGATGTAAGTGACTGACAACAATGGCATGTTACTATCTACTGTGTGATGGGACTCAAAGGCCATTTCCCAAGCACACTATCCCTAGCAGCCCTACTTTTCTGGCTTTCTGGGGGTCTAATCCTCAAGTTATAAAATAACAACTGTATGCTGAAATGGATTAATTTATTCTAGCTGTTTTTTTAAAAATACAATCAGAATTTAAAAACTCACCCTTCTCTTAATATTATTATATATTTCCAGCTGTAGACATTCACTGGACGTGACCTAAAATTTAAATGTAATTGTCTTCTAGCAATGGCTGCAATTTGTATTTCCTTACAATTAGAATCATTGTGATTAAATTCAATGTAATTCATCTGTGGTAACTACATGATAATGATAATGCATACAAGCAATCTTTGCAGAGTTTTTATTAATAGTAGTTAATGGTCATAAATAAGTTTGTGACATAGATTTTTTGTTTTGATACTCAAGAAGTCAATAGCGGATCCTTCAGTTCAAGAGAACCACCAATGGATAGCAGTCTGCTGTATTCAGATTTTGAAATCAAAACTTACCACTGATTTCTAGGCTTGAATTAGTCACCTGGTAAAGTATAATCTTTTAAAAATAAGCTGACACTTCAAACTTGTCACTAATAAAATTTAGAAAATATTTCTTAGCTACTCAAGACATTTGCAATTGTTAAATTATAGACTGACGCTTGCAAAAGGCTCCCTGACAAAAGCATTCATATGGTCCATGAGTTTTGATTCTCAGAAGGCAGTTTAATTTCCATAACCTGTCAGACAATTCAGGCAAGTATCATTAATATGTAAAATGTATTTTCATTTGAAATAATAAATCAATATATATTGAAAACATTTTAAATATATGCCTAGGTTTTAAATTATAAAGGTTAATGATACAGTAAAATCTACAAAACAGTATTTATTTTCTAAAAGGAAAACTGGAGAATAGAGCGACTAAAACTATCTACAAAAATTAGTGAAGTAAAATGGAGAGATAATGTTGATTCACTAAAAGAAGCCATGCATTATAAGACAGATAAAATTCTCTTGAACACGGTGCATAAAACCTTTACTTATAGGGAAGAGGAGCAATGAACATATATTTTCCCTAAAATTTAAGACATTTTTAAATATAGTAGAGTACAGAAAAATGGACTCACAAGGTCAGCAATTATGGTGTGATGTAATGAGATATTTGAATGAGAGGAAGAAAGAGCTTGAATAACTAACATGGAAGGTAATTGAGAGTGGTAACTGGTCAGGGCTAATTAATGGACTGCTACAGGGATAAATATTATTTGTTCATTTTATATGTCAATGACTTGAAAGAGGGCATATGCATTAAGAGGATAAAATCTGCTGACACAGGGATAGTTGGGGTGTTGAAGGGGCAATCACAAAAGAGTGCTTAGACTGACTTGGACAGGCTAAAAGCATGGAGTGATAAGTGGCTTACTCAATTTAATTCCGAAGGAAAAATTCCAGGAACTTAAAGCCACAATAAAAAAAGGAATATATACTCCTAAAATCTCCAGAGGATTGAGCTCTGAAAGGAATACATTCAGGTAAATCTCTCGAGGTATGCTTAGAAGTAAAATATAGGGAGGAAATAGAAAAGTAGGCATATGGAAATTATATCTGTATCACAGAAAATTCTACTTCTGCCGTAATATTCATGTGTCCTAATTTTTCATCCCTGACAATTTTTTCTCCTTTGATCCTGTAACATGCAATCAATTCTTAATGTTGAGACTGTCCCTACTCTTTTTTCCTTTAGATATTCTGGAGAGTATTATTCAGGATAGATAGTGAACATCCATCCATCCTGACTATATATGTGTGCATGGAACTGTTGTTAACCAAAAAAAGGCTCCACCAAGGTGGCCCAAGGGTATTTTGCTCCTATCATTTTTCACAGTTTCTGTGGACATTTTTGTAAATAAGAAACTAAAAAAAGTAGAGGAGACTGCTTAAGTAACAGGACAATATTTCCTAGCCAGCCCTCATTCCACTGAAACTCTCAGAAGACTAGCTGGCCCTACGTCCAGGGGGAAGGGATTAGACCAGATCTTCTTAAACCCTTGATGCTTAGAGTGTGAACTTCAGAATGACCTGTGTTCCTCAAGTTTGAACAGCAGCATAGAAATAGAGCACTAAATAATATATATCACTAGCTACTGACGAATTCTTTAGTTAAGTAAAAAAAAACAAAACAAAACAAAAAAACAAATCCAAGTCTCTATTCTGCTCTATACAGAAATCAGAACCAAGATGTAGTATCGACTATGCTTCTCCCTCACCTAGAAATCTGTAGTAGCTTTGCATTGGTTGAAGGACAATATTGATACTCTTAGATAAATACTATATATTAAGCAATATTTATGAATCAAGGCACTGAGGTTAGACCTTATTTAGTCCTCATAATAATTCTTCAGGTTAGTATTAGCCTATTTTTACAGCTGAAGAAATCAAGACCCAGAGATATCAAATGATTTTTCTGAGATCTCAGAGCTACAGAGAGATGGAGTCTGGATCCACACCTGGGTCCATCTCATGCCAAATTCTTTGTTCTTTCCATCACAACCAGATGTGTTTGTCTTTACACACATATCACAATAAATAGATGGTTAATAGGAGGCTGGATGATGGAAGGATAATGCATAGAAGATAAGGTGGTGTTGCACACACACACACACACACACACACACACACACACACCCCTTCTTTGCCTTATCTTGGCATTCAAGACTTTCACCAATAGGGCCAATATCTTGAAATTCTTCATCTGCTTCATGCAACGCATACACAAGTTGAGCCATGCTATTCTTTGTTTCCCTCAAATTTCCTGGCTTTCTTGATGCAAGTTGTCCCTCAATCTCCACACATCTAGCTCCCCACAGAGGAACAACTCTGTCCTTTTCCCAAATCACATCGCACTGTCTGTACTCGTCTGTTATGAGGCAGACATTCATTCACCTTTCCCTGCCCTGCAGGTCTGTTAGTGGTTTGATTGCCGTAGCATGTCTGGTCCACATCACTAGCACGTAGATTTGCATATGGTGGCTGTTCGATATCTGTTGAATGAATATACTCGTGTGCTCACATTAAGTGCTAACTGGTACATAGTTCACCTATAGTACTGGACTTGTTGTACTTGATTAACTCTAGTAAAAAACATTTAAACAGAGTTATTATCATCAAATCCTAGACTTTGCTTTTTTGTTTTCAGTATTATACACATTCGCAAAATGTGTGAATATTCTTTTAAACCTTTTCCCCTTATCTTAGTGACTTTTGTAACTTAGTTTGATATCATAATATTCTGGAGGAAGCTGACTCTTGGGTTAAGAGTGCAGGTTCTGTAATTAGATTACTTGGTTCAAATCCTGGCTCTGCCACTTACTAGCATTGTGACTTGACCTTTCCATGCCTCAGTTTCCTCATCTGTCAAATGGGGTAAATAAGAGTACCTATGTATCTAGGAAATTGTCTGGACTATTAATAAGCACCTAGGGCTTCCCTGGTGGCGCAGTGGTTGAGAGTCTGCCTGCCGATGCAGGGGACACGGGTTCGTGCCCTGGTCCGGGAAGATCCTACATGCCGCGGAGCGGCTGGGCCCGTGAGCCATGGCCGCTGAGCCTGCGCGTCCAGAGCCTGTGCTCTGCAACGGGAGAGGCCACAACAGTGAGAGGCCTGCGTACTGCAAAAGAAAAAAATAATAAGCACCTAGAAATTATTAGCCCAGACTGAAATAATTATAAACCTGATTATCTTATTTCCTCCCACATTATTCTTCTTTCACTCTATTTATCATCTTTCTCTCCTTCAGGGAGATGGAAAGCTAATTTAAGATTATAATGAACATTAAGATAGACTGGTTTTCCACATGGAGTTAAATTAAGCTCACAAACAATTATTAGTAACATATTTTGGGCCATGTACTGGCCTGATGCCCAGAGACACAAAGCAGACAATACATATGCAGGTTCTGGTGATCCCTACGAGCTCATGGTATAGGAGAAGAGAAACCCCTTTAAAATCACACTATGGTGCTCTAAGTATAGAACTGTTTACAGTATGTTCTCCAGACACCAAAATAGGACTTATACTTGGACTCAGTTTGTTATTCTTGGACAATAAAGTGCTTTGTGAATCACTTTGATACTTTCCACCCAAATGACAGCAAAGAGCAGAGAAAAACCCTAGGATATTGTTGCCTCGACCTGACAGCCCCCACTAGCCTCCAACTCCAGCACAGCCCACCCCCCCAGAGGAACCAGAAACATTGCTCTGCCGAGGGCAGGCACCAACTTGGCAAAAAGTTTTTCACTCCTCAACTCAGAACTCTAGATTTTAGTTTCCCTAAGTTTTGGAGCAGCACTATGATGATTCTTTTGGAAAGATTCTGTATGAAACACATTAAACCTGTTCAAAAATTACTACTTAGTGCATGTTTTAAAAGCATTGTCAAGGATAGTGTATTTAGAGAACAATATATACATTTATTAGTAGAACCAGTTCAAATAATAAGCTGTTTAAATAAAGTATACTGAATGTATATGTATATATAATATACATATGTAATATACATTATGTAATATATCTGTATTAATATGGAACACAATTGTAATTGAATATGCCAATAATTTCTTATACATTTTCTCAGATTCAAAGCTAAATGTAATGAAATATGTATTGGGTGTGTACATAATCCCCGTCATATATATATATATATATATGTATAGGTGGATTCCCATTTATTTTAAGGAGTAAATTGTGTATTTTATTATGATATTGAAATAGATATGATGTTTTGAAAATTGTGAAATGCAGGAAGTGAGACAAATTGTACATTAGCAAGTCTCTTGGTGACCTTCCAGCTTGGCTGTCCTCATCTTCCACTGACATTGTAGGGCAACCAAGAGTGACCTTCAGGTTCCAGATTCAAGGCCTCCTCTTAGGAAAAGAGGTAGCAGAAAAATCTTTTAAGGTTCCAGGAGCTTTTTCCAGAAAGGTTTCATCATGTTTAATGCCATTTAGTAAAATTTTATGTCTCTTGTATGATTGCATTAAAAAAGCAGCAAATACCAAGTCAAATTGCAAAACTCTTTTATTTTTATTCTAAGCAATAAAAAGTAATCCACATTAATGTTCCCATTAAAAAAAGAGACACACATACATGAGCAAAGCAAATTATTTTAGTTGATCTCAAAACATGATGTCCAGTGACTGCATTGAATTTCTGGAAGTGAATAGCAATGGTCAGATCTATATTAGCCATGTGATCACATTGGTTGATGCTTCAGTATAGTCCAGATATCATCACCAGTGTGCATTGAACATGATTTACTTTAATGAGAATTTATTGAGCAATATATAAGGCCAGGAATATACTAAGTACAGGACAGATTAATTAAGATGAATAATTCACATACTCTGTCTCAAGAAGCTTACATTTTGGTGCTTTGGGGAGAAGGAGGCACAGATCTCAAAGCAGGAAACTGTCACAAGCAATAGTGATATAGGTGCTTTAAAGTAATATGAGCTGAGACTTTCAGATTGAGGAAGGGCAATGATCCCAGATCAATACAAAAATATTCTGGAACAGAAAAAAAGCTAGAAAGGAAAAGAAGTGGAAAATAGAAGACAAAAGGAAGAAGATAAGCTGCTTCATCAGAACGTATCTTGAAAAATAAGACAACTACCTAGAAAATGAACTCTTAATTTGTGTTCCCAATAGGCTGTACCATGAGGGGAGAGAAAATGTTTCTTTTTAGTCCCAGTTTGATCCCCAGCACCTTGGCATGTAGAAGAAATAGATGCTTATGAAACATTTGTTGAAAACTAACACAACATTGTAAATCAACTATGCTTCAATTAAAAATAAGTAAGTAAATAAATAAATACAATGTTTGTTGAGTGACTTCTCCCTGTTTCCCCCTCTCTCTCACTCTGGCTCTGTCATGCTTCAGGATCATTACCATTCTAAATTAGGATTATATTAGGTTAAACCAGATGGAATCAAGCCTTTAAGTCAAAATGGTTAAAAAGCAACAATTTCATATTATTGAACCAAACAATGCAACTAGTATACAGGAGTTAATCTATTCACTCCAAGAAGTTAAGACCAAACAACTGATTACATTGAACTAACACAACATATGATAAGTTATCTCAGGAGCAATCTAACAGGAAGCCTTGGAACCGTAATCAAATGGTCCAATGACCAAGTGATGCATAGACTCCAGATATGGGGCTTTGAGTATGTAACTGAGTCCAGCACTAGAAATTGACCTCCAGCATCTGGATGCTCAGTCTGGATGCTCCGCTTCCCACTATTTATCTTTCCTCACTAGAAATGGCTTAAAAATGTAAAAGCTTTAGATTTAATTTAGTGGATGAATCCCACTGTGGTTCTCCTCCTTCTATTCCTACATACCACTTTTTTTTTGGCACCAATCTGATAGTCATTCTCAGTTTTACACTCTCTTTCACAAAGAGCCCTAATCTCTGGGAGTTGGATTGTGACAAGGAGTAATGAACTCAGATAATCGAAGTGATTGTGATGCCTGGTATTGAGTTAAGAATTATGGCAAAGCCCAACCTACTCTCATGACAGGGGCTCATGTCATTAACTGGTAGAGTGAACATATAATTTATCATCCAAATATGGACACTTTTTGAGAGTGAAAAGATTAACCATTAATAATTACACTAGGATAACAAACCTAAACAGAGACTATCTCAGGCAGAGACTTATAGTTACACTATAATTTGAGCATTTCCTCAGAACACATCTCTTAGATGCTCTGTGTGTAAAAAGAGTAATAAAGTCAAATAAGGAAGTCACCAGAGAGTGATATCAATATAAAGAATGAAAGGTCATTGTGTGTTATTGTCTATACTCAATCTTCAATTTTCATATTCTAGATCTTTGTTTTCTGTGAGACTTTGCAAGTAGTTTCTACACATTTTGTCTCATGACTTATGGCAGATAATACTGACTTTTCGGATTTTCCTTGTATTTTCTAAATTCATTTGGAAGGGAAGAAATTTCCTTTCCTGAGATCATATATTATTTTGTTATTCACATAAAACATTGTTCTAGATCATGTTTCTTCAACTAGAATCCTTTCTGCTTTGATTGGAAAGTGAGAAAATTAAAGTAAAATTATGTGAGAATATTTGGTGAATTATCTTTAATTGTGAGGAGCAAGGTATGGAGTGTAAAAAATTCAGGTCAAAAGTCAAAACACTCATATTTTAATTTTATCTTTGTTATTAAATAAGCCCCATATTCTCAGAGAAACAAAGTAGAAGAAAGAGCATTCTAAGTGCCTTCTTTGTGCTGGGATTGTGTGAAGCTGTGTATAAATCTCATTCACTCCCTACAATAGTCCTGTAAAGATCACCCTACATTCTGCATTTGCAAGTTCATAACTGAGGCTCTAGGAAATTGAGTAACTTGCCCCAAACCTTCACCTAGTGGATAGTAGGATAGGATTCAAATCCACGTCCGTCTTTAAAGTCCGTGCTGCCAGCCAATCATTCATTTACTTATCTTGAAAATGGAAATCTTTTCCATGATTCAAAAGATTGTTGGGAATATTCAAAGAATAATTGAATGCTAAATATTTAAAAATTTTTATACTATCTACATATTTGGGTATTACTGGAATCTTTCCTTTATATTTCTCTAGCCATTTCTTGATACTTTAATTCAGTATTTAAATAGAACTTTTGAAATCCTGAGATCACACTTTACAATAAGGAAATGGATTGCAAATATTTTTCAAAGTAGTGTCTCATTTCCTTAGATTCCAAGTTTGGTGCAAGACCACCATGCTGGGACAGTGTCTGTTGCCAGGGATATTTGCATCTCTTATTATCACTACCCTCAGTCACCCTAACATTTCAAAACAATTGCTTTGCCTTGTATTTATATTGGGATCATTTTTTAAAGTAAGGTAAAATTTGTTTTTAATTATTATGTCATTCCACCTTCATCTACAAGATGACATTCCAGCTAATCGACAAGAGAAGAGGGTGAAAGGAGAACCAGGCAATTACAAGGTTAGTCTGTACTTTCAAAGCATCACCTGAGGCTTCATTCAGGTGATTTCAATTAACTTCTATGGCGGTTACTCAGCTAAAACTCCAGCAAATGCTACTGGAACTAGATTCAGTGTTCTAGAGCTACACAGCTGCTGAGGACTTCAAACCATAATCTTTTCAAATGTACCAGAAAATATTGCTCCCAAGATTGACCTCTGTGACATGTTCCCCACGGCCTAAAGCAAATTAAGATGACAGTGATATAAAGATCTCTGAAACCAGGGTCATAACAGAGACATTAGCAGACCCTTCACTACAGAAGCCCTGCAGGGCACCATTAGGATATTCTATGGAAGTGCTCGTGTCAGCCCAAAAGCAAATGGCAAAAAGCAGGAATCACAAACAACTGTAAAAAGAAAACAAAGTAAAAACTCAATGAGAGACAATGAAGACATCATTAAAAACATAAAGGTAATGAAAGTGCCTATGGCATATTTTCCATTATCTGCGACCTTGGGTTTCCATTGTGCCTCTGTGTTCATTATCTGTTTAAGAAAAATACTGCCTTATACTCCTAGGCTCACACATTGTTTGCATGATTCCTTAGAAGAGGAGGGGCAGAGCTCTAAGCTAGCTGTCAAAAAACAATTTACTGTAGATTGTAAAACATCCTGGGAGAGTTTTCCCTCTGCACTCTTCATTATTGTCTCTCAGGGAACCCACCCAGGATGACAGAAAGATAAAAATTAGATTGAGACATTTTATGCTGTTTTGACTGTTCATATCTTCTCAGTGTGTTATTCATATTAAAAAATTCTGTTTTCTACCTCAGGAAGGCAGCTGGTTAGCAAAACATCATTCAACAAAAGAGACCTCTTAGCCACAGTTAAACTGTTATCCTAGATTAGAATCAAAGAGAAAAGTAATCTAGCTGCAGAAATGTTACTCAACATAGATTGTGATCCAAAGTTGTAAGTGATTTCCAACAAACCCTCTCTAAAAATAATAATTAATAGTTTCCTTAACCCCTAATGTATTTAGCTTTTCCTTCTGTAGATATTTTTTCTTTTTCTTTAGCATAAGACCAAAACAAATAATTTTGGTTGAAATGTAAATGAAACAGGTATTATTTACTCTGAATGAAGGAAGAAATAGGGGCTAATTCCTTAACTACTTTCCATCATAAGACATTTCATTCCAGGTATCCCAAGGTTAAATTTGATGTCAGCACAGACTACCAGGAAAATAGCCCCATTCCTTCTATTTGCTTTGCATATGTAAATACAATCTTTACATAATCTTTTTTTTTTTTTTGTAGAACACTAAATTAAATGTGACCACAAAGTCTGTATTTTTCCAATTTTTAGTTGATATTTGATGAAAAGTTTGGCAACTTAATTCTCATAAAAATAATTAAGTAGAATTATTCTGGTAAGCCTCAACTATCACGTAATATTTGGGAAGATAGTGAGCAGAAAATTCTCCCTCTCTCTCTCATCAAATAACATTTCTATAAGATATTTCTGTAATAAAATTTAAGTCCTAAATTAAAGAATTAAGCATGAAACATATTGGGATTCTTTTCCTTAGAAATAGTTACTTTCCAGGTAAATTAAATTACCCTAATAATTTTTTGTCATTGCCAGTATTTTATTTTTACTCCATTTTCTACAGCTACAACTTTAAGTAAAATATTTACTTTAAAAAAATCATTAGATATGAACCAGAAAATAACAATTATTTGCATGGATTGTTGTATTCCTTTTCATTTTAAGAAGCTTTCAGAACTGACCCATAGCATTCTTGAGGCTTATATTTAGTTAACCTTTGAGGATTTCCTTTGTATTTGATGGGGTTCAGGACACGCTAACCCAAAATATGACACTTTAGCATACTGAAAATTTTAAGCTGAAGGAGTTTGACAAAACTGCAGAAGCAGGAAGGGCACTCTGACCTTTACCCCGCCCTTCTCCCCTAAATCAGGCATAAAATCCTCACGTGAGAGGTGCCCCCCCTATATCTGAGAAAAAAGAGCATCCTTATCTCCAAAGACAAAGGGATTCCAAGAAGAATGCTTACAAACAGACCTTGCTACATTTCTACCAGTGTACTACACTAACTTAATACTCTCTTGGGGGAAAACTTTAATACTCTAATAAAAGACAAATGGAGAGACATCCCAGAGTCCTGGCTACAAGTTCCTTATATTTTACAGATGATAATACTACATATATTCTTCTACAAATTAATGTAAACTCAAGAATTATTTAGATCATTGAGGAACTCTATAAAGTTATTTAAAAAGTTATTTGGAAAATAGAGTTCCACAAAGAACAACAATCTCACAAATGAAGAATAAACATGGGAACTTGCCCTACCAGATTTTTTTTTTTTTTTTTTTTTTGCTGTACGTGGGCTTCTCACTGTTGTGGCCTCTCCCGTTGCGTAGAACAGGCTCCGGACGCACAGGCTAAGCAGCCATGGCTCACGGGCCCAGCCACTCCGCAGCATGTGGGATCTTCCCAGACCGGGGCACGAACCCATGTCTCCTGCATCGGCAGGCGGACTCTCAACCACTGCACCACCAGGGAAGCCCCGCCCTACCATATATTAAGACATATTCCAAAAGGCAGGCCCTGGATCCTGAGCCAGGTTAATTTTCACATGGAAAAAAGACCAAGCTAAGAATTCCACTAATTTCTTTCAGGTCCCGAAAGCAGGCAGCCCAAGGAAAGAGAAAAAATGAAATAAAGGCCCCAAACTGTGTCTCCACTTGTGAAGTAATTCCACACTACCAAAAAAGTAAGCTAATGAAGATCATCCTCTTGCCAATAAGATTAGCAACTCCTCCATCCTTGAGGAATAACAGAGATGGGGGCAGAGGTTCCCTTACAAGCCAAAGGGTGGAAATGATGGTCTTCTGTGGGAGTGAGACTGAGAGCATGGAGACTGGGGGAAATGGGCTCCTTTCTACAATAATATTCAGTCATAAGGATATAACATAAATCATTGAGCCATGTTCAGATTCTTGGAAAATCAATGTGTGCCTAATTTTTAGCATAAATAATACTGATACATATTGGTAAATTTAAAGCACTTGATATTTGTCTCTATCTGTTGATCTGTCTACCTATCTATCCATCTATTTATAGATCTATGTTTGCAAAAATACAAAAAAAAAAAAAAACAGAAACAAACCTATACGTCCTTTCACATAAGTACTTGTAAGGTGGATATTTACTTGCACAATGAGGAAGCTCACACTTGCCCTCAAGAAGATTAGTGTGGTTCACTTTGCCAAGTAGCTTTCTTTTCATTTGTTTCTCATTATTATTGACTCTGAAGTCAATAGCATAGAGTTGACAATCAGCAGGCACAATTTTGATTCAAACATTAACCTTTACATAGACCACTGAGATCTGCTTGGAGCCTCAAAATGTTTGCCATGAGAGGACTGGGTTCACAGGTAAGAAACTTCCTTGAGACCAATTTCCAGATAAGGATTTTGCTATTCCCCATACTTGATCCAGAGTCTGATTTAAAGATGGCAAAACTGATTTTTTAAAAATATTAAGACTATTCTGTCTCCAACTCAGTATGGAATTTGAGCTTAATATATGAGGGCTAGATTGGGGCAATTGTAACTCCCATACTTAGGCAAACTCTCTTCCTCCCTTTTCCCAATACTTCTACCTAAAGGCAAGCATTCTTAGCTTGGTTGTCTGGAAAAATAATTTTTAAATATTCTAGAGATTGCCTCTTTGCCTTCTCAAACAGTGTTTGTAGAACTAAAAAAGGTGGTTACTTAAGTTATTAATACCTTTTATTTCATTCCTTCACTCATTCATTCAATGGGTATTTATTGAGGACTTTCACTCTGCCATTAAGAATGCTTGATCCAATAGTGAATAAAATAGGAGGAGTCTGTGTCCTATGCAGTTGATATAAACAAATAAAGTAATTACCAATTGTGATGGGTGAGTTCTATGAAGAAACAAAAAAAGGAGTTAAGATAGAAAATAATGGAAAGGAATGATTTTGGATGGGACTTTTTCATTGATAAATCTCAGTGGGAAAGACCATGTGACTTTTTTCTGATGTAAATAAATACACTCATGTAAAGTTCAGGAACAAATCATCAAAATACAAATATAGCACATGACTATTATTTAATGAAGTAGTAGAGAGAAGTTTATCACAATTCTATGAAGTCACCTTGATGCATCAAATAAAAGTTCCAGAGTTCTAGACAAGGACTTGCCTTGAGGGTATTATCAGTAACTGACAATGGCAGATCTGGACTGTCACATTTTAGTCACCTCACCAAGTGAGGCAAATTCCCTTGGAAGTCATGCCAGCTAGCACCGGGTCAAGAAGATTGAACTGCTCTGGGAAGGAATCCCAAGAATGGCACACCCAAGGACTAGGATCCGAGATGTTCAGCAGAGAAGCTCTACTGCAGAAGAGCCAAGTCACTAGCCTCTATTTCTTAATCAAGAACACAGAGGGGTGTGTGTGTGTGTGTGTGTGTGTGTGTGTGTGTGTGTGTGTGTGTATAGATAAGCCAATGAAACTTACTCTGTAAGTGTAATATGAAGACAGTGGAAAACTGATACAATTTAGAAAAGACAATGTTTCCCAAACTATTTTAGCAAAACAGTCATTTATAAATAAATGCATTATATCCTTCATGATTAATTTCTCTATCTAAATACTAAACATGAAGTACAAAAGATACCTTAGTGCTTGTTAAGGACAAAATTTTTGTAAAGCTGTATGATGTCATTTTTGGAAGACAAACTACATTTGCTCTGGAGGTTTGTACACACGTGCAAAAACACCCCCAGCAATGCCTGCAGCCACTGGAATATATACTGCCTTCCATGGCTTCTTCATAGATCAAATGCAGCTCAGGTGATTTAAAGATTATTTGTGAAGAATGCAACTAGGACTTCCCTGGTGGCATAGTGGTTTAGAATCCACCTGCCAATGCAGGGGACACAGGTTCGATCACTGGTCTGGGAAGATCCCACATGTCGTGGAGCAACTAAGCCTGTGCACCACAACTACTAACCCTGCACTCTAGAACCCATGAGCCACAACTACTGAGCCAATGTGCCACAACTGCTGAAGCCCACATGCCTAGAGCCTGAGCTCCGCAACAAGAGAAACCTCTGCATTGAGAAGCCCACGCAGCACAACAAAGAGTAGCCCCCGCTTGCCACAACTAGAGAAAGCCCGAGCACAGCAACGAAGACCTGATGCAGCCAAAAATAAATTAATTAATTAATAAATTAAAAAAAAAAGAATGCACCTAGCCCACATTTTTTAAAATATAAGTTTTAACCAATAGAGGAGCTAAATGACCCTTTATTGCCACACAGCCCTTATAAACTCTCCTAGAAATCAGCTGTGTAAATATTCCACCCTGTGTCAACTAACACAGAAACTGGTGGAGCTAGGTTGTTGGAAACTTGGGAGGATGTATAAATTCACAAGAATCCATCAAGCTCTTCTATTATTTATACTGTAAAATTTGTAGTCTGTAGTGTAACAGGTGTAGTCCCTGTGGGTCAACAATCATGTGAATTATGCATGGGGAAAGGAAAGCAAAACCATATAAACTAGTTTGGGATTGTTCATTTTTGGAAAATAACTTTTCCTATAATGACTGCCTGAAAACTCTTCCTTAGCAGTGGTCTGCATGCTGTATGGTCATGTGTGATGGTTAAGGCCACTTCCTTTGTGCTTGACAGACCTTTAATCCTGGCACCACCTTTTACTATTTACTGCTTTTTTATTTTGGCCAAGACATTTTAAATGTAGTTAACCTAAGTCTCAATTTTATTATGTGAAGAATAAGGAAAACAATACCTAGGTAATTCATATTTAGTGAGAAGAGCACTAATAACTGGATTCTATTATTATTTAACATGTATGAAAGTCTTCATTATTATTAGATAGAAAGGGCAAGACTAGAGAGGAAGTTATTTTTATTTAACAGTTACTGAGGTCAAAACTATGTGACTCCATGATCGGTTGTATAATTGGTCATTGTCAGTATGTTTTAATTTAATGTAGAGTCTGGATATCATCAACAGTAATAACAGAGAATGTAGTTGTGTGATGATGAAAGAAAAGAAGCAGAAACATGGCACCCAGAAGTTCCTTTTCTAATTCAGACTTCTGACCGTAGAACCTCGGTTATGATGTCATAACTCTGCCTCTGTGCACTGGTGTCGAATCGAATCTCATACACAGAATTTTGGGTGAAGGAGAAAAGAATAGCTTTATTGCTTTGCCAGGCAAAGGGGGACACAGGGGGCTCATGCCCTCAAAAAACTGTGTCCCAACCCAGGGGGATTTAGTGAAGAGTTTTATAGCAATGGTTGAAGGGCAGGGTTGTTGATAAGGATCAGGGCCTGCACTCCTTTAATCTGGCCTCAGATGGTCTCCTGATGACCTTCTGCTTTCTTGAGGTTATCAAACTGTGACCTTCTCTCTGGAATGAAAAATGCTTCATCAAGTAGTTAACATCTTCCATTTGTTGAGGGTTTTATTTCTGCAGAAGAGCTCAAAGATATTGTTATGTGTATCCCTTGAGAGGGAACCAGGACCCTGCCCCAAGGCTGCACTGTTGTTTCTTGACTGCTCCTCCCTTGTCTCTTCATCCCCTCCCTTCCCTGTTTGAACCTGCCTGTGAAACTCAGGGAAGAGCATGGAGGCTGAATGAAGCCTGTTTCCTACAAATAAGAAATGAGGGACACAGAAAGGTTTCTGTGCCCAGGAGGCCCCCAGGGTCCTGCTCAGTTTCAGTTTATTGAATATTATCATTTGGACAAAAATTGCTGATCTAAAAATAGCTTATTGAGGGTTAAGTATTATAATCCACGATATGTAAAAGAAGCCTCATATGTAAAGACATATGTGAAGGATTAGGAAGGCTAGGTCACTTGACCCAGATTTCTAGTTATTTATAGAGGAAACTATATCAATATACTGATATTCAGAAGTCACAATAAATGGAAATGCACAGTGGTCATAGAAATACCATTAATATTTACTGAACATTTACTCAGTGTCAGTTGTGCTATTAAATGTGTTTGTGTGTAATTTCATCATGTAATTCTTACAATAACCCTAAGAGGTAGCCACTAATATTATTTTTCAGATAGGGAAACTGATACATAATGAGGTTAGGTAAATTGTGTAAGGCTGCATGGGGAACAAGGCGTAAAGCCAGATCTCTTTGACTCCAAAGTTCAGAATTATGTAGCTCTTAAAAATTATCTAGTATAAACATAACAGGATTATTTGCTTCTTTGTAAACAACAAGATGAACATTTTTGTTATGGTGCCCAATGCAATCGAGACAATGACATATGAGAGAGATGAATGCCTACCTTTTTCCAATAAAAGTGTTCTTTTAAACATAATGGAATGAAATTTCCATAAATCTTGTCAGCTCTGTTTTGAAATTTTCTTACTATGACTCATAGGCATAAAAACCAAAGCTGCCATGAAAGATGGGAAATCTAAACAAGTTTGGAGGAAAAAATGTATTTTTTGAGTCTCAACAAAACTGTCAATTCCCTTTATTTTTGTGGCCTTGATTTCCCTAAAACAGAAATATCACATTTATGTCTCTGTGGGTGGTACTGCAGAAGGTGAGCCATGTTCTTTATTTAAAAAGTTCATTTTTCCCTCCAGTGACAAATTATCTCATTCTTAGAATTCTGTTGTGGGCCCAGATGATTACTCATAATCTCACTACTCTTTGAGTTTGAATACACTAAAGATTTCTTACACAGCTTATGATGATATTTAGATTTAAAGAGCTGAGTTCCAAAGCACCATTTCTGCCATGAATTTACACTTGTGATGTCTGGCCCATGGCCACTAGATGAGTCTTAAAGGTGGAGAGAAGGAAGGTGCAAGGGATTGTTGGTTTGCTTACTTCTTGTGTGTTTGTTTACTGGAGATAAATACCAAGAAGTCAATTATTTCCCTTCCTAAAAACAGTCTTAGCTAATAAATGATAAACAGCCCCTCTCATTGTGTGGAAAGTTGGTGAAAATCCTGTAGAGATCTATAAGAAACTTGAGTCAAGGAACCCAAATACAAATGCTGGACATGATAAGGAAAGGAGAAGGAGAAGGAGAAAGAAGAAGAAGAAGAAGAAGAAGAAGAAGGAGAAGGAGGAGAAGGAGGAGGAGGAGGAGGAGGAGGAGGAGGAGGAGAAGGAGAAGGAGAAGGAGAAGGAGAAGGAGAAGAAGAAGAAGAAGAGAAGGAGGGGGGGAGGAGGAACCCCTAAGAGAAGTAGAAGTGGCACAAGTAAAATGATGAAGGAAATGAGAATATGAGGTGCTTCTGGAAGGGAAGTGGGTCTCAGTATCCTTAAAAGATTTGCCATTGTGTGGTGCCTGAACACTCGTGCCAAAAACAAAGACAGAAACATAGAGAAAATGGGCACTGCAGGAATCACAAAGATGGCATGGGACCTCTGAAGAGTTCAGGAGAAATTAGCTGAATACTAAATATAGCCAAGGAGGCTATAAACAATCATTCACTCATGTAAGCCTGAGTCAGCAGGCAAAATTTAACTCTGCCTTATAATCATTTATAGATGAAATTAGATAGCTAAGCTCTGGAAAGAAAGCAGTCAGAAACCACATTTGTTTTAACCAAAGGAAACCTGTGATAATAAGAGAAATAATGAATTCATCAATAAGCAAACAAATAAATAGATAACTATAGATAGAAGAGTTCTGACATAATGGGCAAGAATCTCCCATTCAAACCAGAAAATAATGTTTTTCTCTTAATGCCAGGGTAATCTGTAAAATCTCTACCAATAAAACTATAATATAGGGCTTCCCTGGTGGCGCAGTGGCTGAGAGTCCGCCTGCCGATGCAGGGGACGTGGGTTCGTGCCCCGGTCCGGGAAGATCCCACATGCCGTGGAGCGGCTGGGCCCGTGAGCCATGGCTGCTGAGCCTGCGTGTCCAGAGCCTGTGTTCCGCAACAGGAGAGGCCGCAACAGGAGAGGCCACAACTGTGAGAGGCCCGCATACCGCAAAAAAAAACCCCACAACTATAATATACATAATAGAGAAAACTTTTTATTTTAATTTTTGTGACTCAGTTTGCAAAAAACATTAAGAGAAGACATTCAAGTTAGGGAAGAGACACATTTCCCAAGGCTAATGTTTTTGCTTATATTACACAAGAATAGAATATTAAAAATACAACTGGAAAAGTCATAATTGAAACCAATCATTACATAATTTCAGGCAAGGAACTGAGCAATTAGCACCTTTGTTACCAGAAAGCTAGTACAAGTGGACTGAGGAGAATAAAAATAGGATCTTTTGAAAGAAAATTGTATTTCAATGTTGAATTAAAACCGATTGACATTGAATTAAAACTGATTGACAAGGCTCTATCACTGTGGCTATAGCCATATTATTCTAGCCCAGGTTTCCAGAACAACCTACCACAGACTGGTTGGCTCACACAACAGAGATTTATTTTATCACAGTTCTAGAGGCTAGAAGTTCATGCTCAGGGTGCCAGAATATGGTCAAGTTTTGGTGACGGCTCTCCTCCTGGCTTATAGACAGCCACCTTCTTACTGTGTGCTGACATGGCCTTGATGTGTGAGTACAGAGGGGGAAAGACCTTCTCTCTTCCTCTTCCTATAAGAACAGAAATTCCATTATGAAGGCTCTACGCCCATGACCTAATCTAACCCTAATTACTGAAGTCTCCTTCTCCAAACACCATCATGTTGTAGGTCATGAGTTTAACATATTAATTTTGGGAGGACACAAGCATTCAGTCCATAACATATATGTATATTTACAGTCACTCAATGAAAGCTAAAAGGCCTTTCAATGGTCTCTATAGTGCCCTACATTTCTACATGATCCACTTCTCACTCCCCATACTTCTTGTCCTCCTCTTCAACACCTTGTCAGCTCTGCCTCAGCCACAGTGATGTCTTTGGGCCTCTGAACACACTAAGAGAGTTCTCATCTCACTGTGTTTACACTTGGCTCTTCCGCTATCTTGAACAGTCCTCCCAGGTAGCTACCTGATTCACTCTGAAGATCTCTACTCAAATGTTACTGCATCAGAGGGGTTTTTCTGAGCATCCTGTATAGAATTGCAAGTTCTCCTGTCCACCCTCACCCAACTTTGGCATGGTGTCCCCCTTACCTACTTCCCTTTTTTTCTATACTGCTCAAGAATCAGAAAGAGATATATTTGCTGATTATCTTAGTGTCCCATCAGGGACCAATGTGTTTGTCCACTTCAAGATCTCCTATTTCTAGTCCTATATTGACACACAGTGACATTCAATAAATAATTGCTGAAATACTGTTAAATGAATAAATTATGTGCTATGTATATTTCACTAACTACAGTTGACCCTTGAACAACACAGGAGTTAGGGGCACAGACCACCTGAGCACTCGAAAACTCCCATATAAATTTACATATGGCCTTCCATATCTGCTTTTCTGCATCTATTCATTCAACCAACTTCAAAACATGTTATACTTGTTTATTGAAAAAAGTTCATGGGTAAGTGTACGTGCAGAGTTCAAACTTGTGTTGTTCAAGGGTCAACTGTATTATTACATAAAGGCTCTGGATTTTACTTATTGCAAACATAACCACTCTGCTCTGGGGAAAAAGTTTTAGGCAGTAGTCTTTTTCCCCACATGCTGATCTTTATAATTATAGCATGTTACTCATCTAATCAAAAAGTAGCCCAGGCAAATCAGAATTTTGTAAAGAAATTGTTTATGGGTTGTACCCCTTTTGGGGGCAACAGGTTCTTAACCACTTTTGTTATTTAAAGTTGAACATTCCATATAGTGAACTAAAACTCTACTCATATTTCAAGGGTCTTTTAATTCAAAATTGAATAAGGACTGCCAAGAGAATTATTGAGAACACCTAAACCTACACATACTCTATTAAGGAGGTAATAAATGATAGAAAACCATAAATAATACAAAATGGAGTACTGATAAAAACTTCCAATTCCTCCTTGCAAAGGTACTGCAGACACTCAGCTAGCTCTGGTTAGGTAAATAATACCTTTCTGGTCCTGTTCTGGTTATCTATCACTTCATGACTCCTTCCCCCACCACCCTGCCACTGCCCCTGACGCCAAAATTTAGTGGCTTAAAACAACCAACATTTATTTATCATAGAATTAGGCAGAACTCAGTGGGAAAGATTTATATCTGTTCCATGTGGCATCAGCTCAACTGGACATCGGAAGGTTCGCTCCCAGAATGATTCACTCATGTGGCTGGAGATTTCATATTGGTCATCAGCTGGAGCTCAGGAAAAGCTGAGGGCCCAGGAATTAAGTTCCTCTCTGTATGGGTCCCCTTTTGTGGACTTTCCAGAGGCTTCTTCTTGTCCTCCTCATGCCAAGGTTTCTGGGTTTACGGAGCAAGCGTGCCAAGAGAACAAGGTAGAAGAACAAGGCATTTTTATAATAGATTGTAAGTCACCTAGTCTTACTTCTGCTGTATTCTATTGAGCAAGGCAGTCACAACTCTTGCCTGGGTCCAAGGGGAGGATACAGGGATCCTGCCCCTTGATGGAAGGGTTGTTAATGTCATTGTAAATGGAGCATGGGAGATAGACTCTTTCGTGGGGTTCATCTTTGGAAAATACAATCTACCTTAGGACCTGTCCTAATGTTTCTTCTTGCATTATCAAAATTCTCCTAACTCTCCTTGGGAGTTTAGGGCCATTCTTTTCCCACACCTATCTGCCCCGGGTTATTGTTTTCTTGTACCTCAGCCCTTATTATGAGTTACAGACAATCTTTTTCTGCTTGTTCACTAAGGCTTTATCAACAGTGTTCCTTAGAGGTTTGTTTTCTATAAATAACTGGCAAGATTTCTTCCATTAATTACTTACTACTCTGAGAATTGCTTCTTTCTTTTTGGTGACCCTAAAGTTGTACTTGAACTTTCCCTTCTTAGGCATTTTGTGTACTTTGGCTACCTGCTTCTGGGTTCTGTATTTTCTTGCCTATTATAGCAATAAAGAAATCCTTTGCCTACTTTGATGGAAAAATAAATAAAGAATATTAGGCTATTTGCTGACTGGAGCTTGAGAAGAAAATGAATGTTTCCCTTAATTGGGCAGAAATGTGGGTGACATGACATTGTCTGTGAAATTCTATTATCTCACCTTTATTCAAATACTTACAAACACCCCCACAGGACAGTTTTCCTTTAGTAGATTGGGTACCACAACTTCTCTAAATTGACCCTTAAGAGGTTGGCCCAGCAGCCATCTATCAGTGCCAAGACCCATCCTTTTCCACTACCTTCATGATCCTTTCCATGTAGCTATGGCAACCATTGGAGTTCTGGTCACATTTTGGAGGCTCATGGAAAAGCGGGATGGAGTAGGGTCACTACCATCTTCTTCCCAGTACACTAGACAATCATTCCTTTAAGGCTTGCTATGATATGTGTGTCTGTTTACAGAAAGCACAAGACCACAACCCAGGTCCACGTATATTTTCAAACTTCAGGAACACATTTATTCTTCCTCATAGTGGAGGAAGAAGACTGAAAAGGATATATGCTTCAGAAACCCAGACAGTCTTCTAGAATCCACTCTCTCTATGTTCGGCATTAAAGGTGGTGCAGAAGGGGAAGTTTGTACTCTGCCACCCTGCACACATCCTGCTAAGATTCGGGTTTCCAGGCTCCCCTTGCAAGCACTGTCAATCTTTATGTGATCCTCTTGGAGTTCTCCCATTGAGCTTTAGGAAAGGAAAAGCAGTGCTTTCATTTCTTACCCAAACTCTGCTCTCTCCACAAGGCTTACCTCCTCTCTCCCCACTCAACCCTCCTCTTTAATTAGGATAATGATGGGTAGTGGGGGGTGTTGGTGGCTAGACATTTTCTGAACTGGCTCTTTTTACTAATACCTGGTAGGAAGGTGGTGGGCTTTCTGAACACAGAACGTGAGGTATATTTGTTCTTGGCTTTGTATCTTAGCAAAATTTCTGGAACCTGAACATCCTATTTGACATTCCATTAGATGCACTATAAAGTTTAATACATGGATACTATTCATCTATACATTTTCTATTAAGAATTTGGGCTACAAAAAAGATACTAGAAAGTCTCAGACAACGTGGATCTTTAAATACTCAATTGCATCTCTCACAATGGTAATATGGGATTCTCCTACCTAATTCCATAAACAAATGCTTTGTCATGTAAGCTGCTTCCATGGTTTCACGTGTTCCCCCTGAGATGGACACATCCTCGTTCAAAGTGTTTCTACTTCTCATCCATAGAGATGACTCCTGCAAAAAAAAAAAAAAAAAAATTCACTTCAGAGAGAGGAAGAAATACCTCTTTGAGATTCACCCAGGATCTACCAGCTCTCTTCTTTAAAACTGCCAACTTCATAATGTCTCTTTCTCATATTTTTTCCACACAAAAACTGAAAAATAGAGAATCCCCTTCAGCAGAAGGGTCATAAGAAGTTACAATTTTCCTAACAGACCTAGTGAATTCTTACTACTATATTTCTCTTGTATGGCATAAACATGGACATAGATATAAAGTTATGGATAAAGATATAAATGTAGATATACAAAAAATAAACCATGAAGCCAAATGTTGTATAAGCTCCATATAGTTCGTCACATAATATTGATTTGGCTTTCATTTATCCTATTGTTATTTTGTCTATTGCCACAAAAATCCCTTCAGTCTTTTTCACAGAGAACTAAATGAATGAATTGAATTCATCCAACATTGAGCTCTGAGACCAGGCAGCCTCGGATTTGAATTCTGTTTTGCCTCAGAGCCTTCTCCAGCTGATGAAGAAGCAGGTAATGAAAACAGTTACTTGCATGCAGGTGGTTGTATCAATCTCACTGTGAAGGGCTCTCTGTGAAAGTAGAAAGTGCGCTGGATTAGATGTGATTCATTTACTCAGCAAATAATGATCCAGTGCCTGCTAAATGTCAGGCACACTTCGAGGGTTGAGGCCATAGCAGTGAGCAAAAGACACAAAAACCACTTCTCTCAGGGAGAGCACATTCTCATAGGGGGAGGCAAATCACAAATGAATGAAAGAGGTAAAATATCCAATGTGTTCCATGAAAAGGAAGCATAAGACCTTCAGCAATCAATAATGTGAAGACCTTGTGGCTATCATGATTTTGTGTTTCCTCCTCCATGAAAGAGAGTTCCTGTGGATGATCTCTAGGTGGCCTTTGGCTTTGACGCTGACATCTGGGGAGACTCTTCCTGAACTCTTTTCTGGTTTCAGTTTGGTTTTTGGTTTCAAATCAGGATGGTCTCCACACAGGCAACACTCCAGTTCCACTCACTAAGGGAGGGAGAAATTTAGGTCAGGAGACTGGTGTCTGGGCAACTGGATGTGATTCATAAATTTGCAGGAATTGCTTTTAATCTACTACTTTTTGTTTGGTCCTGAGACTCAGACCTGAATAATCAAGCAACTCTATATTAACTTTACCCAGCAGACCTTGGAACACCTGTCTGTTTCCTGCTTTCCTCTCCAAGTATCCCTTCTGGGAAAAGCTGATTGGAAACACAGCAGGATAAAACTCATTTCTCCCCTTCTTTTGTTCCATCTGTCTGTCTTCTCATCTGGAAGAGCACTCATTCCCTTCCCCATTACTTCTCAATGTTCAAGACTGAATTCTCCACCTGTGCTCTTGACCCCCTGCTTGCCCATCTTCTTCCAGATGTTGCTTGCACAGTAAGTCCTACTCTTTCCTATCTTTCCAGTATTTTAGATTTCTCCTATCACTGACTCTTTTTGCACAAGCAAAAAATATTGCCATGTCTTTTCCATTGAAAAACCTTTCATTCTCTCTGGCTGATGCTCTAACAGTCACTTTCCCTCCACCAGCAAACCTCCTTTGAAAAAGAAAATACCCTTCACCTACCCTCCTACTCCTATGGACTTTTTGAAGCACAGATCCAAGTTTCTAACTATAACTGCATTCGAAACTGGTTTTGTCAAGGTCTTTCATGATGTACCAAGTAGTTTTACTACTCTCTGTAGCACTGGACACTATTGACTACCGTGTGTGTTCTCAAGGCTCACTCTTAGGTCATGTCTCAGACATTCCTCTCTCATCTACAACCACTTTGATATTTTCTCAGTATTCTTTTCTGGACCCTTTCTCCCTCCCCTCAGGACTCTTTCTTTCCTAACTTCCTTCTTTTCACTGTAAATCCACTTGCACAATTTCCACTGCTATGTTCATAACTCTCAGCTTTCCAGATGCAAACACCTTTTTTGAAATCTTTGTATCTGATTGCCTCCTAGAGGTTGTATCTATAATTATGGGACATCGTCCTTGTTCTTTATCTTCACTACAACCTACTCCCAACTGAAGTCACAATGACTCCCTCTCCCTTGACAAACTTAGTCTGTTTTTATTCTGTTTATGTTGAAGAGCTGCCATCTACTCAAGATTAAGTTTTTAATATTTTCCACATAGATACTTGGAGATCTAATTAGTTAATTTTAACTGCAACTTAAAGATTGTCTGAATTCAAATCATATCTCTGTCACTTAATAGCTTTGTAACTTTAAGTTATTTAATTTCTTCACTCCTCAGTATTTTTTTTCATCTGAAAAATTAAACTTTTATAGTGGTATATGAGGTTTCTATTTCATATATCTTTACATAATGTATATATGCAGGTACATACACACGACACATGTATCTACAACATTGGTTATTACCAGACCTTTTAACTTTTGTCGGTCTTATGGCTATGAAACAGTATGAAATTGCTGTCTCAGTTTACATGTCCAACCCCCATTAGGTTTTGTGATGGAAAAATAAATATATATTGCCCAAATGCTCAGAAGAGTGACCAGCACATAGTAACACCTCAATAAATGTCACCTATTACTCTTGTTAGTACTATTATATAGTGTTCTATTATAACGCTATAATATAAAAGTGCACCCATTTGTTTATTGATGAATATAATGTTTCTAACATTTTGCTACTAAAAACCTTGCTCCAATGTTTTCCATTCTCTTTTCCAATAATTGGTATGAGAATGGGCACATGACCAATGCTGACCAAAGGAGCATGAACCTCTGGAAGTGGTTTCCTCACTCCTAAAAAGAAGTCATAGAAACATAGTGGTCTTCTTTTTCTTCTGGATGTTGTCTGTCTGGATGAGATCCATGGAATAGCTACAATGCTCTTGCTACCAAGAAAGAGGCCAGTCTGTGATATACTAAGAATAGCAGAAGGAGAATTTGAGAGAACTGGGTTCTTGAAGACTGTTGAGCCATTATAAGCCTGGTTTGCATCCAAACCCTGGACTCAGGTGATAGAAAATTCTCATGTTAATTAAGCCAATTTGACATAAGATTTTTGTTGCTTACAGCCTAAAGAATTCTAACTAAAGTCATCCCTCAGTATCCATAGGGGATTTGTTTGAGGAGCCCTGTGAATACCAAACCTGTGGATGCTCAAGTCCCTTATATAAAATGGTGCAGAATTTGTGTATAACCTACACACATCTTCCTGTATACCTAAAATCATCTCTAGATTCCTTATAACACCTAACATGGTGAAATGATGTATAAATAGCTATAAATACAATGTGAGTGCTATGTAAATGGTTTCCAGTGCATGGCAAATTCAAATTTTGCTTTTTGGAATTTTCTGGAATTTTTTTCCAAATATTTTCCATCTGCATGTGGATGTGGAACTCATATCTATGAAAGGTCACTGTATATACTCACCAAGATAGTTTAAAAAAATTTATACTACCACTAGAAGTGTGTGAGAATTTGTATTTTTTCAATGACTTTATCAGCATTTGGCATTATGAGACCTTTTAATTTCTGACAATTTTTTGGGTGTGAAATTGTAGCTGATGGGTGTTACAGTATAAATCTCTGTGATTTGTATAATTCTCCAAACTTCAACTTATGTATATTTATTTATAATTGATATCTCATTTCTTTTTACTCTCTCATTACATTTGCTAGTATTTCCCAATGGAGTGTTGAGAAGAAGCAGTCATGGTAAAAATGGCTTAAACAAAACAGTTTATTTCTTTCTTAGACCTTAAGTATACTGGAAGCTGCAGTTTGGAGATGCCCTGGTGCTCCATGTTGTGAAGGACTCAGACTTTCCAGTTTCCCACTTCAACACCCTTGATGCATAGCAGCCTTCATGGCAGTGGTGACAGGAAGGAGGAAGAGTAGAAAGAGAAAGGACAGAAGTCATGGGCCAGATATCTCTTAAGGAAGTCTCTTGGAAGCTACCACATAAAACTGAACTTATATCTCATTAGTCTAAACTTAGAGGTAAAATGTGGAGGGATAACTAAGGTAGGGAATGCTTCTAACATTTCACTGTCATTGAATTTGCCTGCTTTTTCATAGATATGAACCATCAGATTAGGAAACTTACCTCTATTGTTACCCTATTCATTGTTTCTTTCATAAGTTGGTTTTGAGTTTTATTAAATGACTGCTGCATTGATTGATATAAATTTTTTCTTTACATTGTCAATGCATTCTATCAGTGTATTTTCTAAATTTAAAGTATCTTAATATTCTCAAGATTTAAAACATATTTAGTCATGAGCTTGTTTTACCCATGTACACACATGCACAAACACACACAAGAGTGTAAATCAGCTTACTATTTCATATAGTATTTTTGCATCTATTTCATAAATGATAACCATTGATAATTTTCCCGGCTTTATTTATTAGCAGAATCATTATCAAGCTCATACTAGTTTCACAAACTTAGTTGAGGAACCTTATATTTTTTCTAAACTCTGGAAGAGTTTTGTAAGAAAAGGGTAATCTATTTCTTGATAACTTGGTAAAACACACCAGTTAAAACATCTGGGTTTGTTGCTTTTCTTGTATGTGTATTTTTCTGTAATGATTATATAGGCCTATTCAGATTAATTAATTAATATAGGTCTATTTAGATTTTTAAATTTACAATGAGTACATTTTTTTAACTTACATATTTCTAGATAATTAACATTTTGTGCTTTTAAATTCATAATCAATCATTATTCATTATCATTCATTATTCATTATGTGCATTAAATTCATTATCAATAGCTTCTCCTATTTTTAACATTTCAAAAATCCTCAATATTATCTATAGTTACGGTCTTCTTTTCAGTATCTATTTATCTATCCATCCTTTTATTGCTTTTCCCTCTCCATTTTTTTCCTTGATCAACATTTTGTCTACGTTAATAGTATTTTTCTA
Source organism: Aethalodelphis obliquidens (assembly GCF_003676395.1). Classification (NCBI taxonomy): domain Eukaryota; kingdom Metazoa; phylum Chordata; class Mammalia; order Artiodactyla; family Delphinidae; genus Aethalodelphis; species Aethalodelphis obliquidens. Next base: position 27,620,656 of record NW_020837961.1, on the reverse strand, counting down.
CAACTGAGTGTTTTTATTGCTCTCTCTTTTTTCTAGTTTGTTCCTCTACATTGATTTTTCCTATTTGTTATATTTTTCCTACTTTCTTCAGTTTTACTCGATTATTTTTCTAAGTCCTTGATTGTAATGCGGATCATTAATGTTTAATCTGTTAATTAATGTTTAATATGTTCAATTCCATATTAGTTAGGATATGCTGTAAGCTAATATAATGAAAGAATCCAAAGTACATTTTCAGAAATATTTTGAATAGGAGTCCAGCTCTCTGGTGATAACTTGAAAGCTTTGGGACCTGAGATCCATTTTGCTTGTCTCCCAACCTGAGGGAACTGGCCTCATGTGTAAAGTAGATCACTCAATGGCACGGCAGCATTCCGGCCCCAAATCATAACTTCACTTCCATTCACTTATATTTCATTTTCCAAACTGAGATATTTCATTTTCCAAACTGAAGACAAAAGAACCATACTGTCATCTGCTCTGTTGGCTGGCTTGCATAGGCTTCCCTTTGCCCCCCACCACATGCACACAAGTGCATCTATGTAATTTACAAAATGAAACAATTTGTCATAGCATATAGATCTTCACCTTCAGCTCTAGATTCAAATCCTGGCTCTAGTACTTCAAGCCATAGCATCCAGCAAGTCATTTAAATTTTCTGAAACTTGGTGCTCTCATTTGGAAAACGAGGGTAATAAAACATACCTTCTGAGATTGCTGAAAAGTTTCAAGTAAGTGAAGCGCACAGTTCAGTGTCTGACACCAAGTAGCAGTCAGTAAAGCACACCTCTGCACACTTACAGGAAATGCCTCAGTAAACTTAGGATCATCAAATGCAGTTCCCAAGAAGTTCAGAAGAAAATGCTTTGTGATTTTCTTGTTATGTTCTTCTCTGGGGACAAAGAACATTGTTTTTTAAAGGTGACAATTCTCTAATCATAGTAAAGAGAGATAAATACTTTGTTTTCCTGCAGGGAGAAAAAGAGATGCAGTAAATGCTTAATGGGATTTTCTTCAATACCACAAAGTTGGTGGCTATAAATCTTGAACACAAGTTGAATTATCATTGACTTTATATTTCCTCAGGGTGCTTTTGACCACATCATTAAACTGTATCACCTCCCTTGACCCAATTTTATCATGGAGTCCAAAGGAGTAAAGCAATACTTTACAAAGTAAAATAAGATAAAATAAAATAAAATAAAAGATTTATTCCATGAGGTCAATCAGATATCCTTGCTAATTCCTATAAATTGCTATTAATTCATTTGTGTTGCTTGGAAGAGTACACATAAAGCTAAATAAATTTTGGCTTTCTTTTATGACATATTATTTCCATAAAAGGAGGGAAGCTGTAAAGAGGTGAGCTCAGTTTTTCTTAATATTTTATTTAATATTTATCAAGAGCAATAGCTAAGAATACAATGAGAGATGTTATTCTTCACAAACTCATTTAAATGCATTTTAAACATAAAAGTTCAACAATTCCAGTTATCAGCTTTTGCCTCACGGATTGGTATACTCGAATCTTAGAATTCAAATGTCATCCCCCACCCACTACCTAAAACAAATGATTACAGCACAAAACAGAAATCAGTCAGGGTATGAATTTTTCCCCCTTGACTGAGTATGAAATGAGACCTGAGAAATGTATCTTTATACAGCCCAAAGAGCAAATAATATAATTTGTGTTATACCATAAACCTCAAAAACCTCATCTAGAAAAAAAAGTCAGTTAATTCTAAAGTTAACAATATTACTGTAGGGGAGAGATGAGGAGAGACTGTGGAGGAAAGAGAAACAGAACAGAGAGAGAGAGACAGACAGACAGAAACAGCCATACAGAGAGGGGGTTGCGAAGCAACAGAGAGGCATTGTCCCCCTACATCTAAGTGAAGTCATCTGCTCACTGGGTTTGTGTCTCTAAGATATGAATTCCAGAATGGGAGACAGAGAAAGCATGAACAAATTAACTTCACAAAATATCCGGAAACTCGTCTTAGTCAAAATTTAACTCTTCTGTCAAAACTTTTTTCTTCTTCTTAAGACTAGTGATACACAGCATTCGAAAAACCAAGGCATTTAATGTTTGCCTTCTTTTCCTTCCTTGATTTGCTTCTGGGGGAGGTGCTATTGGTCAGAGAAAGGAGCTCAAAGCCCCAAGAGGAACAAGCAGGGTGGACCCTACACAATGCCACACTCTAGATTATTAGCATCTTAAAATGAGGTTGGGTCTTTTTCCCAATCAAATGTATCTGACCTTTAAATTGGAAATACAGGTTTATATAAGCAACAAAGGTGCTCTATCTTTTTCCCTTACGCTACTTTTCTACTCTCAGGCATCATTACTTGATTGCCCAAGCAAGCCAGTTTTTCCCAAACTAAAAGTTAACCTTTGCTGAATGCTCTCTTAACATAACATAAGTAGGGTATTATTGCAAATATAACTGATTGTTCCAGTAGTGATGGAGGTAGCATGAATTCAGAAAATAAAAGTATATTTTGTGGTAATATAGAAGAGGGAACACCCTGAAGGAAGCTGGTAACTTTCTTAATTTGCATTACTCCTTTGTGCCGCTATTTGCAGCTGAATAAATAGTTTCTCTCAGCCATGATTTCCTTCTGTTCATCCCTGCAGTGGAGGCAGAGTCCTATGTGCGACACTGCAATCTGTCACATGGCGGGATTGTAATCCCCCCACATTTGGAATTAGCCACACCAAGTGTACGGAAAGGAGAACAATATCCTCCAAGCTCAGTTAAAATGTCATGGGAAATTGTGAAAAACACACACACATAGTGTTCTGTGGGTCCATTTTTCAGCGTTATGTATTTTTAGTTTTCTGCAGCCTGCAAGTCTTAATTCAAACCAAAGAAAAATATCAATGGGCTGCATATGGTACACTCCTCAGCATCTTTAAACATATTTGAAATAAACAACATCATCCTTACAGCACTTCCAGGATTAAGCTATAGCTGTTCACATTTATAGTGCCTCCAAATCAGGGAATGTTAAGGTATTTGGAAGAACCATGGCAGGGTACTTCTCCTATCCTTCTGCAAGCTCTTTGTCAGTTTTTTGCAGGTCCTTCCTCATCTCCCACACCTCTAATTGATGGAGTGTCCCAAAGTCCTTACCTTGGACATCTTCTCTTTTATGGTCTTTCATATTTACATCCACTCCTTAGACTGGGGTCCCCAACCTCTGGGCCACAGACTGGTACCGGTCTGTGGTCTATAATGAACCAGTCCACACAGCAGGAGGTAAGTGGTTTCATCTGTATTTACAGCTGCTCCCCATCACTCACATTACCACTTGAGCTCCGCCTCCTGTCAGATCAGTGGCATTAGATTCTCATAGGAGCATGAACCCTACTGTGAACTGCATGTAAGGGATCTAGGTTGTGCACTCCTTGTGTGAATCTAATGCCTGATGATCTGAGGTGGAGCTGAGGGGGTGATGCTAGCACTGGGGAGCGGCCGTAAATACAGATTATCATTAGCAGAGAGGTTTGACTGCACAGAGACCATAATAAATCAGTTACTTGCAGACCCATATCAAAACGCTATCAGTGCAGTGAGTGGCAGGTGACAATTAAGGAGCAGTCTGAACATAAGCAACACACTTTGGGTATCACTGTCTCCCATCACCTCCAGATGGGACCATCTAGTTGCAGGAAAACACACCCAGGGCTCCCATTGATTCTGCATTATGGGGAGTTGTATAATTATTTCATTATATATTACAATGTAATAATGATAGAAATAAAGTGCACAATAAGTGTAATGCACTTGAATCATTCCCAAACCATCTCCCACTCCCACCCCTGGTCCCTGGAAAAATTGTCTTCCATGAAACCAGTCCCCAGTGTGAAAAAGTTTGGGGACCACTGCTCTAGACAATCTCATCCAGACCCGTGTCTTTAACTATCTTCTACTAACTGATGACTCCCAAATTCATCTCACTAGTGTGAACCTCTTCCTTGAAATTTAAATTGACGTAACCAGCCACCTACTTGACATCTCCCCTTGGATATGTAAGAAGCAGCTCAAACTTAAAATGTGAACTATGTCCAGCAACCAATTTCTAAACTTGCTTTCCCATCTGAGTTCATGGTAACTTCATTTTTCTAGATGTTCTACCCCAAACCTCATTAGTTCCTTTCTTTTTCTTACAACCTATATCAAATCATCAGTGAATCTCATTGGCTTACCTAAAAATATATCAAAAATGTATCCATGCCTACTCACAACTGTGCCATTTGGTCCCACTGATCTCTCTGCTTTGCCCCCAACCTGCCCAAGTCTGTTCCCATCACGGTAATCAGTAATCATTTAAAATGTAAGTTAAAACTTGTCACTCTGATGTCCAAAACCTTCTAGTCACTCCTCTGTCAAAGTAAAAAAGTATAGTCCTAACCCCTCACGTTATTTTCTCTCACCTCATTGCCTTTCTGGCTCTTCCAGACTCACTGGCTCCCTGGTGTTCCTAAGAAATATTCCCCATGTTCTTTCTGCCTGGAATGCTCATACCTCAGGCATCTGGAAGCCAGTCCCCTTATTTCCTTCAAGCTTTCTCCCAAATGTCCTGTCAAAAGTCACTTTCCCAGTGAGGTATTTTCTTACCAAGCTATTTCAATTCTGCCTCAATGCCTAGAAATTTTATATCTTCATTTTCTTTGTATTTTTCTCTTCAGCCCATATCACTGTCTAACATACTTTATGTTTAAATTTATTTTAACTTATCTTGTATGCTGACTATGCTTGTCACCAGAATATACGCAACATGAAAGCAAAGATTTCTCTCTCTCTCTCTTTCCCTCTCTTTTTTTTATACCCAGCTCCTAAAATAGAACTAGAATAAAATGAAAGGGGGCAGAAAGAATGAAGAAATACAAAGAAAGGAAGAAACAGAGAGAAACAAACGAAGCATGAATTAAAATTTTTCCTTCAGTACTTGAAAAGTAGCCCACTCTGGAGAAATGACTTTTTTTTTTTTAAACATCTTTATTGGAGTATAATTGCTTTAAAATCATGTGTTAGTTTCTGTTTTATGACAAAGTGAATCAGTTATACATATACATATATCCCCATATCTCTTCCCTCTTGTGTGGCCTCCCTCCCAAACTTCCTATCCCACCCCTCTAAGTGGTCACAAAGCACAGAGCTGATCTCCCTGTGCTATGTGGCTGCTTCCCACAAGCTATCTATTTTATACTGTAGTGTATATATGTCCATGCCACTCTCTCACTTTGTCACAGCTTACCCTTCCCCCTCCCCATATCCTCACGTCTATTCTCTAGCAGGTCCGCGTCTTTATTCCCATCTTGCCCCTAGGTTTTACAGGACTTTTTTTTTTTTTTTTTAGAGTCCATATATATGTGTTAGCATACGGTATTTGTTTTTCTCTTTCTGACTTACTTCACTCTGTATGACAGACTCTAGGTCCATCCGCCTCACTACAAATAATTCAATTTTGTTTCTCTTAAAGGCTGAGTAATATTCCATTGTATATATGTGCCACATCTTCTTTACCCATTCATTGGTTGATGGAAATTTAGGTTGCTTCCATGTCCTGGCTATTGTAAATAGAGCTGCAATGAACATTGTGGTACATGACTCTTTTTGAATCATGGTTTTCTCAGGGTATATGCCCAGTAGTGGGATTGCTGGGTCGTATGGTAGTTCTATTTTTAGTTATTTAAGGAACCTCCATACTGTTCTCCATAGTGGCTGTATCAATTTACATTACCACCAACAGTGCAAGAGTGTTCCCTTTTCTCCCCACCGTCTCCAGCATTTATTGTTTGTAGATTTTTGATGATGGCCATTCTGACCGGTGTGAGATGATATCACATTGTAGTTATTATTATTATTTTATTTTATTTTTTTGCAGTATGCGGGCCTCTCCCATTGCGGAGCACAGGCTCTGGACATGCAGGCTCAGTGGCCATGGCTCACGGGCGCAGCCGCTCTGCGGCATGTGGGATTCTCCCGGACTGGGGCACGAACCCGCGTCCCCTGCATCGGCAGGTGGACTCCCAACTACTGCGCCACCAGGGAAGTCCCGCATTGCAGTTTTGATGTGCATTTCTCTAATGATTAATAATGTTGAGCATCCTTTCATGTGCTTGTTGGCCATCTGTGTATCTTCTTTGGAGAAATGTCTATTTGGGTCTTCTGCCCATTTTTGGATTGGGTTGTTTGGTTTTTGATATTGAGGTGAATGAGCGGCTTGTAAATTTCGGAGATTAATCCTTTGTCAGTTGCTTCATTTGCAAATATTTTCTCTCAATCTGAGGGTTGTCTTTTTGTCTTATTTATGGTTTCCTTTGCTGTGCAAAAGCTTTAAGTTTCATTAGGTCTGATTTGTTTATTTTTGTTTTTATTTCCATTTCTCTAGGAGGCGGATCAAAAAGGATCTTGCTGTGATTTATGTCATAGAGTATTCTGCCTATGTTTTCCTCTAGGAATTTGATAGTTTCTGGCCTTATATTTAGGTATTTAATCCATTTTGAGTTCATTTTTGTGTATGGTGTTAGGGAATATTCTAATTTCCTTCTTTTACATGTAGCTGTCCAGTTTTCCCAGCACCACTTATTGAAGAGGCTGCCTTTTCTCCACTGTATATTCTTGCTCCCTTTATCAAAGATAAGGTGGCAATATGTGAATGAGTTTATCTCTGGGCTTTCTATTCTGTTCCATTCATCTATATTTCTGTTTTTGTGCTTGTACCATACTCTCTTGATCATTGTAGCTTTGTAGTATAGTTTGAACCCAGGGAGCCTGATTCCCCCAGCTCTGTTTTTCTTTCTCAAGATTGCCTTTGCTATTCGGGGTCTTTTGTGTTTCCATACAAATTGTGACATTTTTTGTTCTAGTTCTGTGGAAAATGCCAGTGGTAGTTTGGTAGGGATTACATTGAATCTGTAGACTGCTTTGGGTAGTAGAGTCATTTTCACAATGTTGATTCTTCCAATCCAAGAACATGGTTTATCTCTCCATCTGTTTTTTGTGTCATCTTTAATTTCTTTCATCAGTGTCCTATAGTTTTCTGCATATATGTCTTTTGTCTCCTAGGTAGGTTTATCCCTAGAAATATTATTCTTTTCATTGCAATGGTAAATGGGAGTGTTATTTTTAGTTCACTTTCAGATTTTTCATCATTAGTGTATAGGAATGTAAGAGATTTCTGTGTAATAATTTTCTGTCCTGCTACTTTACCAAATTCATTGATTAGCTCTAGTAGTTTTCTGGTAGCATCTTTAGGATTCTCTATGTATAATATCATGTCATCTGCAAACAGTGACAGCTTTATTTCTTCTTTTCTGATTTGGATTCCTTTTATTTCTTTTTCTTCTCTGATTGCTGTGGCTAAAACTTCCAAAACTCTGCTGAATAATAGTAGTGAGAGTGGGCAACCTTTTCTTGTTTCTGATCTTAGTGGAAATGGTTTCAGTTTTTCAACATTGAGGATGATATTGGCTATGGGTTTTTCATATATGGCCTTTATTATGTTGAGGTAAGTTCCCTCTATGCCTACTTTCTGGAGGGTTTTTTATCATAAATCAGTGTTGAATTTTGTCGAAAGTTTTCTCTGCATCTATTGAGATGATCATATGATTTTTCTCCTTCAATTTGTTAATGTTGTGTATCATGTTGATTGATTTGTGTTTTTCCTTGGATTTGTGTTGTGTGGGACTCTCTGTGCTTCCTGGACTCGATTATCTACTTCCTTTCCCATATTCGGGAAATTTTCAACTATAATCTCTTCAAATATTTTCTCATTCCTTAGTTTTTTCTATTCTTCTTCTAGGACCCCTATCATTTGAATGTTGGTGCATTTAATATTGTCCCGGAGGTTTCTGAGACTGTCCTCAATTCTTTTAATTCTTTTTTCTTTATTCTTCTCTGCAGTAGTTATTTCCACTATTTTTTCTTTCAGGTCACTTATCCGTTCCTCTGCCTAGTTATTCTGCCATTGATCCCTTCTAGAGAATTTTTAATTTCATTTATCGTGTTGTTCATCAATGTTTGTTTACTCTTTAGTTCTTCTCAGTCCTTTTTAAACGTTTCTTGTATTTTTTCCATTCTATTTGCAAGATTTTGGATCATCTTTACTATCATTATTCTGAATTCTTTTTCAGGAAGACTGCCTATTTCCTTTTCATTTGTTATGTCTGGTGGGTTTTTACCTTGCTCCTTCATCTGCTGTGTGTTTCTGTGTCTTCTCATTTTGCCTAACTTACTGTGTTTGGTGTCTCCTTTTCACAGACTGCAGGTTCGTAGTTCCCATTGTTTTTGGTGTCTTCCCCAGTGGCTAAGGTTGGTTCAGTGGGTTGTGTAGGCTTCCTGGTGGAGGAGACTAGTGCCTGTGTTCTGGTGGATGAGGCTGGATCTTGTCTTTGTAGTGGGCAGGTCCACGTCTGGTGGTGTGTTTTGGGGTGTCTGTTGCCATATTATGATTTTAGGCAGCCTCTCTTTTAATGGCTGTGGTTGTGTTCCTGTCTTGCTAGTTGTTTTACATAGGGTGTCCAACACTGTATCTTGCTGGTCATTGAGTGGAGCTGGGTCTTGGCATTGAGAGGGAGATCTCTGGGATATTTTCACTGTTTTGTATTACATGGTGCTGGGAAGTCTTTTGTGGACCAGTGTCCTGAACTTGGCTCTCCCACCTCAGAGGCACAGCCCTGACACCTGGCTGGAGTACCAAGAGCCAGTCATCCACCCGGCTCAGACTAAAAGGGAGAAAAAAAAGAAAGAAAGAAGGAAAGAAGAAGATAAAATAAAATAAAATATAATAGTTATTAAAATAAAAAAATAATAATTATTAAGAAAAATTTTAAAGGTATTAAAAAAAAATGGAAAGAAAGAAATGAGAGCAACCAAAGCAAAAAACAAATCCACCAATAATAACAAGCACTAAAAACGAACTAAAAAAAAAGAAAACCGACAGAGAGAACCCTAGGACAAATGGTAGAAGCAAAGCTACACAGACAAAATCACACTCAGAAGCATGCACATACACATTCACGAAAAGAGAAAAAGGGAAAATATATATATATATCATCGCTCACAAAGTCCACCTCCTCAATTTGGGACGATCCATTGTGTGTGTTCAGGTATTCCACAGGTGCAGGGTACATCAAGTTGATTGTGGAGATTTAATCTGCTGCTCCTGGGGCTACTGCGAGAGATTTCCCTTTCTCTTCTTTGTTTGCACAGCTCTTGGCGTTCAGCTTTGGATTTGGTCCTGCCTCTGCGTGTAGGTTGCTTGAGTGTGTTTCTTCCCCGCCCTGACAGGACGGGGTTAAAGGAGCAGCTGATTCAGGGGCTCTTGCTCACTCAGGCCGGGGGGAGGGAGGGGTACGGAATGCGCTGGGCCCCTGCAGCAGCAGAGGCCGGCATGACATTGCATCAGCCTGAGGTGCGCCATATATTCTCCAGGGGAAGTTGTCCCTGGATCACGGGACCCTGGCAGTGGCAGGCTGCACAGGCTCCCTTAAGGGGAGGTGTGGATAGTGACCTGTGCTTGCACACAGGCTTCTTGTTGGCTGCAGCAGCAGCCTTAGTGTCTCGTGCCCATCTCTGGGGTCCACGCTGATAGCTGCAGCTTGCTCCCGTCTCTGGAGCTCCTTTAAGCAGTGCTCTTAATCCCTTCTCCTCGCGCACCAGGAAACAAAGAGGCAAGAAAAAGTCTCTTGCCTCTTCGGCAGTTCCAGACTTTTTCCCGGACTCTCTCCCCACTAGCTGTGGCGCACTAGCCCTTTCAGGCTGTGTTCACACCGCCAACCCCAGTCCTCTCCCTCCGATCCGACTGAAGCCCGAGCTTCAGCTCCAAGCCCTCTCCTACCCCGGCGGGTGAGCAGACAAGCCTCTTGGCCTGGTGAGTGCTGGTCGACACCGATCCTCTGTGCGGGAATCTCTCTGCTTTGCCCTCCACACCCCTGTTGCTGCATTCTCCTCCGCGGCTCTGAAGCTTCCCCCCCTCTGCCACCTGCAGTCTCCACCAGAGAAGGGCCTTCCTAGTGTGTGGAAATCTTTCCTCCTTCACACCTCCCTCCCACTGGTGCAGGTCCTGTCCCTATTCTTTGTCTCTGTTTATTCTTTTTTCTTTTGCCTTACCCAGGTAAGTGAGGAGTTTCTTGCCTTTTGGGAGGTCTGAGGTCTTCTGCCAGGGTTCAGTAGGTGTTCTGTAGGAGTTGTTCCACATGTAGATGTATTTCTGATGTATTAGTGGGGAGGAGGGTGATCTCCACATCTTATGCTTCCACCATCCTGAAGCTCTTCTCCGGGAAATGACATTTTATTTTTAATTTGGGTGTACTTTTCTTCACTTTTGCTCTTTATGAGAATACGCATGCAGTTTTTAAATTACTCTATTAAATTTCGTTTTATTTGTTTCTCTACTTCCCTCCTTTTGTCTTTCTCTCATTTGTTTTTTATCTGCCTCTCACCAGCATCTCTCAAAATATCCAGTGAAAGATTTTGGAGGATGAGGAGGGGAAAGGGAAGTACAACATGGAAAATGGAGCCAGAGGAATGAGATTAGAATGGCATAGTAAACACACACACACACTGATTGGTTTTTTCCACTAAGGGAAGCCTCACTGGCAGTAAACCATATAATAAGTCCCAAGTGTCATGTTGTTCTATTTCTAAATCTAGTATAAAGTCACGGTTTAAAAAAGTATATTTTTAATAATCCCTAATGTTGAAAGCACTGGAGTCATTTGTTGTGTGTTGAAATGGAAACCACAAACTGATAGAATGAGCAAAGAACCAATTCTTAACACCACTGTGTCCATTCAGGGGGGCTCAAAGAATGACATGATAGATGAATAAAAAAAAGGAGTGTGGAATTTATAATTATTAATGTGAATATTTAAAGTGTAGTCACCATTTGACAACATAGAATATTGATGTAAAAGTGGAGTAATTCAACTTCTAACCCTTAATCCAGAAAATCAAGTTCTTTTTTTTTAAATTTTCTTATATAAATTTTTAAAAATAGAAATATAATTGGCTTACAATAGTAAAGGTGTTTCAGGTGTGCAACAGAGTGATTCAATATTTTTATACATTACAAATGATCACCACTATGTCTAGTTACCATCTATCACTATATAGTTATTACAATGTTATGGACTGTTTTCCCCATATTGTACATTACATCCCTATAACTTATTTATTGTATTTTATTTATTTATTTAACATCTTTATTGGAGTATAATTGCTTTTCAATGGTGTGTTAGTTTCTGCTGTATAACAAAGTGAATCAGCTATACATATACATATATCCCCATATCTCTTCCCTCTTGCATCTCCCTCCCTCCCACTCTCCCTAACCCACCCCTCTAGGTGGTCACAAAGCACTGAGCTGATCTCCCTGTGCTATGCGGCTGTTTCCCACTAGCTATCAGTTTTATATTTGGTAGTGTATATATGTCCATGCCACTCTCTCACTTTGTCCCAGTTTACTTTTCCCCCACTCCATGTCCTCAAGTCCATTCTCTAGTAGGTGTGTGTCTTTCTTCCCAGCCTGCCCCAAGGTTCTTCATGACCATTTTTTTTTTTTAGATTCCATATATATATGTGTTAGCATACGGTATTTGTTTTTGTCTTTCTGACTTACTTCACTCTGTATGACAGACTCTAGGTCCATCCACCTCACTACAAATAACTCAATTTCATTTCTTTTTATGGCTGATTAATATTCCATGTCATTTCTTCCTTATCCATTCACCTGCTGATGGAAACTTAGGTTGCTTTCATGTCCTGGCTATTGTAAATAGAGCTGCAATGAACATTGTGGTACATGACTCTTTTTGAATTATGGTTTTCTCAGGGTATATGCCCAGTAGTGGGATTGCTGGGTCATATGGTAGTTCTATTTTTAGTTTCAGAAAACCAAGTTCTTTACTATTATCTCCCTTAATCCTATGTTTTGAAGACTTATCTGGGTAAATTGCTCCAAATAAATACAAGCTCTTTCAAGTTTATAGAATAGCTAGTATAAAGTTAGTGAGTAAAAAAAGAAATTGTTAGAAAGAATATTCCTTTTTTTCCTTCAAAATGTGCAGTGCATATATTGCGTTAACATTTAATATTTAATTAATTAGTTAACATTAATATTTAATTTAACATTTAATATTTAATGCTTATGGTCACCCTCATTCGTTCAAAATATACTTACTGAGCACCTACACCTATTGTTCATCAGTAAATTAGCTTACAAGGAACTATTATTTATCAGTGTGTGGCCATTAAACTCATACTATAGTATATAATTGCATAAAAGTTGTAGTAAATGCTCTAAAGTGTCCCTCTGTCAAGGTAAGTGTTCATCACAAATATGGACAAAATATGTTGGTGACTATTCCAAACTCTAATGGTTGGTTTATCCCAGAAATGTTTGCATTTTGCAGACTGGAAAAGTTAAAAGATACTGATTTCGAATAGTGTTTTTAATACATAAAATAATGCATAGCATTATATAGGAAATACATTATATTGAAATAGTATCAAAATTTTAAGAAAATATTTGTGATAAATAATGTTTCTTTATTTAAACATTAAGTAAAAAACAGGATCTAGCACTTGGTCTTATAAACACCATAATTTCAAAATGGTGATGATTATAAAATTTCTAGATACCTACAATACATGAAAATATGGCCTTATGAAAATACCTGTGATTTCTATTGGGGACAAAGTCATAGATATTGCTTACAATAATGTGGTTGGTTTCCTAAATTCATAAAAGAAGGAAATGCTGAAATTTGAATTACAGTTCAGTAAAAATAAAAATGTATTTTTTCCCACTAAATTTACAACTCCCCTTGAATTCTAATATCTCTTTAGGGTGAGTGGTCCTGATGTAAGGGTGCCTGGTTTAGCACCACTCCTGTGTGGTTTTAGTGCATCAAAATAGGGTTTTTTGAGCCTGTCAAATCACACTTATATTTTTCTTTTCCTCCTTGAGAATTGATGTTTGGATTAAAAAATATATATCCCTTTTGTAAATATTAACTGTTATCTTTATCTGTGATAGATATTCACCTATCTCAGGGTAGCACATCCGTACATATACTCATGTTTCTTTCCGTATTTCCCCCCAGGTCCTCACTAAAAATGTTAGTCTCCTGTGCATCCTCCAAATTAGTTAGCAGAAAGCATTTGCTTAAATAAAATTCTCATTTTTGATGCTTAATCAAAAGTGGAATGTTTCCCCCCAGCTTTTTCCAACTTGACACAAGAAATAGCTTAAAGTATTTTCAATGAGACTCATTAGGTGGCTGCTGATTAGTTGCGGGCTGCTTGTTTGGGGTGATTGATGTTCGCTTCTGGAGTGCCAGGAGAGGGAGCTTTGCCAAATTTAGAAATCGTCCCACCCTCATAAGGATCTGTAGTTTTGAACAGAAAAAAAAAAAAAAAAGAGTCTTTGGGTGTTTAAATGGGTTTGCTCTTGGCAAAATATATCTCAAAAGGCTTCCTGGAGATCCTATAATTCTTAAAAATTATACATGATGACTTCAATATCTCAAATTGTATTAGAACTTTCAGAGTGTTTTTGCTTTCAATGAAAACTAATCTCTTGGCAAAATATGTATGGGCTTAAAGCAAACCTGGGATGTATATTTGCTACGTTGAGATCTTCAGGACCCAACCCAGATTCTATGTCATTAATGCAGGGTTTATTTTGATCACAAAGAAATACCCCAGAATTAGAAAGCTAGTGTATCTTCTTAATTTTACCTCTGATAGTCTGCAGGGCTTGTCACTTAATTATAAGGGTCTTATATTTCTTTGATTGTAAAATGCTCCTTAAAAGGTCTGATACTAACTCAATTTTCTTTAGGCAGCTCATTGAGAAATAAAAAGGGAGAGGATTTTCAGCACATACATCAGGGAAAGATGGAAGTTGAAATCGAATGAATACTCTACAACATTTAATTTTAAGTCATTCGTGTCCTGAACACCAAGAGTATACAAAGTTCTAATTGGTACTTTGGGATATAACTTAAATATGTCACAGATATCTTTCCAATTTATTTATCTAGGATTGGGTCCATTTAAAATATTTAATGCTTATGGTCACCCTCATTCATTCAAAATATACTTACTGAGCACCTACAATATCATGGCATTATGCCAGGTAAGCCAAACATAAAAATGGCTAAATCATGGGCCTTACTTGCTCTTTCTATTTTAAGGTAGTTCCCTTCCATCTCTAAATGTTATATCCTTGTCCCTTGGAATCAGATAGGAACTACTGAATAAAATTAAAGATACTCTTAGTATTTCTACATTGTTTATTTCATAAGCTAATATTAAAGAAGTAAGCTTAAGAAATTATTTCTCATTTTTATAGAATGTTATAGAATTTTTATAGAATAGAATCAGTATTGGTGTAAGTCAGAGACTGAAAGAAAAAATTTTTATAGAATCTTAGTATTGGTGTAAGTCAGAGACTGCAAGAAAAAATATTTTACCTACTAGAACACTTTATACTAAAAAGTTCTTTCTCAGTGTGTTAGCATTTTTCCACCGCAGTCACTGGTAACTTCTACATTCTGAAGGAGGAAACTATCAAGCAGGAAAATGAGTCAAAATTTTAATAAATTCAGTTCTTATAAGGAGTTTGCCAATGAGGGCAAAAACCTTGAGAGGAATACTGTACTATTGAGAGTTGGTATACTGCTGCTTTATTTAATCATGCTTCGCTTTGAGTTATTTCTTATCAAGAGAGTTAATTAATAATTACAGTATTTAATTCAGCCTTAAAAAGAGTCATTAGCTCACTCATCCAAGAAAGACCGACACACTGTTCTTTACTGTGTATGAATTCTTGTTTATACCACACAATGATACTCTCCCTTCTCTAACAGGCTAAAACACTGTGAAATGAATTATGGGTGAAAATGATTTTGGAAATGCTTAGAATGGATCCCAGACATATAGACCAAAAAAGAAAAATAAAAGAGGAAAGGGAGAAGCAGAAGACTAGGTCATGGGAAAGAAATGATGGAAATAAAATAGGAATACATGGAAGGCATGATAATTGGAGAAAAGTATTGCAAAAAACAAAAACCAAAACGAAAAACAACTACTATTAAAATTTTCAAAGTGTCTGGAATTAAGTAGTAAAACAAATGATGGAGCTTGAACAAAATTAATTTGGGCTCTGTTGACTCTTACAGACTTAAAGAAGTCTTATAGGACTGGAAGAAATTAAGGCAATTAAAGTTTAGGAGAAACAACTTTTAGTGCCCCTTTTGTGAAAAAGTATTTGAGGAAACCATTTTTTTAAAACTAGATAAAAAAAAAATATAGCAGTCGCAGTGCTTTTAGAATAGAAGACCATTAAGAGGGTGAGAAAGCAGTGGGGGGACAAAAGAGCCTGTGTCTCAGTAGCTTTTGAAAGTTGAATTGTTTCAGGGAAAGAGTCTAAATGAAGTTCACTTCCAACTTCATTATGAAAAAAAGAGAGAGTAGGTATGGGTTTGAGGAGGCTCTGAAAATACTGTGTGCTTTAAAATGAATTCAGTTTCAGTTAACATTGGGCCACTATAAAAAAGTGATTAATTTGTTACTTGTATAGGATCTTAATTTTTAAGTTAAAGGAATGCAAACTCCATTTATCAAATCATCAGCTGTGAAAGTATATATGTGACATGTTTTACATTGATACAACCTACATTTCACAGTTTTACTCCATTGTTTTCCTGCTCCTTGTTTACTTCTATTCCTTCCTATAATTTTTAGAACTAAAAAAAAAGTCTCCTGTAAACACACACGCACACAGGGTTCTCTGTCAAAGGGTTTCTCAAGTACAAAGGGAAAGAAAATATGACAGAGAGCATATTAAACTTAACTTAGATCCATTAGAAAATTTCCATTAATTTTTCAGGGTCATTTCATCAGCTTTCCCACAAGCACTTCTGGGTGCTGGCCCTGTAGAGTGGCTATTATTTTGAGTGTATCAGTCTCCTACAATGTTTTGTTCTCCTTTTATGTATTATGTGATGAACATGAAATGGATTAAGTGCACGGAACTTTATCAGCTGGGAGGGGGAATTTTAATTACTTCTCCCAGAAAAGAAATCCAACTGAGTGCATTTTCAGGGACAGTCACTGGTGTCCTAGTCTGGGATTCTATAAAGAAGTGACACAGATGATCCACAAGCCAGCTTTCTCAGAGCTCTGTCTCCCGGGGATCTGCTTGAGCCAGCAACTTGCCTTGCCCTCTTGGACAGTCCCATTTCTAAAGGAATGGCATCTAAACTAAGTCAAGTTGGTGTCCTGTCAATCTCAAGGATTGGGGAGGTTATTAGCATAGTTGTTGTTTTGGGTAAGGTTGCCAAGAATTTCATGTGCTTACTTTTGATCATATCACATATATTAGGCTTAAATCCATGTTTTCTATGGATTTGAACATTAAGAGCAAAGGCTTATTTAAGGGAGTGGGTTTCTGGCTAGAGAGTAATTTCTAGGCCAATTTACTCATTATCCAAGTACAGGGAAGTTAGAAGTTCATCTTGTTTGATGTGAACATTTTTACATCATCCCTGGAGTGAGTCTTTTCACTTAGGCTCAACATTGAAGCTCAAACAAGGAACAACTGACACAAATTCTAAACCAAGAATGTTCTTATGTGCAGTGGACAAGAAACATGAGAAGTTTACCCCACTCCTTGCTTGCTCAGTCTTCACTGAGGGAAACTTTCCTCTGACACAAAAAGCTGTCTGTTTCTTTTCAAAATCAATTTCCCTCAGTGTCTTTCCCACCCTCATATTTATAATTACATCTGGTTCATTAAGACATGGAAATAAATAGAGGGTATGCTGTTTTTCTCAGGAGGAAGGCGACCCCGTGAGATGTGTAAACACTGTTCTCTCTTTGTTCCCACCCTTGCCTTGCAGTGAGGCTCTGATAGTTAACACCTCTTTTGTAGTACTCAGCTTCTCCACTCATAATTTGGCCTCCATCCCTATAAATCGTAACTCCTAAGATGAAACATAAAATAAGGTCTGTGGAGTTCTGGTCTATGAAGGAAAGCATTCTATAGAGGGATACATTCTATATAGCAGGGATGCAGGATGAGCAGATATTTGAGAAGATGTCTATGTATTTTGTTAATTTCAAACGTGGTTTTCCAGTGGAATAAGGACACCCATAAGCTGTCTTGCAATCCAAGAACTGTTGGACAACAGTCACTCAACAATTCACACAAATATTAGGCCTATTATTTGATGATTGTGGGAGTGAATGGACGAATGGCCTCAGTCAAAATCTGAGCTCAGGAGGAAGTTTGAGGTGGCCTGAGGACTTTCTCTGCCAACCCATCCTGAGATAGATGATCCAGAGAGAAACAGAGACTGAAGGAGACAAAGGCAGAAGAAGATGGAGAGATCCCCTCCCCTCAACTCTGGGCAGCTAGGAATTAGGTGTCACAAAACGCACATCATTCATACAGTCCTGAGCCCTTGTACCTGTGAGGACAGATTTCAGCAATTTTCAGCTCTTAGAAACACACATCCTGGAGGATGGCAGGCCTAAGGTAACATTAGTTTTATTCCCACCTTAGCAGTCCTGTGACCCAGGCTGAATACGATCTAAGAAATGCGAGTTCATCACATTTATAACACAACTGTGCATAAAATGGGGCCAAGGCTTCACACATCCCAGTCCCAGCCTCTCTCTTTGGAGGTCTTTTCTCCTGTTCTCATATCTTCACCTTTGGTCCCACCCGCTACTCCCCTGAGCCATCTCAACAACAGCAGGACCACGTCTTCCCACATGGAAGACCTTTTGTCCAGTGGAAGAATGCTGCATATGCCATGACTTTGCTTTTTTGTTCAGAGATGTGGAGATATAAGGTGACATAGCTTTCTTGAATTGAATTGTACAAGAGGGTGGATAGTTTCAGAGACATGTTACCCAAGACAGACTCTTTTTAATAGACAAGAGAGGAGGAGAGTATTTGGACTATGCTACAAAATGTATAGCATGACCTTGCTTGTGAGTCAAGGGCAGTGGGCTCCGGGGGGGTGGGGGGCGTGTGGGGGGCAGTGGGCAGTGTTGGAAGGAGGTTACGGCTCCCTCAGCCTTTATAATACAGACCAGACTTGAATCCACACAGCATCGTGGCAGCAGTCATTGTGGTTTTGTTTTGCTCTCCAGCCATTTCTGATTTTCACAGGGAAGAAGTGTTTCTTTGATGGGTGGGGCCTTCCTCTTTTCTGAATCTTGGGCCATGTATTGCTCATCAAATAGTTGAAGAGATGGAAATGTTTAGATTTTGCTCAGTTTTCATCAAAGAGTTGAAGCTATCCAAAACCTGAAAAAGCCTCCTTGTTCTTACAAAATGGGTTTGTTTCAGGAAGAGCTGGGAATTTTCAGCAAAGGATGAGTAAAAGGTGACATATTAAGGGGCCTTCTTTTTGAGCTTTCCTCTCCCCAGATCCAAAGTTTCCATCACAAAAACCAGTCTTTTATTAAGTCAGATATTTTCAGAAATATTCTCAGCGTGATCCTAGTGTATGCCTTGGGTAACAGGTAACAAGGTACAAAGTCAAATCTCTTTGTCCTTCTCTTTTGCATCCTGATATTTAAATAGGTAAAGAGGCTATAGGGACTCTTCAGCAAAATTTATGGAGATCCTGTACAAAGATAAGAAAGGTAAAAATAGGATTTCTGGTTTGCACAGTTTCTAAAAACACTTATTTAAAGAATACTATATTCTAAATCAGGGTAATACATTCTGGGTTATTTGAAGATTGAAACACTGATGGAGCCATGATATCACATAAATTTCTATCCTGAGACTCATTCACTTCTTGGCCTTTTGAATCATTTTGTCATACAATTCCTGCTACTCTCTCAGGGAATAGGAAGGAGTAGGTACAGAAAGGGAAACGGCGTAGTTGAAAAAAGCAAATTCCACAAAGTCAGCAGAAAGGAAGTGTCTACAGTGGGATTGGGAGAATGGAGAATTCAACAATGATGGATACGGGATTGTGAGCCTCTAATAAAAAAAAAACAATTAAGCTGGAAATAAAATTGCAGTATAAGTGTTTTTCCAGAAATCTTTAATAGAAGACTAGAAAGTAAGAGTCATAGCGGGTAGAGGAGTTTGACAAAAAGAACTGGGAGGGCAAGAGAGCCTTCAAGGCTATCTTTGCTCACTTAGCTCTGCAAGGCCCTGGGAAGTTGGCAAGTACAGACTAATGGCTTGTTTGAACAGAAAAGGTTTTCCTGCTTCAGAGCCCTTTTCTTCCTAGCCCCAACTCAATTTCTGAAAAAAAATCAAAATCACACTTAGTAGTTCTTTTAGTTATTACAAAAGCTGTGTTCATTGCACTGATTTAGACCAAAGTTATCAGACCCCATCCGAAATTTCCTGGTGAAGAAACAAAGTCCTGTGACTTTAGGTATACAATTAAGGGAAAATGAAGATATGGTAATAAAAGTGGTTCAAAATCCAATTCAAGTCCTTTAAAGGCCCTCAAGGTTTAGCAAGATGGTGTAGCCTTACAAAATAAAAAGACTTTTTTTTTTCCTTCACACTTCAGCCAGAACTGTGGCTATTCTAAAAGGGGAAATAATTGTTTGGTAAGAAGTTATTTTCTTTGCCATGAAATCAAGTCAAGTGAAATTACAGTTCTGTATAAGGAATGGAATCCCTCTAACACACGTGATGTTGGTTTTGTATGTTGTATACCCCAAATATTTGAGTAACTTCATTCATGGACTCCTGACTAGGTATGCTGCTATTTGCTAAAGTATGGCAACATTAAGTTGGAATATTTTAACTGGAACTATGAGAACAAGAAAATGTCTGGCAGGTAAACGCACTTCTTTTTCTCTTCATTAAGAAAAGGAAGGGGGGTTTGAGAGGGGAAAGGTAACCCTGATGCTCGCCACACTAAGAAACCTGAGTAGGAGCTCAATGTCTGATTACACCTGCAATCATGATGCCTTTGTCAGTGTACCACTGAAAGGGCCATGTTTGAATGTGATGACTCTGAAGATCAGAGTCAAAAGGTATGGGCATCAGTCTACATTTTTAGCAGATAAAACACTGGAGTTCTGTTTATGTATTACAAGCACTGCCAAATTTCTTACTATCCAACAATTCTCCTCAATAACATGTAGAAGAAGAGGTGTGAAAATTAATGGTACAAAATAGCTCACCCTTGACCTCGGTAAATTAAATGGATGCAGACCTATATTCAGGAGGCCCATAATTCATTCCTGTGGGCAAGCACATTCATACCCATCTATTTTTTCATGCATCTGGTAAAGAGTATTGAATATCTGAAACCTTAGATGAAAAAATTGTGTGGGGGGTGGAGGAGGCTGCAGGATAATAATCCTAAGGGCTAATGAGGCAAATAAGATTAGTTCTTGCCCTGAAGGCTAGTAGTAGAGATTCTGTATTAGTTTCCTAGGGATGCCATAATAAAAGATCACGGGCTAGGTGGCTTAAACAATGGCTATTCATTTTCTCTTGGTTCTGGCGGCTGGAAGTCTGAGATCAAGAGTTGCAGGTTTGGTTTCTCTTGAGGCCTTTTTCCTTGGCTTACAGATGACCATCTTCTCACTGTGTCCTCACATGATCTACATGATCTTTGCTCTGTTTGTGACCACATTTCTGGTGTATCTCTGGGTGTCCAAATTTCCTCTTCTTATGAAGACACCAATAAGATTGGATTAGAGCCCACCCTAATGGTCTCACTTTAACTTAATCACCTCTTTGGGACTTTATCTCCAAATACTTCACATTCTGAAAAACTAAAGTTTAGGACTTCAACATATGAATTTACTGAGGTGACACAATTCAGCCCACTATAGATATTTAGACAGATAAATATAAAAGTGCAACATAATATTAGTGGCAAAATAATATAAAACTGAATGGGCAATTGGAAAAAATGTCAGTTCTATCAAGTGGCCTCAGAAAGGAGGTAAATTTTAGATCAACTCATGAAGACTGTCCAAGCAAGGGATGGATGGTAGGTGGGTGGTATATGGAGTTGAAGAGAAGAAAGGACATTTGGGGGAAACATTGTAAGCACAAGAGGATGTATAAATACAGGCATGGAGTTAGGAAACTGGATTTTATAGAAGAAGGTCAGTCAAAGGGGGCAAGAGACAAGTTTGAATGATAAGCAAGTGTCAGATCACCCCAAGACTTAGACACTAATGCCTTAGAGTCATGACAGCACATTCTGGAATTAGTCAGACATAAGTCCAAACTGTGGCTCTTCCTCTTCCAAGTATTACCTTGTTCACATTACTTAATTATTTTTCCTTCCATTTCTTTATCTATAACATACTATCTCTATGGAATAATCAATCAGTCAGTCATCCCAGTATCAGGATCCTTTGTGCTTAGCTCAGTGTTTTGCACATAGTAGCTCTTGAAGACCCATTAACTACCATTATTCTTCTGCATTTAAAGAGTTGGGACTTTATTCTGCAGGATATTTGGAGACAATGAGTATTTTTAAGTGGAGAGGTAGTATGATCCGATCTTAAAAATCATTCTGGTAACTGCAGATCATGGATCAAAAAGGTGAAAGGCTGGAAGGGAGTAAAAGTATCAGTTTGGAATTTCTTGCAATATCCATGTAAGTGACCAAAGAACATAATCATAGGAAATTCAAGTGAAGAAGAAAAGGAAATAGACTTGAAAAATATGAGAACAACTTGATAGAATTTGATCGGGGGGTTAAAAACAACAGAAATTTAGGATGATTTCCAGATTCTTGGTTCAGAGAACTAGGTGAACCATCACTTAGGAAAGAATAAAACACAAGAACCAGGTTTGGAGAGCAAGCTTATGAATTCAATTTTGGGAATGTTTATCCACCGTACCACTCATGATGACTTCCATCCTTCCTTTCCAAGCTTCAGTTCCATATAATCCATTGTAGTCTTTCACTAGAGTCTTTCTTTGAAAATTCCCTCAACAGCTTTGCCATTCTTCTGTCTATCAACTCACATAAGAAAACACCAGCCATAGTTAAAAATGCATCCTCAGAGTAGAAAGTGGCTTTAAAAATGTCCACAACTGTGATGACTGGTCTTGCTTCAAAATTACAACTACAATCTGTAGTATTGCCCAGAAATCCTACTTTATTTTCCTTGTCAATTTGCCTTCCATGACTATTTCAATCATTCCTTTTTGCTCAAACACATCTTCTCCAATCCTCACTTTCAGCTGATAAAACTTGTTTGATGTTTTACCTAGAAGTTGGAAGCAACCAGAAGCCAGTGTCCTCATCTTCCCACCACAAAATCC
This sequence comes from Aethalodelphis obliquidens, assembly GCF_003676395.1. NCBI lineage: Eukaryota > Metazoa > Chordata > Mammalia > Artiodactyla > Delphinidae > Aethalodelphis > Aethalodelphis obliquidens. The sequence continues at coordinate 27,598,345 of NW_020837961.1, read as the reverse complement.
ATTCTATCTGTATCTGTCACCATAGACTCTGCCTTTCCTCCAATCACAACGAACAAGGTGTCTCTGCTCCCTCTGAGACCAACCCCTTCACTTGTGCACTGTATTCCCATCCCCTCTTAAATATGCAAAGCCTTTGCTCTTGCATTGAATCCTGCTTTCTTCTTTAATTTCTTCTATTGGATGATTTCCATCAGTGGACAGACAGGATGTAATGCCTCATCTTTAAAAAGCAGCCTCTCTCTTGACACCAGCTTTTCCTTTCAGCTTCCACCTATTTCCCTGATCCACTTTATGGCAAAACTTCTCGGAAGAAATGTGACCTTCTGTCTCCTCCTTTCTCTCCTAACTTACTGGATGCTCCTTTCCTTCAGTCGACTGCTCTTCCCTTCAGTCCACAGACCTCATCTCTTCAATTCTACACCCTCTTCCTTATGTGACTCCACCCAATCTCACTTTTTAAAGCAATATCTTTCTTCTGATAAAGCTCTACTTCCAGTCTCTTTTTTGAGTTTCTGACTTGTATACCCAGTTATTCACTCAACATCTTAAACTCAGCAGATACAAACCAGAATTCTGGACATCCTCCCACCCCACATTCAGCTCCTTCATTCACCCAGACCCTCAGGCAATTTCAGAGTCATTCTTGACTTTTTGCTTTCTCTCATAACCTATGCCCAAATCCACCAACAAGTCCAAATCCACCAACAATTCCTAATCATGTTGTCTTCAGGGTGTATCTCAAAATGCATCACTAGACATGAAGCTGATAATAGAATTATTAATGGTAGCTTACTATTGTCTAATTATTGGTGACCATCTCCTACAACAAAACAAATAAACAAACAAATTTGCATGTGTTCTGCTATACAATTGGAGTAGGTATGTAAAAGAGATAATACCTTTATCCTTATTGTTCTGTCATTATGAAGTTCGGCTTTTGCAATTCAATCTATTCTCCGTACTCAAAAAAGTCACCGCCACTTAAAATAGATGTATTCTAACAATGGAAATGCTTTTTTAAAAAGGAAAAAAATGAAGGAGATTTAGTATGTTTATCATTATTAGTCAATGAATGCAATAATCCTAAACTTACTGTTTTTGACAATGATATTTCAGGAAAAGGGATATGTAATAATCTTGCACTCATAGAACTGAAGTCCCCCACTTTTCACTTTTTTCCTAGATAAATGCTGATTTCATTGTGCATGTTAAACCACAGTATAGGGATAAGCAAATTCAGAAGTCCGACTCTTTATTTCTATATGAATGTTCTGTTTGAAATCTCTGAACATTTTGGCAAAAGATAACAACATTTTCTTTCTGGCCCTTATAAAGCAAGGGTTAATTATCATTCACATACTATAGAATCAGTGTTTTCCACACAAAATTACTTTAAAAAATATGAACAATTTCCTTTGACAACCACATCTTTTCTTAGGCTAAAGGCATACATTTTACTAACAAAAAAAACCTCCTGACACTTTTCTTTAAAACAGTAATAGCAAACAGAAAGGGTCAATTTAAATCATACTTCAGCCAGCACTGGTGATTATTGTGTTGTTTCCAATGTTGCTACAATAGCAGAAACCATGTCTTACTGGTGTGGTGTTCATATTTTCTCTTTTAGAGGCTGAAGAGTTAGTTGTTTCTCTTATCATTGAAAACTATTATTGACATGACAGCTGAAATAATTAAGAATGATTATTTGTGCATCCAAGGAGAAAAACAAATTATTTTGTCTAAAATTTGTTATATGGAAAATATTCATATCATACCAAGATACACTGTCAGCCTGGAGATTAGCTGATCAAGATGGTGCCAGATTTAAAATTATTAGTAGTTCAGAGGCAGAACATGTGAGGTGCTTCAGCAATGGAGAAATTACAAGGAGGCACCTGAATATTGAGGTAAGAAATTAAAGAAAAAAAAAACAGTAATGATGATGTACTAGATGTATTTTCCCTGTTCTCTTCATCCTTGAGGGTATTTCAATGATTGGATATGGAAGGAAATCACAAATTGCATTTATAATTGTGAAATTGTAATTCAGTGATGAGCCCATGAATGTATTATGTTCCTTTTTCATACCAAGGCATTTCTTTAGTTTTTGTGTTATTATGGTTTAATTCAAAAGTGTAGTCTTTGTTAATATAACATGCAAACAGTTAGGTAGTAGAAGATGCACAGGGGTGACTTGGAATTTGAAAAAAAAAGAGATAATATATGAATGTTTTGGATCCTGTGGGACAAAAAAAGCATTTGGACACATAGTTTCAAAGGGAGCCAGGATATCTGTCTGTTCTGGGCAACCAGGTGCAGAATAATAATCCAGAGCACCATCTAAGCAACAGTGGACATTAGAGCCCCAGGCAACCTATATACCTACTTATATAGAGCAACGATGTTTTCAAGTTAGTGGGATGGCCAAAGGAGAGGGAAGAGACCTTTCCCAGCTGAGGGATTCTAGTGGGAAACTGTTTTAAGTAAAAGTGACTGTCAACTGGTGTTACTTTCTGATGAAGCAAAGAATTGGCTTTATAGCAGCACTGGCATCTCTTACAATCTCCCGTGCTTTGATAAATCTACACCACCAGGTGAAATAATCTTGTTGTTCTCTGATGACACGATCTTGTGCTCTCTTTCCCTCTTCCTTTCTCTCTCTTATCTCTTTCCCCTTCCCTTGCTCCCTTCTCTCCCTTCTTTCCTCTCTCCATTTATCTAATCATAATTATTATCTATCTAATCATAATTTAAATTTCAAAGTGTACAGTGGACGTCAAGATAACTAACCCCAAATATTGGGGCAGTGATCTTATCAATGTTCTTCAGAAGATAGCTATCCTAGCTACTCCCAAAAGCCTTCTCTCCAAGAAAGGCCTCAATTACACTTAGCTGCCTGCTGATTTTTACACCTGCTTCTTAAAGGTTTCTGGGTGTTGAAAGGAAGGGGGAAATGGTGAGATTTTTTTTTTAAATCTAATAAATCGATGTTAAAAGAATTTATTTCAACCTGCCAAGTTTCTAAGAAAGATGGGGTAACATTTTATAGTAGGCAACAAATTATATTATTTCCCTGGTGTTGCTTGTGATAGTCACATTACTTCCCAGCAACTCTCCAGGTATTCCTGTAGCTGTGAGGTGGAATTCCATAGCAGCTTAGACACTCCATTATAATTTATAGTAATATGAATTAATATCCATTTACTGTGACATGTTAATGAGAAAATACATGTGGCAGCTTCCTGTATTCTCTTACTTTAGGGAACAAAGAAAACCTTGCACAAAGTACCATCCATATTCCTTGATTATTCACAATGAAAATTTACTGAACTGTCATTTTACAGGCAAATAATCTGAGGTTACCAAAAGCTAAGGACACAATAACAAATGATGAAATATTGGCAACTTGGTCAAAATCCCTCAATTGATCACATCAATCAAACAGTGGAGAAGGAGCAAAGCAGACTAGATAAAATGTTTCCAGGATATATTTGATCACAATGACTTGGGTACATTTTATGTATCTTTTTCATGGCTCTAGCTTTGCATTCAGTAGCCAAGAGCTTATGCATCTCCTTCCTATATGCTCCTACCCTATTGACATACATCACACTGGTGACTTGATTTGGCCAATGAAATGAGAGCAGAAGTAACAATGTGGCTTTGTGTTTCCATCTGCCATGGACTGAGCAACCTAGATTGGGGCTGTTCAATCAACCCTGAATAAGTAAGAGATGGAGCAGAGAGGTCTCACATTTGGGCCAACCCACAGTGAATATGTAATAAGAACAAGCGGTAAACACTTGTTGTTTTAAATGACAGATGATTTGGGGTCATTCATTACTGCAGCTCAGCTTGGCATATGGTAACTAACACACATTATTTCAGAGATGAAAATTTTCTCCATCTGAAAAAAAGAGAAATTAGGTTGCAATCATGTTATTCTGCTTACAGTACAAAGACTATGTAAGATCCTAACAAAACTTAGCTGCCTGGGAAACCTTCGTAATATTGACATTTCCAAGATTACAAAAATTTCCTTTTGGTAATCTGTAAATTTTCATCTTTATTTCAACCAAAGTGTAAAAGGAATACAATTAATTGATATTTGTGATGTTCTCTTGGTAGGGTATTGGGTGTAACTAAGAATTCAAAATTAGATTTTTATGTTAACAATGGAATTTGCAAAGAGATTTCATTGACTTGCGTGAACAAAGAGCTGAACACTGGGATGATTTACTTTGCTTTTTAGACAAGAAGGACAGTCATTAAAAACTAAAGGAAGGCAAAATAAAATCATGACTATTCTCAAAAGGGACAAAGCTTTTTGTTATTCTGAATGCATAATGTTGGGTGTGTCTTTTCAGAGAGGTTCGTACCTTACAATGTTATAACTCTAAGAAATTCCACGTGCTTCTTCTACCTAATAACAGATTATAGTAATTTTTGAATTAGTTGGAAAAGTTATGAAAAATAGCTATTCCATTGTACTCCAACAGGAATGACTTTTCACACAAGTTACCTAAACTAACTCAATGCGATTGCCTTACTCAATTTGGCATCCTGCAAGCAAATTTGCTGAGTAGTTTCTAGAAAATAAATATTTGATGCTATGTCAAGATGTATAAGCCCTGATCCTTAGGCACTTTTGCAGAGTGAAGGGAATTATACTGCTGATGATTGAGGAACCAGCGTGCAGGACACATTCTCACTGCAATCAAATCTGGACTTGCCACTGAGCTATCCTAAGATTTCTCTCTCTGTTTCTTTATTAAGCCCAAACTGTTTATCAAGGAAATCAAACAAATATGGATCGTGTTTCCAGTGAGAATATAAACTATAGAATTGTAGTCTTTCATAGAAGGAAACTTTAAGCATGAGTTATTTCCCACCCTCTTTCCCCAAACCCAACACTGTAATATCTCCCTAGCTTGGACACTCAGTCTCTGCTTATACCTCCCTAGAGATGAGGAACGTAATGTCTCCCATCTCCTCAGAGCTGTAGCTATTAGAAAGTGTTTTGTTCTACTTAGCTGTAATCTGGCTGCCTCTCCTTTCACTCATGACACTAGTTCTATCCCTAGAGTCACACTGAATAAGTGTGGCCCCTCTTCCACATGAACGGGGTAAAGTAGTTAACATCATCCAACATGCCTTGACCTTTCTCAGGGCAGAACTCCCTGCCTTCCCTTTTCTAAACAAATATGTTAACATCTCCCTACAACTTCTTATTTGTCAGAGTTCCTTATCCACTTGACATTTTGACACTCTCCCTGGAGGAGACTAAGATTTGACACTATTTCCCTTAAAATAGTTACCTAATAATGGTCTAATAGGAGGGTACTGGCTCCCAGGACTGAGCCCAATTATCTGAAAAATGTAGAGAAAAACACAAGCATCAGCCTCTCACTCTAGGGATTTCATCAATGATGAGCAATCATACCACATTATTGATCCATTAGTGCTACTTATTAAGGAAATTCTTTAAATCCAGTTTATATGTGTGGTTCCTAAACCTTCTCCATTCTAGGGTAGAGCTACGGGAATATTTGGGACCTCAGTTTCAAATCTTAATTTAATAACCTTGCTAGCATTGTTGAAGCAATCAAAAAAGATTGGATAGATAGTGATAATTCCTACCAAATAAAGGTCATTTGAAGATAAACTTTTAATATTATGTTCTTTAATAGGACAGACCTATCCCAATGGGACGGTGGAAAGCAAAGCATTAAGAAGTGTTGCCACAAAAGGGTTTTGCTCCATCCTTTTCCAAACCCCTTGTACCCAGTATAAACAGCACTGTGGACTTTGTCTGTTTCAGTCCCCTTCAGTGAAACAAATATTGTAAATGACTGTTAAGTCATCTTCTAAAGCATTTGGTTAAGACAAGGAAATCCTAGCAACAGCCACAGCACCACCAGCCCCTACTCCACAGAGAGAAAGATGAGATGTTATTCTAAAAATACTCCTTAGCATCTTATTTCTTACAGAATTGTGTAGATACCGACTGTGATGTTGTAAACATGACAGTCTCCTCAATGTGAGCTGAATTAATCAATTTATCAGGAACCAAATAGCTATGTGGGCTGGACTAAAGTGGCTTATTAAGGATTCAACTGCATTAATTGCTTGCAGAGTGGGCAGAGAACAAAGGAAGGAGGGAAGAAAGAAAGAAAGGTAAGGGTTTACCAGAGGGATTCTCACTAGTCAGCCCATAGGGTAGGAGAATGACCTACACTTTGGTGGTGTGCATAAAGTCTTCTGCTAGGAAAGGGGAACTTGGAATACCATGTGACCCTGGATGAAATTCTAAAGAAAAATCTTATTGTGTTAGGACTCAAAACTGGCAGAACAGTCACTTGTCCCATCCTGTCTGCACACATGTTTAAGCACACTGAGATGAAATGAGGCTTTTCTTTCTCACTTACAGAAAACTAGCTTCTCTGAGATAAAAGGAATCTTGGCTCCGAGCTGAGGGAAAGCAGGAAGATCACGGGGTGGCTAGGAAATATGTGAAAGCAAGTTCAGACTTTCCCCAGGGCACTGGGGTTATGGAGAGGCCATGACAACAGCAGTTTAGTCATCATTAAAAGCATAGATTTTGGAGCCAAAGAGAGCTGGGTTCAAGTTTCTGTTCTACTCTTTCCTGTGTGTACGTTCTTCAGCAGTTTATTTAATTTTCCTGGGCCTTGGTTTCCATACATGAAGACTATAACTGCCTAGATCACAGAACTTTTCTGAGATGCAGAGGAGAGTGTATATGAAGTGTACTGACTGGCATATAATAAACATTCAATAAATGAAATCTTAAAAGAAATGCCTCCATGATTGTCAGAAGGACAATTCTATATAACCCACTTCAGAATCTCTTCCTGATCCAAAATTCTATCAGTCTCCATCTGTATAGTTAATTAAAATCACAAAATGTTAGAGTTAAAAGGGGCCGTCAAGACGATCTATTTCAACCTCCTTGTATTACAAATGGGAAAATCAAGGTCCAGACCAAAGATTAAGTGTCTTGCTCAAACTCCCTTTAAAGGAATTCTTAGTAGAAGGTGAACCTCAAATTTTAACTAATTAGAATTGTATTAAAAAAAATATTTTGCATGGACCATGGGCTGCAGCTTTCATCCGCAGAGCTCTGCAGGCATCCATCAACTAAAGTGCAAATCACCACTGCACTGTAGATAAGTATTAATTCTCATGACTTATAGTTAATAGGTATTAAGCACCCACAAGGAAAATTCAAAACAAAAAATTACCCTTGCTTCAGTGAAGTTTGCTTGTAGATCTTTCTGGTTGACTTTGCCTCCTTCCCCTACCCACCCTACTAATACTCATCTCTATATAAATGAGCCTTGATATCATCAGGGCTGGTGGCCTTTGTACTGATCATGTACTGTGTGCATTTCACTGCTGGTGCAAGACTACGGATGGGAGGGAAAACCCTCTAGCCTTGCATTTAGCTGTGAGTTTGCACTGCTCACCTGTCATAATTGGGCCTGGATGTGGTTATATAAATGGAGTCAGTAGAGTAACTTTTGCCCATACATCATCCTCTTCAGGACTTCCGTGTCCATTTAGGAAATTGCCCCTATAGCATCAGGTCCATTGTGTTAAAACAGTATTTAAAAATAACTCGAGGGGAGATTACTCAGGGGATGGTGACCAGCTGTTCTCTTTCTCTGTTGAGAGAGGAATCTTTTTTTTTTTTTTTTTTTTGCGGTACGCGGGCCTCTAGCACAGGCTCCGGATGCACAGGCTCAGCGGCCATGGATCACGGGCCTAGCCGCTCTGCGGCATGTGGGATCTTCCCGGACTGGGGCACGAACCCGTGTCCCCTGCATCAGCAGGTGGACTCTCAACCACTACACCACCAGGGAAGCCCGTGAGAGGAATCTTTAAAAAGCTGTTTGACGATGGCAAAAAGGATTTCAGACAAAACTAGGTAAATCTCTTGACTGGAAAAGCTGCAGAAGTTGTGGAAACTTCATTCAGAACTATAAAACCAGCTGTTTTTTGTGTCTTCTTGTGCAGTGGTTTGTAAGCAGCCTGTCGAGAGGCAGAGGATGGACCTTGAGGTTTCCTTAAGCACAATGATCACATGACAGGTACAGTATCCCAGGAGATTCTGCATAAATCAAACTACGTCTTGAAAAGAATTTCCTTCCCCCTGCTCACACGGAAGACAAACATGTCAACTACATCCTCCCAGAATACGCTCCTTCCTTTTCTGAAGAAAAAGAACATGAGAAGAAATGATACTTTTCCCCCAAAGAGAAGGGCTTCTTGGTATACTAAGCAGAGTAGCAAAGAAGGTACTTATTATGTAAGACCTCTCAACCGGAAGAGAGAAAATGAAGACCTGGGCTCTGATGTTTCTACTGCAGGAATCCAACTCAGACCCATGGCTGGTGACCCGGCCTCACGAACTCCTCCATTCTGGGGGATTGCAGGAAAAATTACAACAGAAAACGAAGGCTGGGTTTATTTCAGGGATTATAATGGGTTAGAAATAAGCTGGTGTTTATGTTGCCTCCAAAGAGCTTAATAGCTGTAGAGCTTGAACTTTTGTGTTTGTTTAAAAAATGCCAGGGGACAACATTTTTTCATTTTCCTTCTGCAGTAACTGTTGGTTGCTTCAAATCCCTTCATGAATGTATTATGGAAAACTGGGACAGAATTTTCCCCTTGTTAGCCAAGTGCATGCCTGCTGAGGTTTTATGTTAGAAAAGAGTTTTCTTTAAATGAAATGTACAGTAGAAACCTAAGCCATTAAGTACAGAATCATGCAGCCTAGAAACGTGTGCTTTTCCTTATTTTTTTGTCCAAACTCTCTTCTACCTTCCACTGATTTTATACACACTATAAGCCAAACAATACCAGTTTTAGAGATATAATATTTTCATGGGTTCAACTTTAAAGTTTTTATCATTCTGTGGACCTAAAATGAATTCATTTCACCAAAAAACCTTTATTAGGTATTTATATGATTTTTATTTTCTTTTACTCTTGTTTATGATTTGATGCCCAGAGTATTTTGAAACAGAATATATTAAAATGAATATTCTGTTTGATTACCTATGTTAACAAAAAAAAAAGAAAAAAATCCTCTTTTTCTATAAAGTGTATTGAAAATACATAATAAGCTTTCTAGTCTCTTATAATTTATAGACGCTCTTAGTTGGACAACCACCTTTTGGTTTTAGGACAAAAGTAGTAAGTATTAGTAAAGCAGCTCTCCCAAAAGCATGCATCAGTAAGGGAAAGTAAATTGTTTATTTTGTCATCCATTCCAGCTCTTATTGAGAGAGGTCCTGTTGCATTGTGAAAAATGCATAACGTTTGGCATTAGATTGAGGTTCAAATCAAGTCTTGGTGCTCACATAATCTTGAGTTCCTGATCCATAAAATGTATATACTAATACCCATCTCATAAGGTTGTGGTGAGTATAATCAAGTAACTGGCACAGAGTTCCAAGCCCACTTACTGGTACTTAATAGGCTCTTAATCAATACTAGTCATTTTTAATATTTTCAAAGCTTTACTCCAAGGATCTATTCAGAATCCTATGTATATTTCTTCTGTCTGCACAAACTCAGCCCTGCAATGTGATGGCGAATGACCCATTAAAATTTTCAAGAGTTCTTGACCTTGAAAAGATTTTCAGTGATGGGTATCAAGAAAAAACATCAAATATTTAAAGACTGCTTTTCTATATTGGTTCCACTAACTGATGAATGCAAAACTTTTAAATTATAAGCCACATATCTTCTAGCCAAATATCTCAGGAGAGCAACAGTTGCAACAGATAATCTTCTGTGTTGCTATTCTGTGATGTTTTTATTTTTCTGGTCCTTGGACATGTTAATATGGTATACACCATAAATATTTGTTCATGGAATTTTCATCTATCCAGAAGAGGAGTGGACTTGTAATTGTCCTGTGCTTTGCAACCAATAAGATTAAAGAAAGTAATCCCATGATGGGCTACTTCATCAATATAAAAATATGTATAAGTTATCAGTTGTCCTCCCACCTTAAAGAATGATTGGGTTTTGACAGAAATCTAACTTTAGCCAGCAGAAGATTTCATCCTTTGGGGCAAGAGGTTGCTGTCATGTTTGAAATCTTTAAAAATATTTTAACCTTAATGTTGTGTACATTTCACATAACCTCTGACATTTTTGAATCTCTTGCCTTCAGGAAAATAGGTGGATTGGTAATTGAAAAGAGAATACAACGTGATTAAAAAAAAAAAATTCCACTTTCCACACATCCCAAAGACTTGCCCCTCTAGAAATCATGATCTTTTCTCTAGAATGTAAGTTCTCTGAGGGCAGGGATCTGTTTTATTTACTGATGTCTCTCATGTACCTATAGCAGCAGTTCCTGGCACATAATAGGTGCTCAAAAATTGCTCATTGAGTGGATGACTAAATAATCATTTAGATCATATCACAACTAAATATTGTGTGTAACTTACTAATGGTCTGTTAAGGTAGGGCTACAAGTTTCTTTATCTCTCTGTTCTTTGAAATTTTCCTGCTATTGCTCTTAAAGATTAGCCAAAAGGAGATCTGGAAAGTGCCTTCTTGGTGTGATCACACAGCTGGATCACAGTCCAGCTCATTTGTGGAAATCATACTCTGCCGCCCCCCTTTCATCAGCCTGGGATTTAACCAACTTTTTTCGTTTATTTTTTTAAATTACAAATTCTCAAATACTCTAGGTCTGTTAAAACAAAACAGAAAGTTGAAAAGCAAATTTGAGGATCTAAAACCACCAGATGCGAATTGAACTTTAAAAGGTTTATTTTTTAAGCTTCATCCTGTCTACATTCCACAAATCAATTTACCATTTGCTGAAAACCAGATATCCACCAAGTATTGTGTTAGACAGAAGTGAGCTCATAGAATCTTAGGTGGGGAATTTTCTAAACATTTATAACAGGTAATTCTCAGTTCTCTTCAGTGTTGACTTGTGGTGTTTGATGGCTCCTTAAATGTGTGTATTTGTATTCAATAAGTGTATGTATATGTATAATGTAGATTTGGGGTTTTTTTCCTTCCAATTCTGTCATCTAAGAACAAAGAACAGTGGGTTGTCATGTTTCTTTTAATAAGGGTTGTAAGGTCTCCAATTTAGAAAACCTCAGATATTGAAGTGTAAAGATGTAGTGAAAAAACCTCTTGCAATAATCCAGGGGAAGTCATTTCACCAGCAACGTTCTGAAGTCTTAATCTTTAGGGTCTCTTTTTCCTTGGTCTGCAAGACATTTGTATTCTTCTCACAACCTCACATAATTCCTGGTCCTCATCCTCTGTACTACCAAGCTGAGAAATTTTGGGAATCCAGAATCATTAGGCAAACCACACAGCTGCTGCCACATCTCTTGCCTCTATAATTTCCACTGATTGATATATTTGTGCTCAGAATGGATAATCCATCCCTTTAAAAGGTTAATATGAAATGCTCACAGTGGCAATTTTCTTTGTATTTGGTTTAATTCTATCTTTTCCTACCCTCCGTTATTTTGTTCTGTTCTTTGGGATTGGGCTTATTTACCCCTTTCCAAAGAGCACCGTTGGAAATGTTTGCCTGTTGCCCGTGGTTGTAGTAGAAACAAAGGACATTCAGCCATAAGGATGACTGGGACAGACACAAAGACAAATTTCTAATGCATCTGGACTAAGAACAGAACAGAATGAGACCTTTTTCCAGATAGATTATGATTTATAGTCAAACACTCAGAATACCCCCTAGCATCTTTCTCATCCTTCAACATGAAAATCTCAATTCCTCATGTATTCATTAATAACTTCTGCAAAATTTTATGAAGCACCTCACTTGTGTCAGGACCTGTGGAATGTACTGGGGACTATATATACATATATTTCTTTCATATATATATGAAATATATATATATATATGAAATATATATATGAAAGATAAGTGTTCTACCTTTGAGGAATAAAAATTAGTGGGAGAAATATATCCATAAATAGATAATCAAAATATAATTATATAAATGCAATGACACTATAGTCAACTATAGGGACATTGCACGAGAAAAAATGAAATCTTCCCAAGGAAGTCAGGGAAAGTACCAGAAAAGAGGTGGTGTTGAGCTTGGCTTTACAAAGAGGGCAGAATAATATTGCAGGTAGAAACAGTGCCAGTCCCAGAGTGCTGAGAAAAGGCTAGCTAGCCCATGAGTGGTGGGGGAAATGGAGAGAGGGAATGCCAGGAAGATGGAATGAAGAAGAACTGCAGTGCTAAGGCATTTTGACTTAGTTGTAAAATTAAGAGTTTTGGAGCAAGGACCAATTTTGCCTTTTCCAGAAACAGCTCTAATCCTGGAAGGAGAAGAGATGGAAGGAATAAGAAATCTCTGGGAAGTGGAAATGTTAGAAGTGATTTTTTTCTTTTTCCAGTGTTACCATTGCATTCTCAGTGTTGCTTTACCACCTCAGCTCTTAGACCTTATTGTAGAAGAAAAGCAGGATTGTCATATTTAATGCCTAAGTCTGTCATGGAAGAATGAGTTGTCTCCTTTAAAATTCAAATCCCAAGGTCATATGTGTGTCCATGAAGAACACTTTACAGATATTAGCCCATTCTTCTTAGATAGAACCCTCTGGAAGGAGCAGCACAGATCCTGTTTCTGCTCCCTCATAACTCCCTCAGGTAGTGTCTGATGTTCTCCAGGATGATCTGCAAATTATTTTCACATAGTTTCCAGAATTTTCTCAAGGATCTCAAGAGACTCATTGCAGGTTTAAATCATTCCTCCTCTCCATCTGCTCTCTCCTCTCCTTTCCCTTCTCTTCTCTCCTGTGAGTCTTCTGTCCTTTTCTCACAGAGTTGGAGGTGCTCCAGCTTTCTGTTTTGTATTCCTTTGGGAACTCTTGATTGAGCTGAGCCTTAAGGCTTGGATAAATGCAGCATCCATTGGGTAAAAAAATGTTCTTCCCAGGTACCTTTCTCCTCTCTTCATATTTCTAGGCCAGAGAATGCAGTAGTGGTTTTGCCAGAGACTTCTGGTAAATGACTATTGCTTCTATAAAATGTAAAATGCTCCATATTTGCTATGTTTCTTCATATCTGCCAACGTCTGTTAGAAGATTCTTTGACCTTTCCTTGGGATTAATTGCTTTGCGCATGCTCTGAAGTAGGGTATTTCTACCTACAAAATGTGCCCAGGTGTCTGTTTCAGTATTCTGGGCTCCCAAGAAGGGCACCTCTCTCTCTGTCTCTGGACAAAGGGAAGAAGGCCTTTGATCTCTTTCACCATGCTCCTGAGAGCAAATCCTGAGCCCTACGAAATACTAAATGATGCAGTCATTTTGTCCATGAAATTTTCCTAAATTGATCATTTATATTATTTATTTTCCTATTTATTTATCTTTTATTTTTTTTACTTTTTGGTATGTGGGTGTCCAGTTGTTTTAGCTCCCCCTATCGAAGGGACTATCTTTGATCCATTGTATTACCTTTGCTCCTCTGTCAAAGATCAGTTTATTTATACCCATGAGGGTCTATTTCTGGGCTCTCTATTCTTTTCCATTGATCTATTTGTCTATTCTTATTTTTATATTTATTAACCTTTTTTTAAAATAAATTTATTTATTTTATTTATTTCATTTTTGGCTGCACTGGGTCTTCATTGCTGCATGTGGGCTTTCTCTAGTTGTGGCAAGTGGGGGCTTCTCATTGCGTGGCTTCTCTTTGTTGCAGAGCATGGGCTCTAGGCACGTGGGCTGCAGTAGTTGTGGCACACAGGCTCAGTAGTTGTGGCTCACAGGCTCTAGAGCACAGGCTCAGTAGTTGTGGCACGTGGGCTTAGTTGCTCCATGGCGTGGGGTATCTTCCCAGACCAGGGCTCAAACCCGTGTTCCCTGCATTGGCAGGCAGATTCTTAACCACTGTGCCACCAGGGAAGCCCAATTTGTCTATTCTTTTGCCAATACATCATTGTCTCTCTCTCTTTTTTTTTTTTTTTTTTGCCCCCATGGGGCATGCAGTTCCCAAACCAGGTATGGAACCTGTGTCCTTTACAGTGGAAGCTTGGAGTCACCCACTGGACCACTGGGAAGTCCCTAATTTTTCTGTTTTAAATTAAGGACACTTCACTATCCTATTTGCTGGAGAAACAATGTTCTAGTAGAAAGCTGTAGAATTTAATCACACTAATTCACAACTTACTTCTTTTTAAATTGTTGTTTTTATTATCATCAAAATTACACATGAAAATAATTATGAAAGTCAAATAGTTCTACCAGGCTTATAATGAGAAACAGCAGTTTCCTGCCCCCAAAGCTCCTAAAGCCTCATTGCCATTCTCTGGAGGAAGCCACATTCACTGTTTTCCTTTCCCTTCATATTTCTGACTAACATGCTTATAATCTTATTTCTTGATTATTTTCATTTTCATATATTATCTATTGATTTTCTCCTGTAGAAGATAAAGATTTAGCTCTCTGAGGTCTTTCTGCTCATCTCCCACAAACACAATCATCTCACAATTCTTAAGTCCACTTTCAAGTTTACTTTATTATTAATGTATAAGTATTTATACTGAGCCATGTAGAATACTATTATTATATTTTGCTTTATATATAACTTTTTATCATCTCAATTTTTATGGCTTAGAATTCCATATACTTATCATTAATTCATCACTAAACTCTCTGCCAGAAGGGTAAAATCTCCTCACAACACAGTTTTAATTTCTTATTGCAAAGTCTCCTAGATCATTCAGCTCCATTTTTACAGCCAGAAATGATTATTCTCCGGGGTTTTTCTTTCATTCTCATCACGGATCTATGTTTACCACCACCCTTTTATCTGTCTTCTGGACTAAATCCCTAATTCCTGGATCATGGAATTGTTTTTTTAATTGATTGATTACCTCCTAGTTTTGATGAAGCACATCTATCAGGTGATTCCTTAGAAATGCATGTTAGATACATTTTTTCAAAACTCCCACGTCTGAAAATGCTTTACTCTATTCTCAGATATTGTTGCTATTTCATTGGAAATAGAATTATAAGTTGGAAAGCATTTCAAATCAAAATTTAAAGGCACTGCTCTTTCTTTCCAGCCTCCATTGTTGTTGTGAGAAATCCTATGTAATTTATATTTCCAATTTATTTGATGGGACCAGTTTTCTTTGAAAAAATATTAAGATTTTCCCTTCATCAACAGTTATGAAATTTCCTCTTAATCTAGAAATAAATTTCCTTCAGTCTAAGAAATGCATTTCCTGCAGTTATCATACGAGTCTATATATATAAACACACATATGATAACTTTCTACTCCCTCTTTTTATTTTCCAGAGCTCCTTATATTTATGATCTAATAGTTTCTTTCCTATTTTATAGTACCTTATTTTTTATTGCATTTCTGGAGCGTTTCTTTAGCCTTACATTGTAAACATTTTACTGACCATCATCTGACTAAGTGCCAGTAATATGTGAAAATTCCTCTCTCATGCCCGTAAAGAGAAAGAAGATGGTCTTCTCCGCCCCCCACCCTGACCTTTCCTCTTGGTATATGAACATGAAAATGAGTTATCTTACATCAAGATGAACGTGATACCCTGAGGATGACAGAGCAACAAATTAGAAGAAGACTGGGCCCCTGGTAACTTGTGCAGAGTCTTTTTTTTTTTTGCGGCCTCTCACTGCTGTGGCCTCTCCCGTTGCGGAGCACAGGCTCCGGACGCACAGGCTCAGCGACAATGGCTCACGGGCCTAGCCCCTCCGCGGCATGTGGGATCTTCCTGGACCGGGGCACGAACCTGTGTCCCCTGCATCGGCAGGCGGACTCTCAACCACTGCACCACCAGGGAAGCCCTGTGCAGAGTCTTTTTAAAAAGAGAAATTTGTTTCTCATTTAAGGCATAGTAAGTTTTCTTAGGTTTAGTGTTTTTATGGTGTATCTTTTTCTACCCTTTTAATTTTAATTTATCTGCATCTTCAAAAAGTCCATGTCTTATAAAAAGCAAATAATTGGGTCATGCATTTATATTCAGCCTGTCAACTGGCTTTACATTGAAATTTAAAAGGTAGAAAAAGTATAACTGCTGTAACTATATTAATATCAAATAAACTTGAAGAGTTCTCTCTGGCATTTATTACTAGGGACAAAAATTGATATTTCATAATGATAAAATATCAATTCACCAGAAAGATATAACAATAATGAATGCATATGTACTTAAAAACAAGGGACTTTAAAAAACATGAAGTAAAATTTGGCAGAACTAAACAAACAAATCCACAAACATAGTTGGCTCTTTTTTTTTTTTTTAACATCCTTATTAGAGTATAATAGCTTTACAATGGTGTGTTAGTTTCTGATTTATAACAAAGTGAATCAGTTATACATATACATATGTACCCATATCTCTTCCCTCTTGGATCTCCCTCCCTCCCACCCTCCCTATCCCACCCCTCTAGGTGGTCACAAAGCACCAAGCTGATCTCCCTGTGCTATGCGACTGCTTCCCACTAGCTATCTATTTTACGTTTGGTAGTGTATATATGTCCATGCCACTCTCCCACTTTGTCCCAGCTTACCTTCCCCCTCCCTGTATCCTCAAGTCCATTCTCTAGTAGGTCTGCACTTTATTCCCATCTTGCCCCTAGTTTCTTCTCACCATTTTGTTTTCTTTTTTTAGATTCCATATATATGTGTTAGCATACGGTATTTGTTTTTCTCTTTCTGACTTACTTCACTCTGTATGACAGTCTCTAAGTCCATCAACATCACTACAAAAAACTCAGTTTCATTCCTTTTTATGGCTAATATTCCATTGTATATCTGTGTAATATCTTCTTTATCCATTCATCTGTTGATGGACACTTAGGTTGCTTCCATGTCCTGGCTATTGTAAATAGAGCTGCAATGAATATTTTGGTACATGACTCTTTTTGAATCATGGTTTTCTCAGGGTATATGCCCAGTAATGGGATTGCTGGGTCGTGTGGTAGTTCTATTTTTAGTTTTACAAGGAACCTGTATACTGTTCTCCATAGTGGCTGTGCAAGAGCCACCAACAGTGCAAGAGGGTTCCCTTTTCTCCACACCCTCTCCAGCATTTATTGTTTGTAGAGTTTTTGATGATGGCCATTTTGACTGGTGTGAGATGATATCTCATTGTAGTTTTGATTTGCATTTCTCTAATGATTAATAATGTTGGGCATTCGTTCATGTGTTTGTTGGCAATATGTATAACTTCTTTGGAGAAAGGTTTATTTAGGTCTTCTGCCCATTTTTGGATTGGTTTGTTTGTTTTCTTGATATTGAGCTGCATGTGTTGCTTGTATGTTTTGGAGATTAATTCTCTGTCAGTTGCTTCATTTGCAAATATTTTCTCCCATTCTGAGGGTTGTCTTTTCGTCTTCTTTATGGTTTCCTTTGCTGTGCAAAAGCTTTTAAGTTTCAGTAGGTCCCATTTGTTTACCTTTGTTTTTATTTCCATTTCTCTAGGAGGTGGGTCAAAAAGAATCTTGCTGTGATTTATGTCATAGAGTGTTCTGCCTATTTTTTCCTCTAAGAGTTTGATGGTGTCTTTAGGTTTTTAATCCATTTTGAGCTTATTTTTGTGTATGGTGTTAGGGAGTGTTCTAATTTCATTCTTTTACATGTAGCTGTCCAGTTTTCCCAGCACAACTTATTGAAGGGGCTGTCTTTTCTCCATTTTATATTCTTGCCTCCTTTATCAAAGATAAGGTGACCATATGTACATGGGTTTATCTCTGGGCTTTCTATCCTGTTCCATTGATGTATCTTTCTGTTTTTGTGCCAGTACCATACTGTCTTGATTACTGTAGATTTGTAGCATAGTCTGAAGTCAGGGAGCCTGATTCCTCCAGATCCATTTTTCTTTCTCAATAGCTTTGGCTATTCGGGGTCTTTTGTGTTTCCATACAAATTGTGAATTTTTTGTTCTAGTTCTTTGAAAAATGCCAGTGGTACTATGAGAGGGATTGCATTGAATCTGTAGATTGCTTTGGGTAGTAGAGTCATTTTCACAATGTTGATTCTTCCAATTCAAAAACATGGTATATCTCTCCATCCTTTTATATCATCTTGACTTTCTGTCATCAGCGTCTTACAGTTTGCTGCATACTGGTCTTTTGTCTCCTTAGGTAGGTTTATTCCTAGGTATTTTATTCTTTTTCTGCAATGGTAAATGGCAGTGTTTCCTTAATTTCTCTCAGATTTTTCATCATTAGTATATAAGAATGCAAGAGATTTCTGTGCATTAATTTTGTATCCTGCTATTTTATACTTTGTATCCTGATAATTGATTAGCTCTAGTAGTTTTCTGGTCGCATCTTTAGGATTCTCTATGTATAGTATCATGTCATTTGTAAACAGTGACAGCTTCAGTTCTTTTCTGATTTGGATTCCTTTTATTTCTTTTTCTTCTCTGATTGCTGTGGCTAAAACTTCCAAAACTCTGTTGAATAATAGTGGTAAGAGTGGGCAACCTTGTCTTGTTCCTGAATGTACAGGAAATGTTTTCAGTTTTTCACCATTGAGAATGATGTTTCCTGTGGGTTTGTCTTATATGGCCTTTATTATGTGGAGATAGTTTCCCTCTATACCCACTTCCTCGAGGGTTTTTATCATAAATGAGTGTTAAATTTTGTCAAAAGCTTTTTCTGCATCTAGTGAGATCATCATATGGTTTTTATTCTTCAATTTATTAATATGGTGTATCATACTGATTCATTTGAATATACTGAAGAATCCTTGCATTCTTGGGATAAACCCTACTTGATCATGGTGTATGATCCTTTTAATGTGCTGTTGGATTCTGTTTACTAGTATTTTTTTGAGGATTTTTGCATCTATGTTCATCAGTGATATTGGCCTGTAGTTTTCTTTCTTTGTGACATCTTTGTCTGGTTTTGTTATTAGGGTGATGGTGGCCTCGAAGAATGAGTTTGGGAGTGTTCCTCCCTTTGCTATAATCTGGAAGAGCTTGAGAAGGATAGGTGTTAGCTCTTCTCTAAATGTTTGATAGGATTCACCTGTGAAGCCATCTGGTCCTGGGCTTTTGTTTGTTGGAAGATTTTTTTTCTTTCTTTTTTTTTTTTTTTTTGTGTTACGTGGGTCTCTCACTGCTGTGGCCTCTCCCATTGTGGAGCACAGGCTCCAGATGCGCAGGCTCAGCAGCCATGGCTCATGGGCCTAGCCGCTCTGCGGCATTTGGATCCTCCCAGACTGGGGTGCAAACCTATGTCCCCTGCATTGGTAGGTGGACTCTCAACCACTGCACCACCAGGGAAGCCCTGTTGCAAGATTTTTAATCACAGTTTCAATTTCAGTGCTTGTGATTGGTCTGCTTATATTTTCTATTTCTTCGTAGTTCAGTCTTGGAATGTTGTGCTTTTCTAAGAATTTGTCCATTTCTTCCAGGTTGTCCATTTTACTGGCATATAGTTGCTTGTAGTAATCTATCATGATCCTCTGTATTTCTGCAGTGTCAGCTGTTACTTCTTCTTCATTTCTAATTCTATTGATTTGAGTCTCTCCTTTTTTTTTTTTTTTTTTGGTGAGTCTGGCTAGTGGTTTATCAATTTTGTTTATCTTCTCAAAGAATGAGCTTTTAGTTTTATTGATCTTTGTTATTGTTTCCTTCATTTCTTTTTTATTTATTTCTGATCTGATCTTTATGATTTGTATCCTTCTGCTAACTTTGGGTATTTTTGTTCTTCTTTCTCTAATTGCTTTAGGTGTAAGGTTAGGTTGTTTATTTGAGATGTTTCTTGTTTCTTAAGGTAGGATTGTATTGCTATAAACTTCTCTCTTAGAACTGCTTTTGCTGCATCCCATAGGTTTTGGGTTATTGTGTTTGCATTGTCATTTGTTACTAGGTATTTTTTGATTTCCTCTTTGCTTTCTTCAGTGATCTCTTGTTTATTAAGTAGTGTATTGTTTAGCTTCCACGTGTTTGTATTTTTCACAGATTTTTTCATGTAATTGAGATCTAGTCTCATAGCGTTGTTGTCGGAAAAGATAATTCATGTGATTTCAGTTTTCTTAAATTTACCAAGGATTGAATTGTGAAACAAGATATGATCTATTCTGTTGAATGTTCCATGAGCCCTTGAGAAGAAAGTGTATTCTGTTGTTTTTGGATGGAATGTCATATAAATATCAATTAAGTCCATCTTGTTTAATGTATCATTTAAAGCTTGTGTTTCCTTATTTATTTTCGTTTTGGATGATCTGTCCATTGGTGAAGGTGTGGTATTAAAGTCCCCTACTATAATTGTTTTACTGTTGATTTCCCCTTTTATGGCTGTTAGCATTTGCCTTATGTATTGAGGTACTCCTATGTTGGGTACATAAATATTTACCATTGTTATACCTTCTTCTTGGATTGATCCATTGATCATTATGTAGTGTTCTTTGTCTATTTTAATAGTCTTTATTTTAAAGTGTATTTTGTCTGATGTGAGAATTGCTGCTCCAGCTTTCTTTTGATTTCCATTTGCATGGAATATCTTTTTCCATCCCCTCACTTTCAGTCTGTATGTTTTCCTAGGTCTTAAGTGGGTCTTTTGTAGACAGCATATATACTAGTCTTGTTTATGTATCCATTCAGTCAGTCTATGTCTTTTGGTTGGAGCATTTAATCCATTTACATTTAAGGTAATCATCGATATGTATGTTCCTATTACTGGTTTCATAATTGTTTTGGGTTTTTTTATTGTAGGTCTTTTCCTTCTCTGTGTTTCCTGCCTAGAGACGTTCCTTTAGCATTTGTTGTAAAGCTGGTTTCGTGGTGCTGAATTATCTTAGCTTTAGCTTTTCTGTAAAGGTTTTAATTTCTCCGTAGAATTGAATGAGATCCTTGCTGGGTAGAGTAATCTTGGTTTTAGGTTTTTCCCCTTCCTCAATTTAAATATGCCCTGCCACTCCCTTCTGGGTTGCAGAGTTTCTGCTGCAAGATCAGCTGTTAACCTTATGGGGATTCCCTTGTATGTTTGTTGTTTTTCCCTTGCTGCTTTTAATATGCTTTCTTTGTATTTAATTTTTGGTAGTTTGATTAATATGTGTATTGATGTGTTTCTCCTTGGATTTATCCTTTATGGGACTCTCTGACCTTCCTGGACTTGATTAACTATTTCCATTCCCATATTAGGGAATTTTTCAACTCTAATCTCTTCAAATATTTTCTCAGTCCCTTTCTTTTCCTCTTTTTCTTCTGGAACCCCTATACTTCAAATGTTGGTGCATTTAATGTTTTCCCAGAGGTCTCTGAGACTGTCCTCAATTCTTTTTATTCTTTTTTCTTTATTCTGCTCTGTGGTAGTTATTTGTACTAATTTATCTTCCAGGTCACTTATCCGTTCTTCTGCCTCAGAGATTCTGTTATTGATTCCTTCTAGAGAATTTTTAATTTCATTTATTTTGTTGTTCATCATTGTTGATGTTTACAGAAGACCATATAAGACAAACCCACAGGAAACTGTCTGTTTAGTCTGTTTTGAATTTCATAAGAATAACGTCTTATCTAGATATAAAATTTGGAGTCCTGTTATGTGGGGGTCAGTATTATGTATGTAAGAATCATCTATATTATTTTATATGCTTTAAGTTTATTTTTAATGTTATTGGTTACAGAACTGTGCCTTATTAAAAATAGCACAATTTAATTTATTTTATTGCTGATGTACATTTAGATTGTCTTCAATTTGGGGATACTACAAATAATGTTGCTTTGAAAATTCTTGTACATTTTTACATGGAGCTGGGAGTCTGTTGTGGACCAATGTCCTGAACTCAGCTCTCCCATCTCAGAGACACAGGCCTCACACCTGGTTAGAGCACCAAGACCCTGTCATCCACACACCTCAGAATAAAAGTGAGAAAGAAAGAAAGAAAGAAAGAAAAGTAATAAAATAAATAAAATAAAATAATGTTGTTAAAATAAGAAATAATTATTAAAAATTAAAAAGTAATAACAATAAATAAAGAGAGAATAAAAGAAGAGAGCAACCAAACCAAAAGAAATCCACCAATGATAAGAAGCGCTAAGCACTATACTAAAGAAATAAAAATACACTCACAAAAAAAGGACAGACAGAACCCTAGGACAAATGGTAAAAGCAAAGCTATACAGACAAAATCACAC
Source organism: Aethalodelphis obliquidens (assembly GCF_003676395.1). Classification (NCBI taxonomy): domain Eukaryota; kingdom Metazoa; phylum Chordata; class Mammalia; order Artiodactyla; family Delphinidae; genus Aethalodelphis; species Aethalodelphis obliquidens. The sequence goes on along the minus strand of NW_020837961.1, from coordinate 27,576,178 downwards.
ACAGAAGCATACACATAAACACTCACAAAAAGAGAAAAAGGAAAAAAATATATATCGTTGCTCCCAAAGTCCACTGCCTCAATTTTGGGATGATTCATTGTCTGTTCAGGTATTCCACAGATACAGGGTACATCAAGTTGAGTGTGGATATTTAATCCGCTGCTCCTGAGGCTGCTGGTAGAGATTTCCTTTTCTCTTCTTTGTTTGCACAGCTCCTGGGGTTCAGCTTTGGATTTGGATCTGCCTCTGCATGTAGGTCTCCTAAGGGTGTCTGTTCTTCACTCAGGCAGGACGGGGTTAAAGGAGCAGGCAATTAGGAGCTGTGGGTCACTCAGGCCGGGGGGAGGGTGTGGTACGGAATGCGGGGTGAGCCTGCCGTGGCAGAAGCCGGCGTGACGTTGCAACAGCCTGAAGAACAATGTTTGTTTTCCCGGGGAAGTTGTTCCTGGATCACAGGACCCTGGCTGTGGCGGGCTGCACAGGTTCTCGGAAGCGGAGGTGTGGACAGTGACCTGTGCTTGCACACAGAATTCTTGGTGGCTACAGTAGCAACCTTAGTGTCTCATGCCCGTCTCTGGAGTCCGTGCTGATAGCTGAGGCCCGCACCCATCTCTCATTTAGGTGGTGCTCCTCGCACACCGCGAAACAAAGAGGGAAAAAACAGTCTCTTACCTCCTCGGCAGCTCCAGACTTTTTCCCGGACACACTCTCGCCTAGAGGTGGTGAACTAGCCTCTTCAGGCTGTGTTCATGCAGCCAAACCCAGCCCTCTCCCTGGGATCTGACCTCCGAAGCCTGAGCCTCAGCTCCCAGCCCCCAACCGTGCGTCCCGGCAGGTGAGCAGACAAGCCTCCAGGCTTGGTGAGTGCTGGTCGGCACCGATCCTCTGTGCGGGAATCTCTCTGCTTTGTCCTCTGCACCCCTGTTGCTGTGCTCTCCTCCCTGGGTCCGAAGTTCCCCCCTGCCACCCCCATCTCCCCAATCTCTGCCAGTGAAGGGGCTTCCTAGTGTGTGGAAATCTTTCCTCCTTCACACCTCCCTCCTAGGTCCCATCCCTCTTCTTTTTCCTGTTTTTTCTTTTGCCCTACCAAGGTACATGGGGAGTTTCTTGCCTTTTGGGAGGTCTGAGGTCTCCTGCCAGCGTTCAGTAGGTGTTCTGTAGGAGTTGTTCCACATGTAGATGTATTTCTGATGTATTTGTGGGTAGGAAGTGATCTCCATGTCTTACTCTTCTTCCATGTTGATGGTCTCCTCAAAATATAACTTTAGTAAAAATTTCCTACGCTACAAGTTTTTCTTTTTACTTAGGTATGATTGTAGTTGTGTTTTGAATTCCAGGAACAAAAAGTGCCTCCCAAAAAAGCATTAAATCATACTATAAAGTCTTAATATTTTTCTTTTTAACTGAGAAAAATAGTATTCACTCAGGAAAAAAGGCACAAAACATAAATATACAGTTAAACAAATAATTATAAAGTGAACACCCATATGCTATCACATAGCTTAAAAAATAGATCATTGTCAACACCCCTAAACCTACCCAGATCCACTCTCTGAGTTACTATTTCATTGTCTCCTGTACAGTAATAACCACCTCCTTGACTTTTGTGATATACATACATTTATCTCATGTCATCCGTCAGTAAGGAATATAATTTTGTTTAGTCTGTTTTGAATTTTATAAGAATAAAGTCTTATCTAGATATATAATTTGAGGTCTTGTTATGTGGGGGTCAGTATTATGTATGTAAGAATCATCTATATTATTTTATATGCTTTAAGTTTATTTTTAATTTTATTGGTTACAGAACTTTGCCTTATTAAAAATAGCACAATTTAATTTATTTTATTGCTGATGTACGTTTAGATTGTCTTCAATTTGGGGATACTACAAATAATGTTGCTTTGAAAATTCTTGTACATATTTTTAATATTTAGGTGTACATTTCTATTAGGTATTTACCCATGGGTGGAACTGTTTGGTTATAGGTCACTTGTACCTTCAACTTGGTAAATAATGTGAAACTACTGTCCATTGTGGTTCTGTGTTTACAGTGCCACCAGTAGTGTGCAAGAAATCCATTGATCCACATCCTCACCAGCACATGGTATTGTCAATTTTTTTTTTTTTTTCGGTATGCGGGCTTCTCACTGTTGTGGCCTTTCCCGTTGTGGAGCACAGGCTGTGGACGCGCAGGATCAGCGGCCATGGCTCACGGGCCCAGCCGCCACGGCATGTGGGATCTTCCCGGACCGGGGCACGAACCTGTGTTCCCTGCATCGGCAGGCAGACTCTCAACCACTGCGCCACCAGGGAAGCCCTGTCAGATTTTGTTTTACCTTAGCCAATCAAATGGTCACATGGTATTCTATGACACTTTGATTCAGGAAGAGCTGGAAAGCACATACAGGTCTCTACATTGCCTGATGGTTTGACTGTTTTCTCATAAAGATCTCTTGCTAAGGTGGTGTTTATTCAGATCTTCCTTGGGTAGTTTTGTCATGCCCTCTTTTGAGTGGGTTCCACCTTTAAATATTTTCTGTTGCTTATATTCCTTTTACTGAATGCATATTTTGTACATGAATTAGTTGAAGGGGGAAGTCAAATGTTTGATGAGGGGGGGACATGTTCCTGGTTATTCCCAATTCCGCCCCTTATGCCAATCCTCTAGCTGTGCCCCCAAAGCAAGGTATAATATTGGTCCAAAGCAACATCCCAAGCACAGTATATCTTTCCCTTTGAAACTTCCTCCACCATAGCTAATGTAGGGAAGAACTTCAATTTCAAATTCTACCATTTATGTTTTAGTCTTTAGAAAGTCTGGTTTCATACAGCCAATGTAAGATGTTAACCAAGCAGTTAATTTCCCCTGGCAGGTGTTAACTGTCTGTAAATACTTGAAAGCAAGACTTGCCTCAGATAAACTGCAAGAGGCAGACAACTTGCCCGAGTCTGAGTTGACTAAGCAAATAATACCCCAGGACAAATACAATCCCTACCACAAAGTTACCAAGGGTGAAAAAAGAAACAATACATTTTGCTAGTCTCTGAAATTTTCTATCACTGATCTCTAGAGTTCTGTTAACACTATAGTGCAGCTGTTGACACAAAAGATAATAATTGCTTAGAAAACTTTATTCCCCAAGGCACCCTGCTAGTGATAAAATTGTCTATGCATAGTTCTACCTAAGAAGGAAATTTTTTTAGTGTTTAATATTTTACAGTTTCACTTGTATGCATATTATATTCATCATATATGCTGATAATTTGGGGAATTTCAAGGAAGAAATATGTCATAGATAATCTGGCTCATAAAAAGTCATCATCACAAAAAACATAATTAAAAGGAAGCAATATGTTATTAGGAACAATAATTTAATTGTACAGTGCCTTTATTTTTTCTGCACTATCATTCAGGCTTGACTCTAAAGCTATTCATGCCTATTAATAATAGATATCTTTTCTCCGTGAAACCACAGAAATTAAGTTTACATTCTTTAAAATGTGGAACAAATTACTCCAGCAATCAAAATTTTTATTGATTGATTGATTTTCCACATCATGTCCACTTCATAACCTCTTGCTCACACCTTCAACTACTCAACTACATTTGAGATGTTCGGTCTCTTCAGGATCAGAAAGGAAAATGCAGAAATTACCTAAGTATTTCTTTTTTGGCTTTTGAGGAAAGCCTGACTTTGTGTAGCTCTATGATATGCTTATACACTACCAAACTATTCTTCAACTCAATGACAAAAACATCACTAAAATTTATATTTTTTGTTCAACTAAATATTTCAGTTAAAAACATCAAGATATTCAAGTAGTGTGCAAAAATTAGCATAGAATTGGGAAGAGGTAAAACCTCTTCCTGATGCCAAGAAATTACACAGGGAAGCAGCATCATGACACCCACCCAGCCTAATTTTTGTAGGTTACCCAGGATTGACTCAATCTTATTGCTGGTTTCACTTCTGTGAATAATTCTGTAATCCTTTAATTGTCCAGTGGTTTTGATTCATTTTCACAAAGCTTTGCAGTTCTCCTATAAAATGATTTCTATGACGTAGATGTATACAAAAATCATCGGAACACACATACATAAGATTCTGGGATACATAAAAATGATGATGACATATTTCAGCTATTTATTATTTTTTAGAAGTGAGGAGGTTTTTCTAAGCTAGAATATAAATGATGGAGTGTATACATAAAAAAGTCTAAATGTGTTTTTTAGTGAGGCGTTTCTGTATTTCCCATGGTAATTTGAGATAATCACTGTGTATAATCTTTTAAAACAATTTTCCACATTTATTTTTAATTAAACTTGAGTAGGCTGCAAAATCCCTCTATTTGCCTTTGAAAGAACACTATTGAATTCAGCTCTTCCTCCCCTCCCTCACTGCTCCCCCCCTCACTCCCAACCAAGCAATAAGGTGAACAATATTCTCATTATTTGGGGTTTTTTAAATTAATTAATTAATTAATTTTACATTGAAGTAAAATTGGTATATAAATTTATATTAGTTTCATGTATACAACACAATAATTTGATCTTTGTGTATACAACAAAATGATCACAATAATAAGTCTAGTTACTATGTGTCATAAAATTAACCCCCTTCACCCATTTTGTTCATCCTGCAAACCTCTTCTCTGATAACCACCAATCAGTTCCCTGTATCTATGATTGTTTTGTTTTATTGGTTTGTTTTGTTTTTCAGATTCCAAATAAAGTGAAATTGTATGGTATTTGTCTTCACTGTGTGACTTCTTTCCATCCATGTTGTCACAAATGGCAAGATTTCCTTTTTTTATGGCTGAGTAGGATTCCACTGTGTGTATATATATATATATATATATATATATACACACACACACACCACATCTTCATTATCCATTCATCCATTGATGGACATTTAAGTTGTTTCCATATCTTGGCTATAGTAATTAATGCTGCAATGAACACTGAGTGCATATACCTTTTTGAATTAGTGTTTTTGTTTTCTCTGGTTAAATACCCAGAGTTGATAGAGCTGGATCATTTGGGAGTTCTATTTTAAACTTTTTTGGGGGGGAACTTTCCTACTGTTTTTCCATAGTGGGCTGCACCAACTTACACTCTCACCAGCAGTGTATGGGGGTTCGCTTTTCTCCACATCCTCTCCAACACAGGTTACTTCTTGCCTATTTGATAACAGCCGTTCTAATAGGTATGAGGTGATATCTCGTGGTTTTGATTTGCATTTCCTTAATGATTAGTGATGTTGAACATCTTTTCTTGTGCCTGTTGGCCATCTGTTTATCTTCTTTGAAAAAATGTCTATTTAGATCTTCTGCCCATTTTTTATTTGAATATATAGGTTTTTTGCTATTGAGTTGAGTTCTTTATATATATATTTGATACTAACCCCTTATTAGATATAAAATTTGCAAATATTTTGTCCCTTTCAGTAGGTTGCCTTTTCATTTTGTTGATGGTTCCTTTGCTCTGCAGAACCTCTTTAGTTTGAGGTAGTTTCACTTGTTTATTCTTGCTTTCATTGCCTTTGCTTTTAGAGTCAGATCCAAAAACTCAACACCAGGACCAATGTCAAGGAGCTTACCACTTACATTTTCTTCCAAGAGTTTTACAGTTTCGGGTATTACATTTAAGTCTTTTAATCCATTTTCAGTTAATTTTTTGTGTATTATATAATGGTCTAGTTTCATTCTTTTGCTTGTGGCTGCCCAGTTTTCCCAACACCATTGTTGAAGATATTGTCCTTTTCCCATTGTATATTCTTGCCTCCTTTGTCATAGAAATCTCTTTAATCCTTTGCATTCCTGTGATATCAGTTGTAACTCTTCCTCTTTCAATTCTGATTTCATATATTTGAGCCCACCCCCACTTTTTATTTTATTTTTTGTTTTTGGTGAGTCTAGCTAAAGGTTTGTCAATTTTCTTTATCTTTATAAAGAACCAGCTTTTACTTTCGTTGATCTTTTCTGTCTTTTCAGTCTCTATTTCATTTATGTCTGCTCTGTCTTTATTATTTCCCTCCTTCTACTGACTTTGGGCTTCATTCTTCTTTTTCCAGTTCCTTTAGGTGTAAAGTTAGATTGCTTATTTGATATTTTTCCTTTTGCTTGAGGTAGGCTTTTATTACTACAAACTTCCCTCTTAAAACTGCTTTTGCTGTATCTCATACATTTTGGTATGCTGTATTTCCATTTTCATTTCTCTCAAGATGTTTTTTGAGTTCTCTTTTGATTTCTTTGTTGACCTTTTGGTTATTCAGTAGCATGTTGCTTAATCTCCACATATTTGTGGGGTTTTTTTTTTTCCAGTTTTCTTCCTGTAATTGATTTCTAGTTTCATACCTTTGTGGTTGGAAAATATGCTTGATATGATTCAATCTTCTTTAATTTGTTGAGACTTGCTATGTGGCCTAACGTATGAGTTACTCTGTAGAATGTTCCAAGTGCAGTTGAGAAGAATGTTTATTCTACTGCTTTTGAATAGAATGTTCTATAAATATCTATTAGATCTCTCTGGTCTAATGTGTCTTTCATCCTGACTTTTCCTAACTGCTTTTCTGTTTGGATGATCTATCTATTGGTGTAAGTAGGGTATTGATGTTCTCTTCTATTATTGTACTGCCATTAAGTTCAGCCTGTAGGTCTGTTAGTATTTGCTTTATATATTTAGGTATTCCTATGCATAAGTACAGTATTTACAAATGTTATATTCTCTTGTTGGATTGAATCCTTTATTATTATACAACGTTTTTTTTTTTTTGCCTTTAGTACAGTCTTTGTTTTGAGGTCTACTTTGTCTGATGTAAGTAAGGATGGCAGATTTCTTTCTATATCTATTAGCATAGAATACCTTTTTCTCTTCAATTTCAATTTGTATGTGTCCTTAGGTCTGAAGTGAGTCTCTGGTAGGCAACATATAGATAGGTATTATTTTTTATTTATTTTTTATGTTTTGTTTTCGTTTTTTTTGTGGTACGCGGGCCTCTCACTGCTGTGGCCTCCCCCGCTGTGGAGCACAGGCCCCGGACGTGCAGGCCCAGGGGCCATGGCCCACCGGCCCAGCCGCTCCGCGGCTTGCAGGATCCTCCTGGACCGGGGCACGAACCCGTGTCCCCCGCATCGGCAGGTGGACTCCCAACCACTCTGCCACCAGGGAAGCCCAGGTCTTATTTTTTTTATCCATTTAGCTATTCTATGTTTTATTATTGGAGAGTTTAGTCCATTTAAATTTAAAGTAATTATTGATAAGTATGCACATATTGCCATTTTAATTGTTTTCTGGCTTTTTAAAAATTAATTAATTAATTTTTGGCTGCATTGGGTCTTCATTGTGGCACACGGGCTTTCTCTAGTTGCAGCGAGTGGGGGCTACTCTTCGTTGTGGTGTGCAGGCTTCTCACTGCAATGACTTCTGTTTGTTGTGGAGCACAGACTCTAGTCACGTGGGCTTCAGTAGTTGTGGCACATGGGCTCAGTAGTTGTGGCTTGTGGGCTCTAGAGTGCAGCTCAGTAGTTGTGGCACACAGGCTTAGTTGCTCCACAGCATGTGGGATCTTCCTTGCCCAGGGCTCAAACCCATGTCCCCTGCATTGGCAGGTGGATTCTTAACCACTGCACCACCAGGGAAGTACCTCTGGCTGTTTTCATAGTTTCTCTCTGTTCCTTTCTTCTTCTCTAGTTTTCTTCTGTTGTAGCTTGGTGACATTTTTTAGTGTTATGATTATATTCTTAAAAACACTACATTTTGACCCATTCCCCACCTGTTACATTTTTGATGTTATATATATATATATATATATATATATATATATATATATATATTTTTTTTTTTTTTTGGCGGTACATGGGCCTCTTACTGTTGTGGCCTCTCCCATTGCAGAGCACAGGCTCTGGACGTGCAGGCTCAGCGGCCATGGCTCACGGGCCTAGCCGCTCCATGGCATGTGGGATCTTCCCGGACCAGGGCACGAACCTGTGTCCCCTGCATCGGCAGTTGGACTCTCAACCACTGTGCCACCAGGGAAGCCCTGATGTAATATTTTATATAGTTTTGTGTATCCCTTAACTAATTATTATAGTTAGAGTTAATTTTACTACTTTTTCTTTTAACCTTCATCCTAGGTTTGTAATTGGTTAATCCCCTAGCATTACCATATACTTGCCTTCAACAGTGAGTTTTTACTTTTGTATGTTTTCTTGTTACTACTTAGTACTTTTTCATTTTAGCTTAAAGAAGTTCCTTTAACATTTTTTGTATTGTCTGTTTAGTGGTGATGACCTCCTTTAGCCTTTGCTTGTCTGGAAAACTGTTAATCTCTCCTTCCATCTGAATGATAACCTTATGGGGTAGCATATTGTTGGTTAGAAGTTTTTTTGTTTTTTTTCCTCTTGTCAGTACTTTGATTATATCATTTCGCACTCTTCTGGCTTGCAATGTTCTGCTCAAAATCAGCTGATAGTCTTATGGAGGTACCCTGTATATAACAGCGTTTTTAAGATTCTTTTTCTTAAAGTTTTGACATTTTAATTATAATGTGCCTTGATGTGGATCTCTTAGGGTTTACCTATTTGGAACTCTGCTTACTGGACTTGGATGTCTGTTTCTGTCCCCAGATTAGGAAAGTTTTCAGCCATTATTTCTTCAAATAAAATTTTTGCCCCTTTCTCTCTTTCTTCTCCTTTTTGGACCCCTATAATGTGGATGTTATTCTGTTTGATTTTGTCCCACAGGTCCCTTAAGCTGTCTTCACTTACTAAAATGTCTGGGGTTTTTTTGTTTGTTTGTTTGTGTTTTGCTTTTCTGTTTGTGTTATTTCTACTGCCCTGTCTTCCAGATTGCTAATCCAAACTTTTACTTCATCTAGTATGCTGTTTAACCCTATTTGTATTTTCCAGTTCAGCTATTGTATTCTTCAACTCTGTGATCTGTTTGGCACTGTCCCATATTTTACATGTCTCTGTTGAAATTCTCACTGTTTTCATCCATTCTCCTGAGTTTGGTTAGAATTTTTATCACCATTACATTGAACTCTTTATTAGGTAGATTATCTCTGTTTCATTAAGGTCTTATTTTATTCTTTCCTTTGGAGAAGGTTTTTCTGTCTCCTCATTTTGTTTGACTCTCTGTGTTTGTTTTTATGTATTAGGTGAAAGAGCTACTTCTTCCAGTCTTGAAGTAGTGGCTTTGTATAGCAGATGAACTGTGAGGTCCAGAAATGCTATCCTCTGTAGCTGCCAGAGCCAGGCACTCAAAAGGCATTCCATGTGTGAGCTCTGTGTGTGACTTCCTGCTATGGTGGGGTCATGGCTGTGGTGCAGGGGTGTGGGGAGCCCTCACTGTCACTGGCAGGTTAGAGAGAAAGGGCCAAAGTGGTGCCTGCCAGTGCCAGCACTAGCAAGGCAGAGAGAGAACTCAAAGATGGTACCTACCAGTGCCTTTGTCCCTTTAGAGAGTCCCAGCTGATTCCTGCCTTCCAACAGAAGCCCCAAGACAGCAAGTGAATCTCCTTCACACATGGTCCAGGCACCCTTCAAATTGTCTCTCTTTTTTTTTAAAATATATTTATTTATTTTTGGCTGTGTGGGTCTTTGTTTCTGCGTTTGGGCTTTCTCCAGTTGCTGCAAGTGGGGGCTACTCTTTGTCGTGGTGCACAGTCTTCTCATTACAGTGGCTTCTCTTGTCGCAGAGTATGGGCTCTAGGCATGCGGGCTTCAGTAGTTGTGGCACGTGGGCTCAGTAGTTGTGGCTTGTGGGCTCTAGAGCACAGGCTCAGTAGTTGTGGTGCACGGGCTTAGTTGCTCCGCGGCATGAGGGATATTCCCGGACTAGGGCTCAAACTGTGTCCCCTGCATTGACAGGCAGATTCTTAACCACTGTGCCACCAGGGAAGCCCCCAACTTATCCCTCTTGTGACAGATACTGGGGCAAGTGAGTCTGCATGTAAGCCTTTTAAGTGGTGTTTTAAGTGTTGTTAATCATTCTTATGCATCACAATATTTCAGTGAAATAGAAATAAAAGCTAATTTTATAGGTGAACCAAATGGTAGAGAGCAAATTTGAAGTTGACACCTATTGTTCAGAAACAAAGTCTGAGGACATAAGATTTTACCATGATCCATCCCTGTGGTCCCTGTGGCTGCAGTTGGAATACTCTTCCTGTTTCTCCCCTAGGAATTATTGCCTCAATTAGCTTAACCCTTTGAGACTAAATTCTATGATTTTTTAGGCTCTCTAATGGTTCAAGAGAAAACTAGAGGTAGAACACACAGCTCCAGAGTTTGCAGCCCATTGCATAGTCCAGAAAATATCACTGGCTCTCCTCTCCCCTTGTAAAACAAACAAAAAAAAACATATCAACCTTTGCCTCACAGGTAATCAATGAATAATAAAGGGCAGAGAAGGATGGATGTGACTGATCAGGAGCTGCCCTATGTGCTCTAGGACATGGATTGAGACCATTAATCTGATTTTTCTACATAACAACAAGGCTCCACTTTGCATTCAGAGAGGCTTTTTATCCAAAGCTTTCCAAGTGCACCACTCCAAGGAAATGGCTCATAATTATTTCCTCATTTTCACTCCTATCCAGAGAAGATTTGAGTCATGATCAAAGAGAAAGCAGGTTGCTGATTAATCCATATCAACCGTCATCCAACAGACTCATGGTGTAAAATATTACCTGAACTTTTAAAACAAATAACTAATTTCCATTTAATTGATTTTTGACCTTGAGCCATATTTTTCTATTGTAATTTTAACTTAAAACAAAACTGAGCTATCACGTAACTATCAACCAGCAGAGAGGGCATGGCAAGGAAGAAAGAACTCGATTTAATGCAGGGTAACTTTTATCAGCTTTAACTATTATTCTAACATGCTTCCTTCTTTTAACAAAATATCTACATAAAAATTGTCTGATGTCTAATAAATGTCTAATCAAAATTGTCATCCAAGACTAGAACTAAAACAGACCATATAGTTGCCTGATCTAAACCTTAAATCTGACAGATGAGAAGACTGAGACCCAGAGTTTTGTGCAATGTGCTCAAAGTTATACAGTTAATAAGTGATAGAAATAATGCTGAAACTAAATCAGGCACTTACTTTTACAAATACAAAAAGTCGGACCCTAAGATTTTAAGTCATTTTTTCAAGCATGTGCTGGTTGGTGGAAGGACCAGAAATAAAGTGTGGGTCACTTCCAGGCTGTCCCAAATATATTCTGGACTCAAGGCAAGAGTACCTATGGAAGCTACATGACATGTACACTTAGACCTTATTAATCAAGCTCAAAAATTGTTAAATAAAATATGTTGTATACTTCTACTTTGACAAACATACCTCATCATAACGTGAAATGTTTGGTTTGAATGAAGTTCTCAGTTCTTGTGCTCCTTGGAGCACTTGAAAAGACCTAACTGTTAGCATACAGCCCTTGGTCTGCAGCTCACCACCATTTTTTCATTCCCGGCTCCATCTCACACCACTACAGGCCTCCCAGGCATAACTTTGGACAGCCCAGTCTGCAAGTCCAGGCATGTCCAAGCCCCATCTACACTCCTCATACACTCTTGGCCAACTCTAAGGCCTAAGGGTGCACTTTCCAGAGATGGAGTCTGCCTTTGGGATCACAGACCAAGGCAAGAGGCCTGCTTGGGTGGAGAAGCTGGCTCATAACTGTTGCTCAGTGCATTTCAGAATCCCAGCAAAGCAGAACTTGGTCTAGTGGTGGTGGTGGAGAAGTGGGTGCTGCCTCTGGCTGGGCATGTTCTATTGGTCCTGCAGACTGCTTGTCATAGTAAAGTATAGATAGGGGAGGACCAGAGTTGGGGGCTTGTAAAATGCAGAGGCCTAAAGCAGGGGTCTCTCTTGCCCTGATCTAAGGGAAACAATTGTCTACCCCTTAGTTCTGTGTTTTTCTGACTCTACCAGGATAACCCTCTGGGATGTAATTGTTCAAAACACTTCATTGTCCTTCAAAAAGAAAATTTACAACATCTTAATTTCTCATCCCATTTTCTATTTTAATCAAAACAGATAGATCAAGTGTTGGGGTGTTAATAATTCTCTAACTCTTCTCAGACTAGAATTTATTTCAGTTGTTGACCATCTTTGTAAATCCCAATTATGTATACCATTCTCAGTGAACACATCTTCTTTCTGTTAGACTCCTATGAGAAAAGTATGTTAATTCCAGACTCCAAGGAAGTAGAGGGATTTATAAAATTTGGATGTATTTTAGGAGTATTTACTAAAGAATTTCAATATAGTATATGGTGAAAGGTTAAAAAAAGTGGTACTTGCTTTATCTTAGAGATGACAGTGCTAAGAGATAAATTAACAATCATCTTCAAGTTTATGGTTGATACTAAATGAAGGAAGACGGCCAATTGTCTCTCTGGCTCCAACTGTGAGTAGTGCCAAAAATTTGAAAAGTAAAAATTGAATACACAATCTAGATTTTTCTGACAGTATAAACGTTTGTTATAGACATCACCCACGCATCCACACACACCCACACACATACACACTTTTCAGTAATTTAATCTGTTGTTCTTTTTCTGAATATTTTCTCAGACATACTTTCACTGTTGCTTTTCAGATACCATTTCTTTAAACCACCCCACTTCCTCTTCATCTAGAGGAGATGCAGGAAGACAAAAATGTAAGATTTTTTAAAGGTCTTTTCCCCATTTCTTCCTTAATTTTATGATAATGTAAGAAGTAAATATTATTATCCCTACTTCACATATGAAGAAATTGAGCATTAATGACAAAAGAAATCCCATAAGCTACAGAATAATCACGTGGGAGATATAGGGCTCAAACCCAACATATGAGTACATACCTAAGGCCCCTTTGTCTATATCAAGTATCTTCCAAACAGAAATAATCAGTTCCAGACTGAACACCAATGATTAGGTCCAGCAATAAATGGGGAAGAGAAGAAAACTCTCCCATACAGAAGAATTCCAAGTAATTTATATAGTTACACTGCTTCTAATGAAGTGACTCCCCACTCCTCAAGTGTGGGCTGTGCATAGTGACTTTTTCCAAAGAGGACAGTATGAAGAATGGGAAAAAGAGTAACTTTACAGTGGAGAAGGCTGACAAACAGGGTAATAAATTTTATTCATTCACTCACTAGACAATATTTATTGATAGCCTTTTGTTTTTGTTTTAGTTTTTGTTTTGCGGTACACGGGCCTCTCACTGTTGTGGCCTCTCCTGTTGTGGAGCACCAGTTCTGGACGCGCAGGCTCAGCAGCCATGGCTCACAGGCCCAGCCGCTCCACGACACGTGGGATCCTCCCGAATCGGGGCACAAAGCCGTGTCCCCTGCATCGGCAGGCAGACTCTCAACCACTGCGCCACCAAGGAAGCCCCATAGGCAATATTCTGAAAGAGCAAATATGGCAACTTTTGCTTCTAGCCATGATTGAATAACTGATGCCAGACTTGCCTTCTCACCACAAACAACTATAAAGTTGGAAAAACTATATGAAAAATACTTGTTTTTAGGGATTGGATAATATGCAGCCCATAACTGTACTCCTTTAGAAAAGGAAGGAGTTGAGCCCCATATTTGTTTTGGCTTTTTGCCTGCGGGTAATTTTTAGAGGGGTAGTCCAAAGTAAGATGTGTGGGACAAAAGTCAGAGTTCAGGGCTACCAAAGTATTGGAAACGTGTCGGGAAGGGCACCAGAACGTAGAGAGCCATGTAGAAACTGTTCCAAATCCACATGAGGCTTCCCTGTGGATCTTTGGCCAAAGGCTTGGCTGTGCATATACAAGTCCAGATAATTTTAAATCTAGTAGAGAGTAGTTGCTCTGAGGCTGAGAACTGAGCAAAGACTGCTGAGGTATAAAAGATAGAACAGATAACAGAATTTATTCAGGTCTAGGAGATATTGGACACTGCAGCTCAATCAGAGTGCAGGACTACTCTGAACTCCTTGGTCATTCGTCTTAGATCCCAAAAAGACCATATCTTAACAGTAAAAACCACACCCTTGAGTAAGGGACTCACCCTTGGACTAAGAACAAAACCTAAAGAATCCTATCCAAATAAATAATAAAGCAAATCCCGAGGGACTCTAAATGAGCTGGCAGTCATTTTTACAAACTTTTTTCAGTTTAATTGAGATATAATTGACTGTAACATTTGTATTTGTGTAAGGTGTACAACATAATGATTTTATATATGTGTATTGCAAAACGATTACCACAACAAATTTAGTTAACATCCATCACCTCACATTGTTACACTTTTTCCTTTTGAAGAGAACTTTTAAGATCTACCCTCTTAACAACTTTCAAATACACAACACAGTATTGTTAAATTATAGTTATAGTTACATATACATATACTGTTATATTTAAATGTTTGCCAGAACAAATTCTACATTCTTTAAGAAGACAGCATAATCCAGACTTCCTCCAGTGCATGTTTCATAGTATCCAGGATAAAAATTTTGAATTACTATATATTCTCTACTTCTATGAATTTGATTATTTTAGATACCTCATTTAAGTGGAATTATGCAGTATTTGTCCTTATTTCAGTTAGTCTAATGTTTTCCAGGTTCATTTATGTTGTCATAAATGACAGGATTTCCTTCTTTTTTAAGACTGAATACTATTCCATTGTATGTATATAACATATTTTCTTTATACATTCATCTATCAATGGACATTTGGGTTGGGGTTGTGGGGAGAGGGGAAAATTGGAATTGTTATTTAATGGGTATAAAGTTTTAGTTATGCAATTTAATACATTCTAGAGATCTGCTGTATCAATAGTTAACAAAACAGTATTGTACACTTTAAAATATGTTAAGAGGATAGATATCATGTTAAATGCTATTACCATAGACACAGATACACATGCACAAACACAAACACAAAACAGAAAAGAATGCAAGGAAATTTTTGTAGGTGATGAATATATTTAGTACCTTGATTGTGGTGATAATATCATAGGTGTATGCATATATTCAAACTCAGCAAAATGTATACATTAAATGTGTGTAACTTTTTATATATCAATTACAACACTAAATCTTAAAAAAAGAAAAAAATACTATATAGCTGAAAAAGGAGCAAAGTGAGACTCACAATCAGAAAAAGTAGTCAATGCAAACAGACTATAAGGTGGTCCAGAAATTAGCAGATAAGGACTTTAATAAATATGTGCAAGGTCTTAATGAAAAATGATGGACATAATGCATGCACAGGTATGTAATTTCAGCAGAGAAATGGAACACATTTTTTAAAAAGCCAAAAGGAAATTCTACAACTTCAAAGTACAATATCTGAAATGAAAATGTCATTGAATGGGATTAACAGATTAGAGATAGCAGAAGAAATGTTTAGTGAACTTGAAGGGAGATTAATAAAGACAATCACATTTGAAAAACAAGGAGGAAAAAGAATGAAAAAAGAAAGAAGGGAACAAAAAGAGCCTTAGAGATCTGTGAGATGTCAAATGGTCTAGGATACACTCAGTTGGAGTCTCAAAGGAGCGGAGAGAGCATCTGAGGGGAAAGTTTTTCGAAGAAGTAATGGCTGAAAATTTCCCAAATTTTATGAAAAACATAAACCTACAGATTCAAAAAGTGCACTAAACTTCAAGCAAGAAAATTCTAAGAAAACCACACTTAAGGATATCACAGTCCAACTCCTGAAAACTGACAATAAAGAGAAATATCTTGATAGGAGTTTATTAGTTTTCTACTGCTGTGTAACAAATCACTACAAGCATAGAGGTTTACAACAATACCCATTTATTATCTCTCAGTTCTTTGGGTCAGAGGTCCAGGTGGAATGAACTGGGTTCTCTACTCAGCATCTGAGAAGTTTGAAATCAAGGTGTTGGTTGGACTGGGCTCTTATCTGGAAGCTGTGGGGAAGAATCCACTCCAGATTCATTCAGGTTGTTGGCAGGAAGCAGATCTTTGTGGTTGTAGGTCTGAGATCCTTGTTTCCTTTAGAGCTGTCAGTCAGAGGCTACTGTCTGCTCCTAGAAACCACCTACATTTCTTCTCACATTGTCCCTTCTATCTCCAGTACCGGCAATGATGTATCAACTCCTGCTCACATCGAATCTCTCTTCCTCTTCCCCTCCCAGCTGGAGAAATTCTCTGTTTTTAAAGGTCTCACATATTTACATCAGGCCCACCCAGGTAATCCCCCTTTTGATTAACTTAAAGTCAACTGATCAGTAACCTTAATTACATCGGCAAAATCCCTTTTGCCTTGTAATGTGGTCAGGGCACAGTATCTCATCATATTCACAGTCCCAAGACTTAGGATAGCAAATCTTGGTGGGGAGGAGGTACTTCAGGATTCTACATACCACAAGGAGCCAGCCAGAAAAGAAACATTGCATAAACATTACATAAATTTGCCTTATTTCTTATCAGAACAATGTGTGACAGTAGACAATGAAATGACACTTAAAAGACAGAAAGAAGGAAAAGAAAAAAAGAAAGAAAGAAACCCAGATTTCCCTATCCAGCAATATATCTTTTGAAAATAAGGTAAAATAGAAAACATTTTCAGATAACTAAAAACAGGGAGAACTCATGGGACCTGTAGTACAAGAAATGTTAAAGGAAGTTATTCAGGCTGAAGGAAAATAATGTCAGCCTAAATTCACATTTACATCAACGAAGAAAGAGCATTGAAAAGGATAAATATAAAAACTTATCTTTTTTTTTTTACATTTTTTTCTTTAAAGACAACTGACTTACTAAAGGAGAAGCAGGCAAATTCCATTGTCCATGGGCCAAATCCAGCTCACAGTCTGTTTCTGTATGGTCTGATAGTTAAGAATGCAGGATAGGAGGAAAATAGAAAAAAAAAAAAAAAAAAAAAGACTAGAAAAACTAGAAAACAAAGAGGAATATAGTAGAATTAAATCTAACTAAAATGATGATTTCATTAAATATAAATAGACTAGACACTCCATTTAAAAAGGAAAGATTGTCATACTGCATAAAAAGGAAAGATTGTCATACTGGATAAAAATATAACTGGTGTCCTTATAAAAAAAATGAAGAAACACCAGAGACTCTCTCCCTCTGCCACAGGTGGACAGAGCAAGAAGGTGGCATTTACAAACCAGGAAGAAAGTTATCACCAGAAACTGACCCAGCTGGGCCTTAATCTTGGACTTTCAGCTTCCAGAACATGTCTGTTGTTTAGTCCCCAGTCTATGGTGTTTTTTTTTTTTTCCTTATATAAGCTTGAACAGACTAAGAGAATTGGGAAAAGGTATCCAATGCAAACCATAAGAATAAGAAAGATGGTGTGTGTAGATTAAAAACAGGCATCAAGGGCTTCGCTGGTGGTGCAGTGGTTGAGAGTCTGCCTGCCGATGCAGGGGACACGGGTCCGTGCCCGGGTCCGGGAATATCCCACACGCCACGGAGCAGCTGGGCACGTGAGCCATGGCCGCTGAGCCTGCGCGTCCGGAGCCTGTGCTCCGCTACGGGAGAGGCCACAGCGGTGAGAGGCCCCAGCGGTGAGAGGCCCGCGTACCGCAAAAAAAACCCCCCAAAAAACAGGCATCAAGGCAAATTGTGTTACCAGAAATAAAGAAAGGCATTTCAAAACAATAAAAGGGTCACTTCTTTAGGAAGACATAAAATTATAAATGTGTATACACTGAATACGAGAACCTCAAAATACATGAACAAAAAACTGACGAAACTGAATGGAGAAATAGATAAATACACAATCATCATCAGGAATTTTAATACCCTCCTCTTAACAATGGATAGAACAGGTAGGCAAAAATCAGCAAGAATATAGAAGATTTGGACAACACTACGAACCACCTTGACTTAATTAACATCCATAGAACATTCCATCCAACAACAAAAGAACACATTATTATTTTTTTTTAAGAACACATTATTTTTAAGTGAACATGAAAAATTCACCAAGATAGGCCATATGCTGGCCCATAAAACTAGTCTCAATTAATTAAAAGTAGTAAAATCATAAAGAATATGTTTTCTGACAAGAGTGGAATTAAATTACATATCAGCAACATTATTTCTAAAAAGCCCCAACTATTTGGAAATTAACTACACACTTCTAAATAATTTAAGGTTTAAAATAAAGTATAATAGAAATTAGATGTTTTGAATAGAATGATAATTAAAACACAACCTATCAAAATTTGGGAAATGCAGCTCAAGCAGTGCTTAGAAAGATATACATAACATTAAATGTCTACATTATCAAAAAAGAATGGCATAAAATGATCTAAATTTCCATCTAAAAAAGTTAGCAAAGGAATAAAGAAGGAAATAGTAAACATAAGAGAAATCAATGAAAAAGAAAATGTAAAGTAAGGAAAGAGGGGCTATGAGTGCTACAGACATTAAAATGTAATAAGGAAATATGATGAGCAACATTATGCTAATAAATTATACAACTTAGATAAAATAGAAAAACGTCCTGAAAAATACAAATTACCAAAATTAACATGTGGATTTAAATATCCCTGTATCTACTAAAAAAAAAACCCCAAAATAAAAAGTCTTCTTTCCTCCTCCCCCTAAAATCCAGACACAAATGGTTTGATTAGTAAATTTAATAACATCTTTTAGCAAGAAATAGTACTACCCTTATACAAATTCTGTCAGGAAACAGACAAACAGGGATTATCTCCCAACTAGTTTTATGAGGCCAATGTAACTGTGATACCAAAACCTGACACAAACATTACAAGGAAAGAAAATTACAGATCAACATCTCTTAAAAGTATTGATAAATCATCAGCAAATTGATTCCAGCAGTTTATGAAAAGGATAGAATGATGATCATGTGTCATGATCAAGCAAGGTTAATTCCAGAAATGCAAGGTTGGTTTAACATTTGAAAAACAATCAGTGTAATTTGCCAAATTTATAAAATAGAAGAAAAAAAAAAGATCACCTTGGATAGGTACAAAAAATATTTAACAAAATTCTACACTTTTTTTTTTTTTTTTTTTGCGGTACGCGGGCCTCTCACAGTTGTGGCTTCTCCCATTGCGGAGCACAGGCTCCAGACGCGCAGGCTCAGAGGCCATGGCTCACGGGCCCAGCCGCTCCGCGGCATGTGGGATCTTCCCGGACCGGGGCATGAACCCGTGTCCCCTGCATCGGCAGGTGGACTCTCAGCCACTGCGCCACCAGGGAAGCCCTACACTTACTTTTCATTAAAATAGAATCCCAGTCAAAATCCCAGCAGGCCTTTTTAATTTTTTTTAATTAAAGGAAACTTACAAGCCAATTCTAAAATGTATATGGAATTGTAGGAGCTTGAATAGCCAAGACAAATTTGAAAAAGAAGTGAAAAGCTGAAAGATTTATACTACCTGACTTTAAGACTTATTGTGAAGTTATAGTAATCAATACAATGTGGTACTGACATATAAGTGGGCTAATAGATCAGTGAACTGAAAAGAAAGTTATAAATAGACCCACACTTACACAGTAAATTTTTTCTCTATCAAGGTATCAATCTTTTTAATAAATAGTGCTCTAAAAATGGATCAAGCATATGGAAAGCAATGAAACACAAATCCTACTTCCTATCATAACCAAAAGTTAATTCAAGAAGGATTAAAGATGTAAACATACAATCTAAATCTATAAATCTTTAGAAAATAAACATAGGCAAATATCTTCACAGTACTGAGGTAGGCAAATATTTCTTAGGGAGCAGGAAGAAACCAGTAACCATAAAAGAGAAAAATGAGAAATTAGACCATGAAAGTGTAAACCTTCTGCTCATCAAAAGACAACATGAAGACAATAAATAGACAAGCCACTGACTGGGAATATATAAAGAGCTGAGAAAGCAGTTTTATCCAGAATATACAAAGAAGTTTTACAAATGGAAAATAAAAAGGAAAATAACAGAATAAAAAAGTGAAAAAGAGACTTAGACACTTTGCAAAAGAAGACATTCAAATGGTGGAAAATGTACACAAAAGTGTTCCCAGCATTATTAGGGAAATGCAAATGAATATCATACCTGCTAGAATCACATTCTGCACACCTGCTAGAATCACATTCTGCACACCTGCTCCAAAAGGGAAGAATTAAAGAGAGATTATACCAAATGTTAGTGAGAAAGTAGAAAAATTGGACCTTTCATACACTCCTGTTAAGAATATTAAATGGTACAGTTTTTTTTGAAAACTCTTTGTCAGTTTCTTACAAAATTAAATATACACTTAGTCCATGACCTAGCAATTATACCCTTACATATTTACCCAAGAGAGTTTAAAACAAAGGTTCAAAAGAGACTTCTATATGAATGTTCATAACAACTTTATTTATAATAGCCCCAAACTGGAAACAACCCAAAAGGTCCATCAACAGGAGAAGATATAAACAAATTATGGCATATTCATACAACAGAATACTTCTCAACCATAAGAAAATAATAAACCACCAATATACCCAATAACGTTGATGAATATCAAAATTGTCAGAACTGAAAGAAGCCAGACACAGAAGAATAGATATTGTTTGATTAAATTTATATGAAGTTCAAGAATGTGGAGATGGAATTCAAAACAGTGGTTGCTTATGAGGTGTATGAATTTCTTGGATAAAAGTGGAAGAAACATTTTGGGGGGATGAAAATATTTTATATCTTGACTGGAGTGTTTAATTTGTTGGAATTCATTGAATTGTATAATAAGATGCATATATTTCTCTGTATGCAAATTTTACCTAAATTTTTAAAATTGACAACATAGAAGTTGAATTAAAACTATCCTCCAGGGCCTCAGTAACATATTTAGACACATGGGTACACGTGAGCAAATTAACAAGCAGAAAATCTAAAAAGAGTAGGCAGAAAAGTTAGACAGTGTCATGCCAATACCACCCAAGCTGTTTACAGCCTGTCTGTAATAGGTTTCTCACAAGTGGAAAAACAGACAGCCCCATATTTGCACTGTCAACTTTGATTATGGAGGACAGCATGGGGATTGGACTACTGCCGCCATTATTATCCATCACCAGCAAAACACTTCAAGGATATCCAGCAGGTAATCTTTGAATACAAAACAAATATTGCAGAGAAACTTTGACAGCTCTGGACCCATAGGAGGCTATATAAAGAACCACTCAATAGGGAAAGCTGTTGATGAATTTGAAAGACTGTTCAGGGTATCTGGTGAGAACAGAGTGGGAGTCCAGACGGAAGAAGTAAATCAAAGTACACGACCAGATTGAGATTTTTAAACTCTGAGCCATGAAGATGGCCTGAATCTTGCCTTTCTTTAGGAAAAAAATGCTGTAACCACAAAGGCCTCTGAGGGAAGTTAAAGGCACACATGAAACTCCAGAGAAAAGAATTCGCAAGAGAAAAATATTTTACAGTTATTTTCAAATAACTTTACCAGTGACATAGTCATATATTGTTGCTTCAAAACTAAATGAAGGAAATAAGGAACTTATTTGTGGATGAGCTGTATGTCAAAAGCAGGACAATTCTGAGACTGAATTTCATTAGTGCTGTGGTCAGGAGAAGAAAATGATGCAAAACATCAAGAAATGGTGGAATGATGCAATCAAAGCATTTTACTAAGCTAATAAAGAGTGGACAAAACAGAAGACAGTGACAAAACAAGTACAGTTTGCACAGATTTTAGTAACATTATCACTCATTCACTGATGACGGGAGCAGTTGTTGATATATACTGGACAAGCATGTGATCTCTGGTTCTTGGATTCTTAGTTTGATGAGCAGGCTGAACCTCTCATTGACCATGTTTGGAAACATAATTCACAGGCAGTATACTAGTTTCGCTGAAGCTGTATTTCATAAAAAGAGAAATTTCACATCTTTTTGCATTGCAAGAGAAAACAAATCAGTATATTTGCAGATGTAATCAGTACCAATCAGGTTCAAGTAACACCTCCCCTCTTCATTTAAAAAAAAAATCAAAGAGAGTAAGCTTGACATAAAAATTGCATTTGTAGTTTAATGTAATTGTATTGCTTTGTAATGTATCAAAATCACATTCTTTCCTTTTTCTTTCTTTTTTTTTTTTTTTACTGTAAGCTCAAGAGCCGCTGAGGAAGGATGGCTATACCTGATTAAAATCTAAAAGCCACTAAGCCACAAATGCATTGTCAACACAGTGACACTGTAGTTTAAAAAGGGCATATGAACTTCAGACTAGGAGAGTGAGAGAAACCCAGCAGCCAGAATCCCTGCTGATGGAGAATGAAATATTTTATAGAATGAAGGTAATTTTTTTTTATTAGGGGTAGTGATTGAGAGATGACACTCAGAGATCTTAGTAACAAGCCCCTGCCTATCCTTTCCCTGAGAATTCCTGGTCAGAAAAAGCTAGAGTGCCATGGTATGTCTGTGACAACCTGGATGTTCCCAGCCAGCCCATGGACTACCGAGGCCTCCAGGAAAAAGACCTGTAAGGCTTATCTCCCAGTTTTCTCCAGTCCCAAGAAGGATGAATGCAGCTCCGAATTGCTCAGGATTAAGAATATTTTTAAACAGAGGCTGTATCAGTGGATAGAAGCTTTCACTATGTGAAGATAATAAAGCAAAACAGCAGGGAGCTGGGAAGAAGGGCGATCTTTCTTTCCTTTTCTCTCTCTTTGAACTGCTTCTCCTATGCTTCATGAGAGGTAAGACAAGACCCCAGATCTGTTCTCTCTTGGGCTTCACTTCCATCACTGTGTTTCAGGGTAATCCGTGTTGTGATGCTTTCCAGAACCCTTGTAGGAAGAGCTCTTGGTATCTGGGTTTTCTCTCCCTCAAAGCATTCTGTTTCTCTGCCATCATCTGAGAGATGCATGCCTCCTGCACCATCCTCCAAAAACATTGATTATGATGATGATAATGATAACATAATAATAATAAATAATATTAATAAAATCCCAAGGCAAGAAATTGAGCTAGCTCTGAACTAGCCATTGAGAGGGAACTTTCTGACCTGCTCTTTCTCCAGCCTCTTTTCTAGTCTTCTGCATGTATCTAGACTAGGTCACTATCAAATTGCATTGAGACTTAGGACCCAAGCCCTTAACTACTAAAAAAAGTATTTCTTGGCCAAGGGCAATCTCTAGTCTAGACTTCTCCTCTGAACTCCACAACTCCAAGGCCTGTCTCATCCTTGGTATCTCCATTTGGCTGTCTCATGGGTGCTTCAAACTTAATATGTCCAAACTAAAACTCTCATTCTCCCCACCCAACCTATTTCTATTCCTCTCCATTTTAGTAAAGGGCATCTAGTTGTTAAAGTCAAATTTCGTTATATTTGATCTCTTTCACTTCCTTACTTACCCCATATTTAATCCCTCAACACATCTTGCCAATACCACCTACAAACTTTATCTTGAATTCTCCACTTCTAGACCTGGCCAACCATGTATTATATCTTGTCTTGATTATGAGATAATAAGTGTTGTTTCAAGCCATTACATTTTGTGGTAATTCATTATACAGCAGTAACAAATGCAGTTCCATTATATAAAATGTGTATAATGATACTTAACATGCAGAGCTATTTTGAGGATTAAAAGTAATATAACATGAGCATCTCACATATTATAGGTATTCAATAGAGAGTTGAACCTAAAAATGGAATATATTACTATGGGAAATGGAAACCCACAAAATCTGGGGGTAATCAATAAATGCTTATTGATAGTATGTAAATATTTTCCATCTGGAAAGGGAAATTTAGAAAGTTTCCTGAAAATCTCAAGGAAGAATATATTTTATACACCATCCATGTGTTTCCTATATTTTATATCAGAAAATATAAAAGAATAGTAATACTTTGAACATTCCAGGTTGGAAGAGACTAAAGGCAGGTCACAAGTAAATGCAACATGCGATTCTGGACTGAATCTTGGAAAAAGAGACACCGTAGAAAGATTTGGAAAAATTTTAATGTGTTTCATTGACTCGAAGTTACTATTACATCAATATTGATTTGCTGATTTGGATGGTTGTATTATGGTTATGTAGGTGTCTGTCAAGTCTCTATACCATGTTTTGGAGATTTATATACCACAGTATTTCGGGGAGAATGAGGTATTATGACTGCAACTTGCTCTCAAAGAGCTCAGGAAAAGAATAATAACAATAGATTGAGTGAGAAAGAGAGAAGAAAGAGGGAGGGAGAGAGAAAAGGTGATAAATCTGATAAAGTGTTAGCTGAGGAGTCTAATTGAAAGGGATACAGGAGTTCTTTGTACTGTCGTTATAATTTTTCAGAAAATATAAAGTTACTTCAAAATAAATTATTAAAGCATTTAACATATTATTTTAATTATTCATTCTTATATATTTGATTCATATGACAAGCTGCCGTTGCAGGTTATATAGTGTTTCCTAAAAATTCATATGTTGAAGTCCTAACACTCAGTACCTCAGAATGTGGCCTTATTTGGAAGTAGGGTCAATGAAAATGCAATTGTTAAGTCAAGATGAGGTTGTACTGGAGTAAGACGGGCTCCTAATCCAACATGGCTAGAGTCGTTGTAGAAAGGAAATTTGGTAATAGTCATGCACACAGGGAGAATGCCAGGTGAAGATTAGGACAGAGATTGAGGTGATGCTTCTAGAAGCCAAGGAAGGCCAAAGATTGCCAGCAAACCACCAGAAAGGAGGACAGAGGCATGGAACAGATTCTTTCTTATAACCCTCAGAAAGGACCAACCCTGATGACACCTTGAACTCAGACTTCCAGTCTCCAGAACTGTGAGAAAATAAAGTTTGTTGTTTAAGTCACTTAGAGTATGGTTTATTGTTATAGCAGCCCCAGGAAACTAATAACACTATCTGTAAATATTTAGGGAAATAAAATGGGGAAACTAGAGTACTGCAGTGAGATGAGATGATTGGAAGGGGCATTAAAATTTTTCTCTGGATCAGAAAAAGAGGGAGAGAAGTATCTGGTATTTCCTTACTTGTTCAATGTATATTTATTTTTTATAATGTGACAGGCTCTGTTCTAGCCACAGAGACATAGTAGTCAACTGTCCAGCCAAAGCTCTTGCCCTCTTAGAGCTTATATTCTAATGGAGGGAGATAATAAACCAGTGGAAATAAGTGTTATGAAGAAATGTTGAAAAAAATAGGGTGAAGAGATAAAGAGTAATATAGCCTCTTATTTTAGAGGAGTGAATCTGAGAAGATCTCTCAAAGACAATACAATGAGGGAATGTAAAAGACCTTTCAGAGCTTTGAGGAGAGCAAGTGCATAGCAGAAAGGAATTTGGAGTGTGAAGGAAAAGCAGGAAGGCCTTTGTGGCTGGAGCAGAATAAGAAATGGGAAGAGTAATTAGAGATTGCATTGGAAAAGTAGCCAAGGATGAGATAATGTAGGAACTTTAGATCATGATAAGGATTTTAAATTTTATTCTAAGTGTCAGGCAAAGCCACTTCAGTGTTTTAAGCACTGGGCTGACATGAACAGATTTATATTTTCCTTTTTTTTTTTTTTGATGTAGACTACTTTTAAAGTCTTTATTGAATTTGTTACAATATTGCTTCTGTTTTATGTTTTGTTTTTTTGGCCGCAATCCATGTGGAATTTTAGCTCCCCAACCAGGGGTTGAACCCGCACCCCCTGCATTGGAAGGCAAAGTCTTAACCATTGGAACACCAGGGAAGTCCCCAGATTTATATTTTCAAAGGGTCCCTCTGGTTTCTCTGAACAGAAATTAGGAGGGGTTGCACAGGAGTGCGGATACCCCTTAGGGAACTGTGCTCCAGAGCTACTCTACTTCTTTCCATCCTGGGTCCCTACAGCCTGACCTTTCTGTGCTGCATCAAAAATTTCTTTGACTTCTGGCTTCCAGTTGTGTTCAGCCAGTGGGAGCCACTGAGAGAAAACTGAGAGGAGAGTGAAGTCTGTATATTTAATTCCTCAGCTTCCTACTTGCAAAGTTTCTGAAGATTGACTGCATCTCTCTACCAAGGGCCACAACTACTGTCAAGTAGCCCCTAATTTCTCTAATTTTGGTTCCAACTCCCTCTGTTTATCGACTCAGGTCTTTGAGTGGAAATGCTTCCCCATTAATAACTAGTTCTGAGTTATAAAACTTATCTCTGTTGTTTACCCTAACCCACACTTTACCTTTCAAAATAATCTCTTTAGGGCTACCCTGGTGGTGCAGTGGTTGAGAGTCTGCCTGCCGATGCAGGGGACATGGGTTCGTGCCCTGGTCTGGGAAGATCCCACATGCCGTGGAGCGGCTAGGCCTGTGAGCCATGGCCGCTGAGCCTGCACGTCCGGAGCCTGTGCTCCGCAACGGGAGAGGCCACAACAGTGAGAAGCCCGCGTACTGCAGAAAAGCAAACAAAAAAAGACACAAATTGTTCTTTAAAATAATCTCTTTATTAAATTCTCTCCTAGTTCATCAGTTTGAGTATACTGTCTTTCATGCATGCCAGACCCCTGCCAGACAGAGGAATGTTACAGTAATCTGATGTTGTCTTAGAGTAGAGTGGTCTCAGTTAAGGTAAAAAGAAGTTAGATCTAGAATGTATTTGCAAAGTAAGTTAATGGTATTTTTCTTAATTTATTTATTTTATTTATTTATTTTTGGCTGCATTGGGTCTTTTTTGCTGCACACAGGCTTTCTCTAGTTGTGATGAGCAGGGCTACTCTTCACTGCAATGCACAGACTTCTCATCACGGTGGCTTCTCTTGTTGCGGAGCATGGGCTATAGGCATGTGGGCTTCAGTAGTTGTGGTGCATGGGCTCGGTAGTTGTGGCTCAAGGGCTCTAGAACGCAGGCTCAGTAGTTGTGATGCACAGGTTTAGTTGCTCCACAGCATGTGGGATCTTCCTGGACCAGGGCTCAAACCTGTATCCCCTGCTCTGGCAGCCAGATTCTTATTCACTGTGCCACCAGGGAAGCCTGAGTTAATGGTATTTGATGAAGGCTAGACTGAGGGAGGTGTAAGAGAACTGAAAAAGGATGATTTTAAATATTTGGCTTGAATGTCTAGAGCACAGAGGAGAATTTAAAAGCAGCTTTTGCAAGGAGGAAATAGTTTAGTTGCATGCATGACACATTTGGAATGTTTGTTATATATTCAAATTCGAATGCTGAGTGTGTAGTTTGAGCTCAAGAGAAAGGTCAGTGTTGGAACTACAGAGCTTCTAATTCCAGGCAAAGTGGAGTAACAGGGGCTGAGTTTACCTTTTCATCTAAACCAACAAACATGTTGCAAACATATCTGAAGCAACAATTTTTAACACAGCTGATATCAGGCAATGAAGGACAGCAATACTGGAGAGACAAGAAACCAATGAGCTGAGTTGTATTATTTCCATAACTTACTTTCTTGGGAGAGTTTACATGCTGTGGTACAAGGAGGGGAAAACAAGTAGAGCCCGGCTGACTCTCTGAGTTGAGTAGATGGAGCTGAGAGTCCTGGAAGATCAAGGAGGTAGAGTTCACAGGACAGCATATTGAAGAGGAGAAAGCTGCACAGAGAAGGAATTTCAGAGATATGCATAAGATCCCCTCAAATATTTAGCAAGGTACAGATTAGTGTATGTATGCGAGGAAATTTTCTAAGGCTGGGGAAAGAACTACTTGAAGGGTACTTGAAACTCATACAGGGCAAAAGTAGTGTGTGCCCTCACTAACCAGGTTGAAAAACCCTCATGATTCATGGGGCATGGGTAGACTACTTAGAAAGGTCTTACCTCAGCAGCAAAGATTAATAAACCCTTGGGTGAGCTCTGGCTTGGCCTTACCTAACAAATCTTAAAAGCAGGATTTGAAAGGATCAAATTGTTTGCAAGTAACGGTGTCCCAGAGCAAAGCTCAAGAATACTCGTAGGAACCCACAGACATAGAAAACAAACTATGGTTACCTAAGGGGAAAGATGAGGGCAGGGATAAATTAGGAATTTGGGAGTAACGTATACACACTACAAGTATATATAACTGAATTGCTTTGCTGTACACCTGAAACTAACACAACATTGTAAATCAACTATACTTCAATAGATAGATGATAGATAGATAAAAAGAATAATTGTAGGAATAAAATATATCCAGTACCCAACAAGTTAAAATTTACAAAGACGCCTAAAGAGGAGAAAAAACAATCAATCTAAACCAACTAAGATAGACACATATGTTAGGATTATGAGACAAAGACATTAAAGCAGTTATTTTAACTGTATCCCATATGTTCAAAAAGTTATAGAGACACAGAAAATTAAGGAGGACTCAAATAAAACTTCCAGACATATAAACTACTATGTCAGAGATAAAAATTACACTGGATGGGATTGATGACAGATTTGATATTATAGAAGAAAAGATTAGTGAACTTGAAGCCATAGAAACCATGAAAAATTGACATGTACACATTGCTAAATTTAAAATAGATAACCAACAAAGACCTACTATATAACATAAGGAACTCTGCTCAATATTCTATAATAACTTGAATGGGAAAAGAATTTGAAAAATAATAGATACATGTATATGTATAATAACTGAATCACTTTGCTGTACATCTGAAACTAACACAACATTGGTAATCCACTATACTTCAATATAAAATAAAAATTTTAAAAAAGAAACAAAGGAGAAAAAATTAGTGAAAAGAGAATTATTGAGTGGAATACTTTCAAATGGCCTAATTTACCTTTAATGGAAGTCCCTAAAGATAGTGGAATAGAAATAATATTAGAAAAAATAATGGACAAAAAATTTCCAAATTTGATGAAAATTATATAAATCCATATATTGGATAAACTCAACAAAACCCTAAGTGCAAGAAATATGAAGAAAAATACAGCTGTGTACATCATAATCTAATTGCTTAAAACCAAGCTTCAAGAAAACATCTTAAACATAGCTAGAGAAAAAAGACCTATTAACCACAGAAGAACAAATATAACAATGACACCAGATTTTTCATTAGAGACCATATAAAGGAGAAGACAGAGGAGTAACATCTATAAAGTGTTGAAATGAAGTATGCAAACATAAAATTAACAATCAACAACTTACAGATAATTTAAAACTATGGAACCCAGGAAGCAAAAGGAAAAGGAAAGTCAAACAGGGGAAGAATAAGTATTAATGTAAAAAGGCCAATAGTAAAGAAGTGAAGTTGATTGGAAAGACTTTGAAGCTGACCTTTGAAGAACTAACCACTGCCTATTTATGTACTTGGGCAATAAATGAGTGATAATATAACTTAAGTCAAAGTAAGACATATTGGTATGGGATCAGTTTACAATTATTGCGGGGGAAAGATTTCACTAATACTTTCATCTTCATGCTCAGAGGGGCCATACTAGGTAGTCTTTGCTGTTTTGGCCATTGTTAGAGAGGACATTTTCCTTTCGATTTTTTCTCTCTCACATCTCCACAAGGTTATACAGTGTTCAGCAGGTCCATGGAGGCCTTAAAATGGTTTTTATTTGAAAATTATTCCTAAAAATTCCTAAATTCATTCAGTTTGCTCAAAGATAAAGTTTTCTATTTTAAGATAATTTGGAATTTGTTTTGCAAATGGTGAATGGTGTGACTTAGAAGTAAATTCTGAAAGGAAAAGCAATTGAGAAAGATACTTGAGTTCATTGTGATTGTCCCTGGGGTGTGAGATGTTGAAAAAGAGAAGAGTAAGGGACAGTAAGGGAGAGAGAAGAGAAAAAATAACACAGGCTGGTGGGTACCACAAAGCCATACTTTGCACTACATAATTAAAACAAGAACAAACAGGAAGATAAGGTCTGTGGGTCTTGCTTCGGTCTGTGGCTTAAAGAAGGAAAGAGGCTGGAGTAGAAGAAAAAAACAATGATTTTAAGCATATCGGACTCCTTATTTTCAAATTTGAAAATATGAATATGCTATTTTAAACTACTCTTCATACTGAGTGAAGTCAAAACAGAAACTTACCTGTATTCTCTATTCACTTTCTCAATGTCCCGAATGATAGTTTTGTTTCTCTGAAATTATACTATTCTTCTCTAATTTGTCTGACAATAGACATATTTTATAGCATATTTTTAACCATTCCATCACTAGGGAATTCTACCAATATGTAATTTGAAAGCAAAGCGATTATATCACTTTGCCTGTGACATATTATACCTTTCTCTTCTTTGTCTAATTTTCTATTTCTCCCTCCCTCTCCTGCTCTCTTTCCCTCCCTCTCCCTCTATCTCTCTGATCTCTATGTCTTAATTTTACAGTGAAAAGAAAATCATTTATGTGACATTAGAGCCAAAACAGGTCTCTTGCAAGAGGTCTTTCCGTTGCAAGAGGATGCAAAGGGTAAAGAACAGGGCTAGCAATCTCCCATTATATTATGTGAGTGTAACTCTTCACAGAGTTTCCTTTCTTTCACTAGCAGCAAACATGACCAGAATTGTAGAGACTTGTACATTTAGAGACCATCTCTAAAAAGAGTCACGCTTTTATTGGTTCAGCTGAAAAGATACCACATTAGATTCTTTAGTGGTAATTCCCTAAGACAAAGAGAGGAAATTCCACTTTTTAAACACTGAAAATAGCTCCAGGATGAACCTATTTTAGAAAATTATGGTTGTTTTAAAGCATTGGAGGTTTTTGTTATTGTTGTTTGTTTGTTTTTTGCCTTACCACACAGCTTGCAGAATCTTAGTTCCCAGACCAGGGATTGAACCCAGTCCCTTGGCAGTGAAAGCCTAGATTCCTAACCACTGGGCCGTCAGGGAATTCCCTGAAGTTTTATTTTTTTAATCATCCATTGTTTAAATCTAACCTCTGGAATTATTGTAGAGAAAATTTGTATAGTCTGTTACACATGGTGATGGTACACCCCACCAGATGTCCTCATGGCCAAATGTTTTCAATAGCAATTGCAGGAGGCAGGGGTATATAGATTACCACTGGGCAATCTCTCAGTCATCTTGTATGTAACTCATGATTTGTTAAAATAAATTGGATGTTTTACTGGGTACCAATTGTTTTAAAGCATTGAAATAAAATTGTGCAAATGTATACTGTGTCTAAATATACACATTTTCAACCATTTTAGTCTTTGGGTTAAAAATACCTGATGTCCCAAAATAATTTCACGTCTCAGATATTTTACATTTTGAATTCATCTCTAATGAAATATAATGAACAATTTCCTCCATGCTGCCTTACATAAACAAACTCTATTGATTATTTCATTGGAAACAGTGCAGCCAGCTCTAACCCCCTGCAGAATTTTTCTTTTTTTTGGTGGGGAGGGGAAAGTGAGGACAGTTTTCACTGGAACAAAATGAACCATTGAGTTGTGAATCTGAACAGTGCTTCTTGTGCAGACACTACGATGAATGTTCTAACAGAACCAGGGCTAGACTTCCAAGACAATATACCCACCAGCAAGTTCAAAGTCACAGTGTCACTTTCAGAGTTAAAATGAGATACATGGATACACAGGGGTAACTCATAATTTGACATTTGTTCAAACTGATATTCTTTGAATACAAACATGTATTAGCAGATGGGTGGAACACTGAGAGGGCAAGAGCAGTATTGGTTCAGAAATCAGCATCTTCTCAAATGTTTAGAGTCACTTAGCTTGCATTCCCCACTCAAGGAACAAAGTCTCTTTAGCAGGCATTTTAGAAGAAAAGAAATGTTCCTTAGAGGGACCCCTCTTTACAAAGCATTTTAGAGGCTATCAAGTGGTCATTTCCTCCTTAAACCAGTCTTCTGGAGGTCATGCTTCCTATCATTTCTGGTTCATGAACATTCTTTCATGAATATTATTTATCACCTACTTCATTTCAGGCACCTGTTTGTCTGGGGCTACAGGGGTTAACAAGGGGCATATCATTGGCATTTCTTCCAGTCATCTGCAGTTCCCTCTGTAAGGAGTTCTGGAAGATGCCATTTGCTACAGCTCCAAGCATTTTCAGTCACATTGCAGTGGCCTCGTGACATTTTAGTGCCAGGTGCTAGTTCTGCTGGTTTATTCCTTCTTCTGTCTCTGAACATACTAAGTCCCCATGGACAGAAAGAACTTGACCTTCAGAAGGCCATTCACATATTTCCTCCCTGCCAATCTAATTTGAAATGAGCTCAAACTTTAAGATTGGCAGCCCTTGTTTCTGGTCCTCTTTCTAGTGTGTCATCTTGGGGTTTTTTTAAGACACAAAACTTAATAGAAATTTTGTTTGTAGTTCTTATGGTCTCAGTATGAGCTGAGCTAGAACACACTGCAGCACCCAGAAGCAGCCCAGTTCTGGGGGCTGGGAAAAGGGGGCAGTCAGAGTGCACGTCCTAGGAGACCCATTCTTCCTTAGTGCTTGGGGGTTGGGGATGTCACCTTCTTCCTCTTCCCTCCTCTGGGATCCAGGAGGGAGAGCAGATGGAATCTTAGGCTTGGGGCTTCTCTTCCACACCACACACCACTCTGAGTCCCCACGTTGGAGGAGAACTAAGGCATCTCAGGAAAGAAGGCAACAGAGGAAGGCAAAGATGTCAATCAAGAAAGATGAAGGAAAGAGGTGAGGGCTGAAGGACAATCAGAGGCAAAACACCCATTACAAGAAAAAAGCAGGGGACAAACAACGTAGAAATGATCTACAATTCCTGTGTTTTACTAACAACTTGAAGCTGGCCTAGTAAAGCTCCATGATATCAGATGGCAAGGAAGGCACCCAGGGTTCAGGAAGGCTTGAGATCTGAGCTTCTCTTGACTGTGTGGTCGGGCTGTGTGGGGCATGAGGGTTTGCAGACTTGTACTGCATCTTCCCTTCCCAGAAGGCATGAAAAGACAGGTGGGATTTTCTGTGGCCCCTGTTGAACTCACCTCTGGTCAGCTGCTCCTTTGATAACATCAGTATTACTGGGGAAAGATTTGCAATAGGTTTATAGATTTAAAATCTGTCACTTCAGTGAAACTCAGGAACAGTAAAACAAACATCAATAAACAAAAACTGGAAGCCTGTTCCGCCCTTCTATTTTGAAGAGTTCAGAGCAGATAGACAGTGGTCTGCATAGCAGGTGTTTCAGAGGTGGTAGAAATGCTATTTACTGAATCATATTGTTTCTTTTATAGATTATAATACCGCCAGACACTTTTTTTTTTTTTTTTTTGCTGAGAATGAACCAATTTTGGAGCTTTCTCAAGCAGTCCTTTAGCACAAAAATGCATTGTTTTATGTTTTGTTGTTTCAAGAACTAGTTTCCATGCACGATTTTAACCTTAAAGCAAAGGTTAATTTACTCCATTTAGATCATGTACTAATAGTAGCTATTTTTGATTACCTTGACTTAATGGCAGAATCATAAAACAAGTTTTAAAATCTGAAACGTAAAAAAAAATTTCATTCTATAAAGGGAGGCTTTTTTTTTCACATTTGTTTATCTGTACTTCTTGGTTTGATTTGAAGAGAACAAAAGTGCAGTACACTTATAAACTAGCAAAAGTGGACTTTCTTTCTTCTTGAGAAAGTAAATCAAAGGTATTCTTAGGCCCGAGGGAAATGTGTTCTGTATAAATTTTTAGCTAAAGCATACCTCAGTGATTGGCCATTTATAAAAAATGCAATAAGACATGAATATTAGAACTGAGTCATCTACTCATGTCTTCCCTCCTGACTTGCACTCATTGTCTCTCGCGATACCCCTATTCTTCCTCTCTTCCCTGACTCCAACAAAATGGACTTTTTCCCCCTGATTTCACATTCATCACTACATTTACCTTGAACTAAAAGGTTAAATACAGAGGTGAAGATTTAAAGGCTGGGCTGGGCCACAGCATTGGGAATATAAATTATCAACCACATGACAACTGTTAACAAGTTTCAAAGACATCGTGTCTGTTTAACAGCTAGGTAGCTAACTATACTTATCTAGACATGCCTGGGGTTTTTATTCTTTGTTGTATATAAACAGGGATGGGGACTGGGGAAGAGAAGTATTTTCAATATGGCAATTATTCTTCAATCCTTTCATTGTTCTTCCATATGCTGTGATGTTCTGCCTCCTAAATTCTGGAAACAACTATAAAGATTTGACAGGAATGCCTTTCATGCAAACAGATGGAGTTACTGAAAGAATAAATAAAGATAGTCAGTGAAAGTTTCATGCAGAAGCAGCATACCTTCTTGAGATAACCAGGATGGGCTGATGAATATTATTAACACCACAAATTACAAAATCTTGTAAAAACATCAATATTATATTCTGCTTTAAGATAAGAAAAAATCTATTATAATCCCGTGAAGTTTAAGGGGTGTAGTTAGTGAATTCTAAAAGTTTAAGAAAGTATACCTATGAAACTGACACATGACCTCTGAAAATAAAGCAGCCAAATGATCCCAGTATCCTTCTGGCTCCATGGCATAAATACTGAAATGTAGTGTAGCTGGTAGAAAAGCTTCTATGCTCACCAAATATTGTCTCATATTCACAGATGAACAGAAGTTCCTGCACCCCAGAGACTGTTGGACCAATAAGTCAGACCTATACTATGGGCAGATTGCATTAGGTTGGTGTGTGTGTGTGTGTATGTGTGTGTGTGTGTGTGTCTGTGTGCATGCACACATGCAATATTATTGACTCAAATTGTTTAATTAAATTTAAACCATTCCATGCACTCACCACAGTGCCATATTCCCAGTATGTTAAGAGAAAGTAAACACCAATTAAGGTTGATGAGATGGATGGATACCAAGAAATGATTGACTGCTTCCATGATGTGGAAAATGGTGTAATCAATGCATTGATATCTCTGCAAATAGATATCTGGAAAAAAACAAATACTTCTGTGAACATCCATGCCTAAGAGCTCAAGTTAGAATCAGGATATTGTATAAATGCCAAATGGTATGTAGTTCATTTTCAAATTTTACCATGAAAGTAAAATATCTGAAATTCACAACTGTCTTCTAAAACTACATAGGCATATAAGAAATGAAAGATTTTGTCATTTTGTAATTATTATGCTACTGAATGTTAACAAATGAATGATATAAACAAGATGTACTTTTTCAATAGTTTTTGTCCCAGCCTGATAAATTTGTATGCTTGCCTCTCCGTAGTGTGAGGGAAGGAAATGTTCAAATATTTCAAAGCATAGAAAACTCACATCAAATAAATAATGAAGAGAAGATATTAAGATTGTGAATTAAAAGTACAAGAAATATACTTTATGAAAGGAGAATATTTCTTGGATTGCCTGAGCATATGTGGGTAGGACCTCATTTTCATGGTTACTCCATACTATGTAAAACAGCAGGTTTTAAAGACAATGTAACTGCATTGATCTGTTTCCATAGATACATGTAATTGCCATGTAGTATTTTTTTATTGAAGTATAGTTGAGTTACAATATTGTGTTACTTTTAGGTGTACAATGCAGTGATATATATATCACTGATATATATATATATAATATTTTTTTTTCAGATTCTTTTCCCTTATAGGGTATTACAAAAATGAGTAGAGTTCCTTGTGCTATACAATAGGTCCTTGTTGGTTATCTCTTTTATATAGGGAGTGTGTATTTTAGAAAACCCTTCATATGTAATTGTCTATGAACTGACAAACAATCACATTATGGGAGAATTTTAATACATATATTTATTTTACATAACATTCCTAGATTAAAAAAGAATATGGGCACCGGAGTGATATGTTTGTAATGTTCACTTGTGATCCTATGAAGATTTTTGTGTATTTAACAGGGTATAAATGCGAGTTATGCTAACACACCACAAAGAAATCATGGCAACGTGCATCTGTATTTAAGGAAGGACTCCCAAAATTTGCACCTGTAAATACCTGTTGGCAAGAAATATGGAGGATGGAATGTCCTATAATTATCAATTAAGCTCATCTTGTTTAGTGTATCATTTAAAGCTTGTGTTTCCATATTTATTTTCATCTTGGATGATCTCTCCATTGGTGAAAGTGGGATGTTAAAGTCCCCTACTATGATTGTGTTATTGTCTATTTCCCCTTTTGTGGCTGTTAGTATTTGCCTTATGTATTGAGGGGATCATGGAACATTCTCCAAGATAGATCATATCTTGCGTCACAAATCAAGCCTTGGTAAACTTAAGAAAATTGAAATCATATCAAGTATCTTTTCCGACTACAATGCTATGAGACTAGATACCAATTACAGGAAAAAATCTGTAAGAAATACAAACACATGGAGGTTAAACAACACATTACTTAATAACCAAGAGATCACTGAAGAAAGCAAAGAGGAAATCAAAGAATACCTAGAAACAAATGACAATGAAAACACGGTGACACAAAACCTATGTGATGCAGCAATAGCAGTTCTAAGAAGGAAGTTCATAGCAATACAATCCTACCTCAAGAAACAAGAAACATCTCAAATAAACAACCTAAACTTACACCTAAAGTAATTAGAGAAAGAAGAACAAAAAACCCCAAAGGTAGCAGAAGGAAACAAATCATAAAGTTCAGATCAGAAATAAATGAAAAAGGAATGAAGGAAACAATAGCAAAGATCAATAAAGCTAAAAGCTGGTTCTTTGAGAAGATAAACAAAATTGATAAACCATTAGCCAGACTCATCAAGAAAAAAACGGAGAAGACTCAAATCAATAGAATTAGAAATGAAAAAGGAGGAGTAACAACTGACACTGCAGAAATACAAAAGATCATGAGAGATTACTACAAGCAACTCTATGCCAATAAAATGGATAATCTGGAAGAAATGGACAAATTCTTAGAAATGTACAACCTTCTAAGACTGAACCAGGAAGAAATAGAAAATATGAACAGACCAATCATAAGCACTGAAACTGAAACTGGGATGAAAAATCTTCCAACAAAGTAAAGCCCTGGACCAGATGGCTTCACAGGTGAATTCTATCAAACATTTAGAGAAGAGCTAACACCTATCCTTCTCAAACTCTTTGAAAATAAAGCAGAGGGAGGAACACTCCCAAACTCATTCTACCAGGTCACCATCACTCGGATACCAAAACCAGACAAAGATGTCACAAAACTACAGGGCAATATCACTGATGAACATAGATGCAAAACTCCTCAACAAAATACTAGCAAACAGAATCCAACAGCACATTAAAAGGATCATACACTATGATCAAGTGGGGTTTACCCCAGGAATGCAAGGATTCTTCAATATACGCAAATAAATCAATGTGACAAACCATATTAACAAACTGAAGGAGAAAAACCATATGATCATCTCAATAGATGCAGAGAAAGCTTTCGACAAAATTCAATACCCATTTTTGATAAAAACCCTCCAGAAAGTAGGCCTAGAGGAAACTTTCCTCAACATAATAAAGGCCATATATGACAAACCCACAGCCAATATCATCCTCAATGGTGAAAAACTGAAACCATTTCCACTAAGATCAGGAACAAGACAAGTTTGCCCACTCTCACCACTCTTATTCAACATAGTATTGGAAATTTTAGCCACAACAATCAGAGAAGAAAAAGAAATAAAAGGAATCCAAATCAGAAAAGAAGAAGTAAAGCTATCACTCTTTGCAGATAACATGATACTATACGTAGAGAATCCTAAAGATGCTACCAGAAAACTACTAGAACTAATCAATGAATCTGGTAAAGTAGCAGGATACAAAATTAATACACAGAAATCTCTTGCATTCCTATACACTAATGTTGAAAAATCTGACAGTGAAATTAAGGAAACACTGCCATTTACCATTGCAACCAAAAGAATAAAATATCTAAGAATAAACCTACCTATGGAGACAAAAGACCTGCATGCAGAAAATTATAAGACACTGATGAAAGAAATTAAAGATGATACAAATAGATGGAGAGATATACCATGTTCTTGGATTGGAAGAATCAACATTGTGAAAATGACTCTACTACCCAAAGCAATCTAAAGATTCAATGCAATCCCTATCAAACTACCACTGGCATTTTTCACAGAACTAGAACAAAAATTTCAAAATTTGTTTGGAAACACAAAACACCCCAAATAGCCAAAGCAATCTTGAGAAAGAAAAACGAAGCTGGAGGAATCAGGCTCCCTGACTTCACACTATACTACAAAGCTACAGTAATCAAGACAGTATAGTACTGGCACAAAAACAGAAATATAGATCAATGGAACAGGATAGAAAGCCCAGAGATAAAACCCACACACATGTGGTCACCTTATCTTTGATAAAGGAGGCAAGAATATACAGTGGAGAAAAGACAGCCTCTTCAATAAGTGGTGCTGGGAAAACTGGACAACTACATGTAAAAGAATGAAATTAGAATACTCCCTAACACCATACACAAAAATAAACTCAAAATGGATTAGAGACCTAAAGGTAAGGCCAGACACCATCAAACTCTTAGAGGAAAACATAGGCAGAACACTCTATGACATAAATCACAGCAAGATCCTTTTCGACCCACCTCCTAGAGAAATGTAAATAAAAACAAAAATAAACAAATGCGACCTAATGAAACTTAAAAGCTTTTGCACAGCAAAGAAAATCATAAACAAGATGAAAAGACAACCCTCAGAATGGGAGAAAATATTTGCAAATGAAGCAACTGACAAAGGATTAGTCTCCAAAACATACAAGCAACTTATGCAGCTCAATATCAAAAAAACAAACAATTCAATCCAAAAGTGGGCTGAAGACCTAAATAGACATTTCTCCAAAGAAGATATACAGATTTCCAACAAACACATGAAAGAATGCTCAACATCATTAATCATTAGAGAAATGTAAATGAAAACTACAATGAGATATCATCTGACACCAGTCAGAATGGCCATCATCAAAAAATCTACAAACAATAAATGCTGGAGAGGGTGTGGAGAAAATGGAACCCTCTTTCACTGTTGGTGAGAAAGTAAATTGATACAGCCACTATGGAGAACAGTATAGAGGTTCCTTAAAAAACTAAAAATAGAACTACCATACAGCCCAGAAATCCCACTACTGGGCATATACCCTGAGAAAACCATAATTCAAAAAGAGTCATGTACCAAAATGTTCATTGCAGCTCTATCTACAATAGCCAGGACATGGAAGCAACTTAAGTGTGCATCAACAGATGAATGGATAAAGAAGATATTACACGGATATACAATGGAATATTAGCCATAAAAAGGAATGAAACTGAGTTTTTGTAGTGATGTTGATGGACCTAGAGACTGTCATACAGAGTGAAGTAAGTCAGAAAGAGATAAACAAATACCGTATTCTAACACACATATATGGAATATTAAAAAAAAAAAAAGAAAAGAAAATGGTCAGAAGAACTTAGGGGCAAGATGGGAATAAAGATGCAGACCTACTAGAGAATGGACTTGAGGATATGGGGAGGGGGAAGTGTAAGCTGGGACAAAGTGAGAGAGTGGCATGGACATATATACACTACCAAATGTAAAATAGATAGCTAGTGGGAAGCAGCTGCATAGCACAGGGAGATCTGCTTGGTGCTTTGTTACCACCTGGAAGGGTGGGATGGGGAGGGTGGGAGGGAGGGAGGTGCAGGAGGGAGGAGATATGGGGACGTGTGTTTATGTATGGCTGATTCGCTTTGTTGTAGAGCAGAAACTGACACACCATTGTAAAGCAATTATACTCTAATAAAGATGTTTAAAAAAAAAAAAGAAACATGGAGGAATGAAGGAACGAGGCTTGTTTACAATTAGATATCTTCATAATTCCATAATCATTTATTCCACAATCTAGATGGCTGCAGAAAGAACCATTTCCTGAATGGCACACAGTGTGTGAGTGTGAGAAGCCCCTGGGTTAGCGATACTGGAAGTTCAGATCACACAGCCCATTTACCTGCTTTTTCACTGTTTTCCCTTCAGCTGTGTGAGCTATTTTATTTTGATGTTTTAAATACCAGGCTCCTTAAGATAAAATGTGACTGGGTCTTTTGGGGTGCTTCCTGGCATGGATCCTTTTTGCAAAATGGATGTGTGTTAATAATAGATGCTATCAATATTATAAAGCTACAACTGGGCTCCTACCTTTAGCGACAGTTTAGGAAGAATTACTGACCTCCATTTTGGTAGCCTCCCAAGCTGAGTACTGGCCAACCTAGAGGGGCAAGTGGAAAGAAAAACTATTAAATAGAGCCTGAAACTATTGCTATATAAGACCAAGTTGCTGCTGCTGTCCAAGTCAGCTTTTAAAACTAAATAGAAGCAATATATTTTTAGTCTTTTCATTTGCTTCTGCCTGGTAGTTGCGTGAACATTCTCCTGTTTGAACCACAGAATAATCTCCTCATACCTCACTGGGATGTCTGGTAATATTTATAATTTAGAACATCATATTAAGAATAACGGCCTGCTGACATTGTTCTCGTAACACCCATCGCCATACTTTCTGAAATATAAGTCCTAGAGAACCAGCTGCTGGAGACGGTGTCCAGGGCTTCTTTTGTGAAGATGACAGATTGCTCTAATACATAACTGACATGCAGTGTAATTTCTAAAAAAAAAAAAATCTAATCTCATGCTGCATGTGAAAGGCATATACAGGACTTCCCCAAAGGGCAAACAAAAAAAATTTCAAAGAGGGAAAAAAAGAAAATTTTATGAAACATTTTTCACAGCATTTTTCTGAAGCCACAGCAAGGAGAAAAAGTTATCATCCTGTCATGAAAAATAGATCTAAAACAAGCAGTGGCTGTAGAAGGTTGTGAAAATGTGATGGAGGCATCCGAAGAGACTAGGGCAACACTTTTGGAATAGTAAGCAGATGGGTTAGACAAATTCGACAATAGTTAACGTCTAATTGAAGACTGCTCAGAAAAGCCATCACTGGCTTGCCTGTGCCTTTTTACAGAGCACGCACTCACCCATTAGTCTGGGCTGAGCAGCCCTGACACTCAGATAACTTGACTTCGCCCCTCTCAACTTTGAGAGTCACCCTAAGGTTACTAATACCAGATAGGATTAAGGAGGATAGGGTATCCACATCTCACTGTCTCTTCTCCCTCTTGACACAATAGGTTAACACTAGAAGATTTTATGACCTCACTTTTCATTTGGAAAGAGGTGGACTATTTGTAGCTGTATGAAAACACAGTGTTGCTTTTCTATTATAAATACGACGTAGGCAAATGTTTAAAATAGGTATATGGATCAGCCTTAAATGGATATTTTAAATGCAGCCACTGAGGGGAAAGTGTCTGTATCTGTAATATTGCTTCGATGCAAATTTCCAAATGTTTCTCAAGGACAATTTTGGGTCAACAAACATAAGAGGAAGATAGCAGAGAGTGTAAGAACCAGGCATAACAGGCAAGAACTATGCAAATCTACCCCCACTCAGGGATCTGCTGGATCTCTGAAACCCAAACTTGAACTTTAAAATCTATTTATTTCCCATAGCCTCATGGACTGACACCAGAGACTGGTGACGTCACATATATTACCAAAAACTGATGGAACTGTGGGAGGATAGAAATGGAAGCCACAGACCTCTCAACCTCTTCAACCACAAGGCTTGCAATCTGTTGAGGGTTGAGCTTGTATCTTTCCAGCTGTCTCCTTGAAATGAAATTATTTTCATCAGAAAGTAGAAATGTTCAGTGTTTGCAAGGAGTACAAGGTGACTTGTGGGAAGTGTTTTTCTTTAAAAAAAATTTAATCTAACAAAAAAAAGATAGGTGGATCAGAGGACTTTGATAACAATGACAATAAAGAGGTTAGGAAGCCTCTTCTAAATACTAAAGAAGTTATGAAAGGCATGACATTTCCCTCCAAACTAGACCCCAAGTTTATTTTTGATTCCCTCCTTCTGGTGTGGTCTCTCATTAACAGAGGAAAAGCCAACTGTGAAGCCCCAGAGCAAAGTTTCGTTTGGCACCTTAATTCAATGCAGATGTATGTCGAGCCAATGTGCCTGGCGGCGTGGAGGAGATGGAGGAGAGGCAGCCACAAAAGGGCAGGAAAATAGACAAGAAAGAAGGGGCATGATTAGCAACCTCATGGATAGATAGACCTCCGGCCAGACGTAGTGGAGTCCTCTTCACGTCCAGGTGTGTCAGCT
Organism: Aethalodelphis obliquidens; assembly: GCF_003676395.1. NCBI lineage: Eukaryota > Metazoa > Chordata > Mammalia > Artiodactyla > Delphinidae > Aethalodelphis > Aethalodelphis obliquidens. Next base: position 27,534,118 of record NW_020837961.1, on the reverse strand, counting down.
CCCTTCTTGACCAAGCCTGTACCTGGAACTGTTGATCTGGGTTCATCTTTAGATTCCTGTTCACCTCAGAAGCAAGTTCCATCATGAACAGCAGGCTGTGAGATACAAGAGAACTAAAAATCCTGCTCATCCATAAACCTGACAAGCAGTATTGCAATATTTAAGACATTCACAGCTACTTTTTCCCAAAATAATAATATCAAAAAGGAAACAGTTTTCACATTTCACAGACACAAAGTTTAGATGACCCCTTTGGGAAAATCCATATTGTAACGATGCCAATTCTTGCCAAATCAGTTTGTATCTTCAAAATGCAATCCCCAAACAAAATCCGTGTGGAATTTGTTTCATAACTTTGAAAAAATGATTCAAAAATACATTTGAAAAAAATAAACAGTGGGGAACTGTCCAAAATAATGAAAAAGAAGAATTAAATGCTGAAACAAGTAGGCTTATTCTATTCGAAGAGCCAATAACTAAAAAACAGTGTGATATTGGCATAAGAATCAAGGGAACAGAACAGATAACCCTAAAACAGATCCTGGAATTCAAGAGTCAGAAAACACCACAAACTACTGGTTTTGGTTAATTGGTCATTTGGGGCAAAATAAATTGTGTTTTTACTTTTCATCAGATAGATAGATAGATACAATCTGAACCGTATTACAAGAATTGAGTGTTACAAATAAATCTTTAAAAATTATAAGAAAGTACTGGTGAATGCTAAAGTAATCTCAGGATGTGAGAAAAAATTTAAAGCACAAAAGCAATTGAAGAGTTTGCCTCTTGGAGCTAGATAGCTGAGCATTACATGTTATTTGTTGTCATAAAAATAAAAATCACTATGAGAATTTGAATAACCAAGTGAAAATGTGTAGCATGCTAGGAATTATCAACTAGCCATAACATAGAGGTGAAAAGACTGACCACATGCCTGACCCAAAGGCTGTATATACAACTGGTCTGTGACTGTCATGTTATGAAACTAGCCAAATTTGAAACACAAATGAGAAGCTCAGATTTTTAGTTAGTGATTTTCTCAGAGTCATGGAGATCACCAGTTGTAGGACCCATACTCTACAGTAAAAGTAGATACCTAAAGGAAGCAGAGATTAAAAGCAGGGCTGAATTCCGTGGTTATTAATTGTTCACCAAGCATTTCTGAATAATATCCTGAAGTCATTGATAACTGAGTCCAGGATCCAGCTTAGTAAATTATTCAAAGTTTCCTACTGACTTACAAGGTTTTAGTTTGGCAGGAAAGAGGTCCAGACTCTATAATCTGATGTTTAAATATCTGTTAAACCTATAGGTTTAACACATATTTAGCACTTGAATAACTTTTTTTTAAAAAATATCCTATATGTCAAGTTACTGCCTACCTTGTACAAGCCTAAAATTTGCATCAGTTTGAACTTGATTTATAAAATGCAACATACAGAGAAATGATGACACTTACCAAGCTTCCTCTCCTCAGAAAAATAGAAGGAAGGAAGGAAGGAAGTGAGGGAGGGAGGAAGAAAGAAAAAAGAAGAAGAAAGAAAAGAAAGGAAAGGTATTATTATAATAATGATTCTTAGGATGATTATTATAAAACTCAAGCATCTAATTCCAAACGTGGCACATTATAAATGCTCAGTGATAGCTGTCCTTCTTATTAATGAAACAACAGACATTTATGAAGTCTCACCTTTCAGCCATCAGTATCTATCACCGATCTAGTCAACTTGGGGAAGCCTATATAATGTCAAAGGGACTCTGCATTCACAGTTCTCATCACAATCTTAGTTTATGAAATATAAAACATGACCTGAAAAACTGATTCAGCAGAACAAAATAAAATAAAAATTCAACCTAAGAAAAGTATATGCCATTGGATGTTCTGAAGAAAATAACAAACAACACCTCTTGGATTGTTGTGACTATTTAGAAATATGCACAAAGCTATGACATGTGACTGAGGGAAGGTGGGAGAAAGCTATTCCTATTGAGGAGAAAGGCCTGAGAAATGTGAGAGAGAGGTGGTGAGTTCCCCAGGGAGAGGCAGCCAGTGAATGGGTCAATCCGGCTGAAAAACAGAAGTGGGAAGCAAGGGAGAGAAGTGAGGAGAGGGAAAGAGCTTGGATGCCCATCAAGCTTTTTATCTTTCATCCCAGTGAAACTGGGCAGGCTCTGCGGGTGAGCACGGAGGGGAGGCCCGGGTGCAGGTGGGATGATGAGGATTTCCTTAGCTGCCCCGTCCCCAAATTTCCCTCAGCATTTTATGTGTTGTTTTTATTAAATATAAAATAGATGACTAATAAGAACCTACTGTATAGCACAGGGAACACTACTCAATACTCTGTAATGACCTATATGGGAAAAGGATCTAAAAAGAGTGGATATATGTATATGTATAACTGATTCACTTTGCTGTGCACCTGAAACTAACACAATATTGTAAAGCAACTATCCTCCAACAAAATTTTTTAAAATATTGAAAATACAAATAAGAAAATACAATTAAAACTATCAGCATTTTAATCAACCAAGCAAATCCTTCTCTGCTTATATGTTAAAGATCTCGAACAATGACTTTTTCCAGTAGCCTAAGTATATGGATATGCTCTGTTCCCTGGAACATTATTCTCTTCTATCTCAAATGCATCTTTCTCTTCCTGTTCAGTGTATTTACTAAGATTTTATAAATATTCCCTTTCTGTGTTCATCTATTTGCTTTATAATTTGCTTTTCCCCCCAAATCATTCTTTATCCTAAACTCTAAGTCTTAAAGATTTTAGTGTTATTTTTCTTTATCAAGTACACTTGCCTTTTTCTTCTTGCCCCTCTCTTCCCATGGCCTCTTTTACATAGCTTTATGTTCCTAAATGAGATTTTATATGCATATAAAATATATATTTCTTATTTTTTCAGATTTCTTTTGTATTTGGATCACTGCAAACCCTACAGGCCCCATTTTATACTTCAGTGAATTAATTCGGGGATGAAATAATTCTTGGTGTTTTATGTTTTATGTCTAATTCAAGTTCACTATTGAGAGAAGTATAAAAACCTTACCTTTTCCTCTAAAAAGCAGTGGCGGGTAAGGCAAACCATGTTTAGGAACCAGGGCAGCAGTGAACCAGAGGGCAGTGGTACTGTTATTTTCTGGAGGTCAGCCCTAGGGTAAGTTCCCTGGCTCTTGCTGTTGCATTTCCTCCTCTGCTCTCCACCACCTCCTGGTACTTGCTGACCTTAAATGTCCCCCTTGATCCATGTTTTATGATATCCCTTCTCAGTCACCCCACACTGCTTCAAACCTTAATTCCTGTCAAGCAAAGAATTCATTTTCCACAATTTTTCTCTTTATCGAGGCCAATAATTCAGACAATTCTTAAAGGTGTAAAGGAAAGAATATACTATGGATGAGAAATAATTTTAGAGAATTAACCCAGCCTCTCTGCCACTCGACAGCAGGAATAGTTTCCAGATCCACTTTATTTCTATAGTCGTGGAAGATACGGTACACACACACATGCACATACACACACACACACACACACACACACACACACACACACATCATGGAATGGAATGGAATATTACTCAGCCATAAAAAGAATGAAGTAATGTCATTTGCAGCAACATGGATGGACCTGGAGATTTTCATATTAAGTGAAGTAAACCAGACAAAGAAAGACAAATATCACATGATATCACTTATATGTAGAATCTTAAAAAAGAATGATACAAATGAACTTATTCACAAAACAGAAACAGACTCACAGACATAGAAAACAAACTTATGGTTACCAAAACGGAAAGGGTGGGAGGGATAAATTAGGAGTTTGGGATTAACAGATGCACACCACTATATATAAAATAGATAAGCAACAAGGACCGTATAGTACAGGGAACTATACTCAATATCTTGTAACAACCTATAATGGAAAAGAATCTGAAAAAGAATATATATATATATATATATATATATATATATATATTCTT